>NC_142649.1:193975606-194278636 GCF_055504915.1 Nelumbo nucifera
GTCTCTATGTTCTACATCCTTCTCTAGAAACTAACATAACCGAAACTACGTCGGCTAAAATACCCAAGAAGAGAGTCCGTGATACAGTTAATCCCACATAATTGTGGCATTACGGACTTGGCCACATCGGTGTTGACCGAATCACAAGATTGGTAAAGAATGGTCCTTTGGATTTTCTAACTGTAGAAGATCTTCCCACTTGTGAGCCTCGCCTGCAAGACAAGATGACGAAACGGCCATTTAACGGTAAGCCTGAGAGATGTACAGGCACACTTGACCTTATACATACTGATGTATGTGGTCCCCTGAGTGTTAGGACACGGAATCAACACGTGTATTTCATCTCCTTCACCGATGATTTTTCACGATATGGTTACGTGTACCTAATGAAACACGTCTAAATCCTTTGAAAAGTTCAAAGAGTTCAGACAAGTGGTCGAAAAATAGTTAAGGAGAGAAATTAAAGCCTTTCGACCAAGTCGAGGTGGCGAGTATCTCTCTGACGAATTCAGGGACTACTTAAAGGACAATGGGATAGTATCACAGTTAGCTCCTCCTGCTACACCACAACTTAACGGTGTTTCAGAGAGGAGGAATAAGACCTTATTGGATATGGTCCGGTCGCTTCTCATACACGCAGAGTTACCCACTCCTTTTGGGTTACGCATTAGAGATTGCGATTCACGTGCTGAATCAGGTTCCAACAAAATCGGTTCCGAACACTCCATATGAACTTTGGACCGGAAAGAAACCAAGTGTCAAACACTTGAAGATTTGGGGTTGTCTAGCACACGTTAACAGAACGAGTGCAGACAAGTTGGAATCCAAGACTAGCCGTTGCCTATTTGTAGGCTACCCAAAAGGCTCTGTGGGTTACCTATTTTATGATCCAAGTGAGTAGAAGGTGTTCTGCAGCCGAAATGCATAGTTCTTGGAAACCGATTATATCCTGGACACCCATCATCAGGAAATAATTCTTGATGAGGAGAGCTCAGGAGAAGTGGGGGATGTCCCACAAGTTCCAAGTAGTGACCAATCTAGAAGATCCACTCGGGTGTCCAGGCCACCAGTCCGTTTTGTATGCCCTTAGCTTAAATCAGAATGATGTACTTTAGGAGTTTATTGTAAATGAATAAAAGTGAATATTTGATTCATGTTCCCTTGGTATGTTTCTGTGTAATACCCTTAAACTAGACACTTAGTGAGACTCGTGTTAGTTTAGAATGTTCACAGCCAGTGGGTCGGTCTGGGAAGACCTATCCTGACAAGGCTGACTTTGTGGTGCCACCAAGTCGGTTGGGGTGGCCTGTCTTAGCTGCCAGGGTGAGACCCTAAGCACACACAGAGTAGGATTAATTGAATCTATGAACTGGACCAGATTTCCAGTATTGCCCTAGACCTTGGAGATTGACGGGCATAACTGGAAAGTTACACCCGACCTCTAGACTCGATTATGATACTACACTAGGTGTCGGATTGGGCTGTCTTTGATATACCAATCAGTGAGATCCTTAGCGGGGGTCAAAACCTGGGTATGTTGGGACAGTCCGAGAATTTATCTGAGTGGGTGATCATAGTGACAGGATCAGTTCCTTTGTCGGACAAAGGTAATGATCGGGGATGCACTCTCACTGATGGAAACCAAGACAGCCGGCAGCCGATTTCAACCATTGAGATTTGTTTTGCAAAGTATATTTTATATGAGATATAAAAGCATATATATATTATGGTTTCTCAAATGTTTGCAAAAAGGTTTTAATTCCTGGGATCCATATAAGTGGAGAGTGCAACACTGTTCCTTGCAGCCGAGGGAGAGGTCCTCTTTTGTCGGGCAGTGTATGATCATTATGGGTTGAGAGGTTAAGTGTAAGACCATTGAGGATAATACTGTTAGACAGTTTTGTATGGCCTTAGCTTCAATCAGAATGATGTACTTTATGAGTTTATTGTAAATGAATAAAGATACATATTTGATTCATGTTCCCTTGGTATGTTTCAAAGAAGAGGAATAGGACCTTATTGGATATGGTCCGGTCGCTTCTCATACACGCAGAGTTACCCACTCCTTTTGGGTTACGCATTAGAGATTGCGATTCACGTGCTGAATCAGGTTCCAACAAAATCGGTTCCGAACACTCCATATGAACTTTGGACCGGAAAGAAACCAAGTGTCAAACATTTGAAGATTTGGGGTTGTCTAGCACACGTTAACAGAACGAGTGCAGACAAGTTGGAATCCAAGACTAGCCGTTGCCTATTTGTAGGCTACCAAAAAGCTCTGTGGGTTACCTATTTTATGATCCAAGTGAGCAGAAGGTGTTCTGCAGCCGAAATGCATAGTTCTTGGAAACCGATTATATCCTGGACACCCATCATCAGGAAATAATTCTTGATGAGGAGAGCTCAGGAGAAGTGGGGGATGTCCCACAAGTTCCAAGTAGTGACCAATCTAGAAGATCCACTCGGGTGTCCAGGCCACCAGTCCGTTTTGTATGCCCTTAGCTTAAATCAGAATGATGTACTTTAGGAGTTTATTGTAAATGAATAAAAGTGAATATTTGATTCATGTTCCCTTGGTATGTTTCTGTGTAATACCCTTAAACTAGACACTTAGTGAGAATCGTGTTAGTTTAGAATGTTCACAGCCAGTGGGTCGGTCTGGGGAGACCTATCCTGACAAGGCTGACACTGTAGTGCCACCAAGTCGGTTGGGGTGGCTTGTCTCAGCTGCCAGGGTGAGACCCTAGGCACATACAGTGTAGGATTAATTGAATCTTTGAACTGGACCAGATTTCCAGTATTGCCCTGGACCTTGGAGATTGATGGGCAAAACTGGAAAGTTACACCCGACCCCTATACTCGATTATGATACTGCACTAGGTGTCGGATTGGGCTATCTTTGATGTACCAATCAGTGAGATCCTTAGCGGGGGTCAAAACCTGGGTATGTTGGGACAGTCCGAGAATTCATCTGAGTGGGTGATCATAGTGACAGGATCAGTTCCTTTGTCGGACAAAGGTAATGATCGGGGATGCACTCTCACTGATGGAAACCAAGACAGCCGGCAGCCGATTTCAACCATTGAGATTTGTTTTGCAAAGTATATTTTATATGAGATATAAAAGCATATATATATTATGGTTTCTCAAATGTTTGCAAAAAGGTTTTAATTCCTGGGATCCATATAAGTGGAGAGTGCAACACTGTTCCTTGCAGCCGAGGGAGAGGTCCTCTTTTGTCGGGCAGTGTATGATCATTATGGGTTGAGAGGTTAAGTGTAAGACCATTGAGGATAATGCCTGATGGGCTAATCTTGCATCTGTCCACAGTCCCTGGGTGTTACAAGGTGGCTTGGCCCAGGGACCACTTAGTGTAAGTGTTGGGCCCATAGAGCTCATTTGATGGGTTTTAGGGGGTACACTGTCTTCAGCAGTGCATTCGGCCAGGCCTTGTAACAAAGGCTGGGCTGAGCCCATGTGGCTGATGTGTAGATCAATGCTTGGGTCCCACGCCATACAAGGAAGCCCAACTGGGCATAAATTTGGAAGGTTTTTGAGTACATAACCTTAAATGGGCCTTAAGCCCATTTCGAACTGGGCTGATTTGATCAGTCATCTAAAGGGAGCGAATTCTAAAGTGGGTCTGCTAAATGGATGGGGCTTAGACCCTTTCCACTCAGAGAGTCCAAGATCTAAATAAGATTTAGATCTGGAAACCTTCTAATTAGATTAGGAGACAGCTGATCTGATCTGCAGATAAGATAAGGATTATCCCTTATCACTAAGGGACTTCTAACCCAAATATGATTTGGATTAGAAACTCCTAATCTGATTAGGAGCTGATCCCTTTAAGATTATAAAAGGGGAAGGGGGCGGCAGCCTAAAAAAAAACACAACAACATCAAAAGCATTCTTCTCTTTAAGAAAGAGAGATTAAGAGATTTCCTGCATACTGCGAATTCTCTTCTACCGCTACCTTCCTGCCATTGCCATTCCTTCAGTTCGATCTCCAGTTCTTGGGAGCAATCAAGATTGGATCTTGATTTCACTCTTTTGGGAAAAGATGGATTGGAGCTGTACTCACAAGCAGTCTAGTTGATTCTTGCGAAGGGTCAAGTTCTTTTGAAGAACATTGCTGATTCTACTCCATCCTTCACTGCGCCATCTTCAGCGGGAGCAGATTTTGGATCCTTCCTTGGGTGTGAACACCTCCATTGGGAGATAGTATTTCTCCGTATCAGGTATAATCCTCTCCCACTCCTTTTGGTTCAGATCTGGTTCAGTTTATGGTTCAAGATTGATCCTTGAAAATATGATTTTCTAAATGGGGAATACGATTCCCAGTTGAAGGGAGAGAAAAATTTTTGAAATTCGCCCCTTATTCCGCAATCTTTTGGGCATCCATAGGAAGGATCTCTCATCCCTTCTGTGGTATCAGAGCCACGGTTGAAATCTTGAACCAGTTTGTTTCAGATCTGAACCTGCGCAATTGGGCAGAAGGTGTTCTACCCAATTTGCGCAGATATGGGTTTTTGGAAATTTTGTTCCCAAAATTAATGGGTGAATAATCTGAAATTAATTTTCTATAAATCTGATTATTATTTAGAATTGTTCTTTATGATTTTCTTGATTTATGGGCTGTTCGTACAAGAGGAGATCGAAATCTTGGTTTGCGCAGGGAACCTGCAAGATTTGCAGTTTCTTGATTTATTTATTACATTTGGTCTGTAAATAATTTTTTTTTATTTTCTAGACTCAATGTATAGTTATTCGATCTGTTGTAATTATTAATAGAAATAGGATTTCTATTTATTTTAATTATGGATCGAAGAAGGCGGCGCAGAAAGGGAGATTTCGCAGAGAAGAAGATTTCGCAGATGGGAGAATCGCTATCTGCGATTTGCAGTTTGTGAAACTGCATTCTGTGATATAACCTCTGTTTTGCAGGATGGATTGTGCGAACAGCCCTGATTTACTGATTGTGTTTTTTTTTTATCAGTAATTAATTTCAGATTATTTTCTTGAATTAAAGATTTAATTAAAGATCAAACCCTAGACCCATTCGAACCAAGATTGGTTCAAACTGTTTGGACCGAATCTAGGGTTTAATCAAGGCTGAAAGTCAGCCCTAATTTCCCACTGATGGGCCTAAGGAATGATATTTAATTAAATGATTAATTCGGCCCAACCTGTAAAAGCCCACTTAACCCTTAAAGCTATATGGGTTGAACCATTCGGCCCATATACCTAGATAATATTAATGGTTAATATTAGGGATTTAAAATGGGCTTCAAATGGGCTTTACAGATAATTAATTGATTGGATCAATTTATCCCTGCATGTGATGTATGGATGTGTGATGTGCTACGTACATGGACCATAAGTACTTCGCCAATGCTCAATCGACAGTGGCTCTTTCGCACACCATGGCTGAATGCACATCATTGCCATGGTGTCCCTTTTGGTCATTGGATGACCTCCCTCAGTGGTGGGCCCCACACCTCATCATGAGGTCTCGTGCGGAACCCTTGCCGATTTAGGCCCACCAAAATCTGGCTTTATGAAAGTCAGTGGGAGCCACTTTGGTTTGACCTAAAGATAAAACTAGGGTGTAATTATCTATTACCTCCAGACAATATGAGTGCATGTGATAGGGAGATTCATATGATGAACTCTCTAAAGGCCTTCCATCATTAGCACGAGGATGGGTCCTTCAGTAATGAGGAAACACACCAGAAAATGGGCTATCCATTTGCTGTTGGGCTTGTCTAAGTGTTTCATAAGATGATAGGGGCGTCATAGACCGATGTGGGAGGGGCTTCACCAGAAAATCGGAACTCTCTCACGGTACCTTGGCGTTCACGAATATGATGGGTAAGCACTCACTGGACAGAAAGGTTTACCTGAAAACGGCTTTGAACCTTGTCTGACAGAGGCCAAAGGGAAACTCATATGATGAGTGGATATGATCCTTCACAGAAAGGTGGTGGGGTTATGCAGCTGAAACAGTTGGCCTCATGCACCCTATGTGATTTCCCACATTTCCAGAGACAACCCGTAGTCTTCGTTGCTGAGAAAGGAGGGAAATCTCAGAGACGAATAAATGGAAAGTGATCGTAGATTAGAATCCATATCTATGAAATGAATATGAATCAAATTAGGTCGTGGACTGATGTTTGCTCTTTTATCAGAAAATGGCAAACGGATCATTTGCAAAGCTACTTGATGACAACAAGTTGAAGGGCCCAAACTATGCTGACTGGTATAGGAACCTTATGTTGGTCTTAACATCTGAGAAATTGGACAAGGTAGCAAAGAATCCTGCCCCGTTTCGTCCGGGAGATAGGGCTTCTGAGGCCTGAAGAAGAGAATACCAAGAATGGGAGGAGGAAAACTCCCTTGCCCGCTGCTATATCATTGCCTCCTTAGACAATCCAATTCAGAGGCAGTTCGATCAGATCGAACTTGCTAAGGACGTATTGGATAGTCTTAGGACAATGTACGAAGAGCAGAATCGTTCTACTCGGCAGAAGGTCTTGAAACAGTTCAAGACCGCGCAGATGTCCAAGGGCCAACAAGTTCACGACCATTGTCTTCAGATGATGGGCTATATCAACAAACTAGAGGCTCTTGCATCCGGGCTGGATCTGGTAACTCAGATTGATGCTATTCTCAACTCTCTGCCTCCATCCTTTAATCCATTCATCATGAACTACAACATGAACAAGCTGAACGTCAGCTTGCAGGAACTCAGCAATATGTTGCAGAGGGCCGAAGAATTGATTAAAAAGGATGAGCCCATTGCCATGCTTGTCGAAACTGGCAAATCGGGCAAGAAAAGGAAGGCGAAGAGAAAGCCCCAGAAAAAGGCTGCCAAACCCAAGAAACAGAGGAAGGACAAGGCATCAGATGCCTGTCATTTATGCAAGAAGACCGGCCACTGGAAAAGGAATTGTCCTGCCTACCTGGAATCCAAGAAAGGTAACTTCGAAACTTGTGTTATAGAAACCAATTTGTTGGTAGCTTCTGCGTCCTGGTGTATTGACTCCGGGGCTTCAACTCATGCGTGTAACTCACTGCAGGGGTTCAAGGTAAGCAGAAGGCTGAGTGAAGGAGAATTACACTCTACTTGGGGACTACTGCAACTGTTGCAGCCGTGGCCATAGGAACCATGGAATTATATTTTAGAGAAGGAATAATTGTACTGAAAGATTGTCTTTATGTACAAAATTTAAGAAGAAATTTGATTTCTGTCTCAAAACTGTGTGCAGATGGTTATTCTGTCTTCTTTAGTAATACAATTACTATTAAAAGAAATAACAGATTCATCGCATACGGGGAACTGGAGAACGGTCTCTATGTTCTACATCCTTCTCTTGAAACTAACATAACCGAAACTACGTCGGCTGAAATCCCCAAGAAGAGAGCCCGTGATACAGTTAATCCCACGTGTCTGGGGCATTACCGACTTGGCCACATCGGTGTTGACCGAATCACAAGGTTGGTAAAGGATGGTCCTTTGGATTTTCTAGCTGTACATGATCTTCCCACCTGTGAGCCTTGCCTACAAGGCAAGATGACGAAACGGCCATTTGACGGTAAGCCTGAAAGATGTACAGGCACACTTGACCTAATACATACTGATGTATGTGGTCCCCTGAGTGTTAGGACACGAAATCAACACGTGTATTTCATCACCTTCACAGATGATTTTTCACGATATGGTTACGTGTACCTAATGAGACACAAGTCTGAATCCTTTGAAAAGTTCAAAGAGTTTAGACAAGAGGTCGAGAAACAGTTAGGGAGAGAAATTAAAGCCCTTCGATCAGATCGAGGTGGCGAATATCTCTCTGACGAATTCAGGGACTACTTAAAGGACAATGGGATAGTATCACAATTAGCTCCTCTTGCTACACCACAACTTAACGGAGTTTCAGAGAGGAGGAATAGGACCTTATTAGATATGGTCCGGTCGCTTCTCATACACTCAGAGTTACCCACATCCTTTTGGGGTTACGCATTAGGACTGCGATTTACGTGCTGAATCGGGTTCCAACCAAATCGGTTCCGAATACTCCATATGAACTTTGGACCGGAAAGAAACCAAGTGTTAGACACTTGAAGATTTGGGGTTGTCCAGCACACGTTAAAAGAACGAGTGCAGATGGTTACCTTTTCTATGACCAGTCGTTGCCTATTTGGAATCTAAGACCAGTCGTTGCCTATTTGTAGGCTACCCAAAAGGCACTGTAGGTTACCTTTTCTATGACCCATGTGAGCAGAAAGTGTTCTGCAGTCGAAATGCGCAATTCTTGGAAACTGACTATATCCTAGACACCCATCGTCAGGAAGTTGTTCTTGATGAGGAGAGCTCAGGAGCAGTGGGAGATGTCCCACAAGTTCCAGGTAGTGACCAACTTAGAAGATCCACTCGGGCATCCAGGCCACCAGTCCGTTATGGTTATGATCAGGATAGTTACCTGGTGGAAACCTTGACTAGTGAGGAGGATCCCGTGACTTACGCGGAAGCTATGTTTGACATAGATTCCCAGAAGTGGGTGGAGGCCATGAGGGTAGAGATGGACTCAATGGAGACCAATGGAGTCTGGACTCTAGTAGATCCGCCCTCCGGGGTAAAGGCAATCGGTTGCAAATGGATTTACAAGAGGAAGAAGGGCCCCGATGGTAAAGTTGAGACCTTCAAGACTCGTCTGGTGGCAAAAGGGTACACTCAGAAAGTGGGCATCGATTATGAGGAAACCTTTTCGCCTGTGGCCATGTTTAAATCCATTAGGATCCTGCTAGCTGTAGCAGCATACCATGATTATGAGATTTGGCAGATGGATGTCAAAACTGCATTCCTGAATGGAGATCTTACTGAAGATATCTATATGTAGTAGCCGCAAGGCTTCATTGCTGCAGGTCAGGAAAACATGGTATTTAAACTTAACAGATCCATTTATGGGCTTAAGCAAGCTTCTAGAAGTTGGAACATCCGTTTTAACTCTGCCGTCAAATCGTTTGACTTTGAGCAGAATTCGGATGAACCCTGTGTCTACAGGAAGTACAGTGGGGATAAGGTTACCTTCTTGGTCCTGTATGTAGATGACATTCTACATATTGGGAATGATGTAGGAATGTTAACTACGGTGAAAGTATGGCTTTCGCAACAATTCTCCATGAAAGATCTTGGAGAAGCCTCCTATATACTGGGTCTTCTGAAAGAATGGTAGGATCCATCTAATGGACGCCATAAAGGTTGCGGAATGGGTGGGGCGAATTTCAAAAATTTCCTACCTTCTCCCAACTGGGAATCATATTCCCTGAATTTAGAATACAATATTCAAGGATCTACTTGAACCCTAATCAAACCAGATCTGTACCAAAAGATAAATGGGAGGATTATACCTGATCCGGAGAAGCAGTATCTCCCAAAGTTGGTGTTCACGCCCAAAGAATGCTCCAAGATCTGTCCCTGCTGAAGATGACACAGCTGTGGATGGAACAGAACCAGCAGGGTGCGTCCTACACACTAGATCTTTCACAAGAATCCCCTGGATGTACTAAACACTGAATTCTTTCAGTCTTTCTTGCAAGACTGATGTCAAGAACTGGTTTCTTGACTTTCTTTTCTGCAAAGATCAAATCTTGCAACAATGCAGATGGCGGCGGCAGGAGGAGATTTCCAGAAACGAAAAGGCTGAACTGTTTTCTTTTCTGGAGAGAATGAGATCTAATCTCAATTCGCAGGAACCTTTCTTGCTTACCAGAACCTCTTGGATCGAAATCTTATTTCTCTCTCTTGGTTCATTCGAAAATCTCCTCTCTTTTCTTCTTGATTAAGAAATCTCCTAATTAGGAGTTATCCCAATCCAAATCAGTATTTGGATAGGGGATAATCTTAATCCCTTTCCCAGATAGAGTTAGCTTACTCCTGATCTTATCAGGAGGTTACCAGATTCAAATCTGATTTGAATTTGGTCTCTAAGAGTGGATAAGGCTAAGAGCCCAATCCTTTTTGCTAACTTCAATCTCAAATTCGCCCCATTGATGGGTGATCATATCAGCCCACTTCGAAATGGGCTTTTGGCCCATTAAGTATTCAGTGTTTAATTAGTTTCCAATCTGCTGCCCAGTTGGGCTTCTTTATAAAGCGTGGGACCCAAGCATTGATCTACACACCAGCCACATGGGTTCGGCCCAGCCTTTAATACAAGGCCCAGCCAAATTCACTGAAAATCTCAATGAACCCCTTGAGTCCATCGTATGAACCCTATGGGCCCAACACTTACATTAAGTGGTCCCTGGGCCAAGCCATCTTATAAAAACCCAGGGACTGTGGGCAGGTGCAAGATTAGCCCATCAGGTATTATCCTAAATGGTCTTACACTTAACCTCTCAGCCCTTCATGATCAAGCACTGCCCGACAAGAGAGAACCTCTCCCTCGGCTGCAAGGAACAGTGCCGCACTCTCCTCTCACATGGATCCCGGGAATTAAAACCATTTGCAAACATTTTGAAACCGTACATATATATGTAAATATATTAATTTTGCAAAAACAAAATTCCAACGATTGAAATCAACTGCCGGCAGTTTGGTTTCCATCAGAGAGAGTGCATTCCCGATCATTACCCTTTGTCCGACAAAGTGGCTGATTCTGTCACTATGACCACCCACTCAGATGAATTCTCAAACTTCCCCAACATACCCAGGTTTTGATCCCCACTAAGGATCTCACTGATTGGCATATCAAAGGCAGCCTGATCCAACACCTAGTGAAGTGTCATAATCGAGTCTAGGGGTCAGGTGTAACTTTCCAGTTTTGCCCATCTATCTCCAAGGTCCAGGGCAAGACTGGAAATCTGGTCCGGTTCAAGGATTCAAGTAATCCCATGCTGTATGTGCCTCGGGTCTTACCCTGATGGCTGAGACAGGCCATCCCAACACTTGGTGGCACACCAGTATCAGCCTTGGCAGGATAAATCTCCCCAGACTTATCCAGCGGCTGTGAACATTTAAAACTAACATGAGTCTCTACAAATGTCCAGTTTTAGGGTTTTACACAGAATTAAACCAAACAACATGAATCAAACATGCACTTTATTTATTTCCACTAAATAACAAAAGTACATCAAAATGATTGAAGCTAAGGGCATACAAAACTGTCTAACATCTTCGACTCTATAGAGATAGATCGAAGCGGATAATAGGATTATCCCAATCTGCTTACATTGACAAAATAGTCAAAAGATACAGCATGGAAAACTCCAAGAAAGGAAATGTTCCTTTTAGGCACGAAGTCAGTCTCTCCAAGAAGATGTCTCCCAAGACTTCTGAGGAGATTGATGGCATGAAAGACGTTCCTTATGCCTCAGCCGTAGGGAGCATCATGTATGCCATGCTGTGCACTCGTCCTGACATAGCTCAGGCAGTGAGTGTAGTAAGCAGATTTCAGGCCAACCCAGGGCAGGAGCATTGGACTGCTATGAAAAACATACTTAAGTACCTTCGAAGGACAAAAGAGTTTTGTCTGGTGTTCGACGGTAGCTCACTACAGATCCAGGGGTTTACAGATGCCGATTTCCAGTCAGACCCAGATGATAGAAAGTCTACATCTGGATATGTTTTCACGATAGGATCGTGTGTTGTTTCCTGAATGTCAGCAAACAGGGGTCCTAAGTAGCAAATTAATAGTCCACAACCCAAGCCGAAAGCATTGCCGTAAGTGAGGCTGCCATATGAATGAAGGTGTTCATTCCTGAATTTGGAATTCAGCACATCACCCATTCCACTGTTGTATGACAACGCTGGACCTACAGGAGGATAGTGTAAAGATGTAGCATCAGCGGAGAATGTGGTAGACCCATTGACTAAGCCACTATCACAGAAAGTGTTTGAGAAACACGTGGAAAGCATGGGACTCCGGCTAGTACCTGATTGGACCTAAGTGCAAGTGGGAGCTGTTTGACAGTTTTGTATGCCCTTAGCTTCAATCAGAATGATGTACTTTATGAATTTATTGTAAATGAATAAAGATACATATTTGATTCATGTTCCCTTGGTTTGTTTCTGTGTAATACCCTTAAACTGGACACTTAATGAGACTCGTGTTAGTTTAGAATGTTCACAGCCAGTGGGTCGGTCTGGGGAGACCTATCCTGACAAGGCTGACACTGTAGTGCCACCAAGTCGGTTGGGGTGGCTTGTCTCAGCTGCCAGGGTGAGACCCTAGGCACATACAGTGTAGGATTAATTGAATCTTTGAACTGGACCAGATTTCTAGTATTGCCCTGGACCTTGGAGATTGATGGGCAAAACTGGAAAGTTACACCCGACCCCTATACTCGATTATGATACTGCACTAGGTGTCGGATTGGGCTATCTTTGATGTACCAATCAATGAGATCCTTAGCGGGGGTCAAAACCTGGGTATGTTGGGACAGTCCGAGAATTCATCTGAGTGGGTGATCATAGTGACAGGATCAGCCCCTTTGTCGGACAAAGGTAATGATCGGGGATGCACTCTCTCTGATGGAAACCAAGACCACCGGCAGCCGATTTCAACCGTTGAGATTTGTTTTGCAAAATATATTTTATATAAGATATAAAAGTATATATATGGTTTCTAAAATGTTTGCAAGAAGGTTTTAATTCCCGGGATCCATGTGAATGGAGAGTGCAACACTGTTCCTTGCAGCCGAGGGAGAGGTCCTCTCTTGTCGGGCAGTGTATGATCATTATGGGCTGAGAGGTTAAGTGTAAGACCATTGAGGATAATGCCTGATGGGCTAATCTTGCATCTGCCCACAGTCCCTAGGTGTTACAAGGTGGCTTGGCCCAGGGACCACTTAGTGTAAGTGTTGGGTCCATAGAGCTCATTTGATGGGTTTCAGGGGGTACACTGTCTTCAGCAGTGCATTCGGCCAGGCCTTGTAACAAAGGCTGGGCTGAAACCATGTGGCTGATGTGTAGATCAATGCTTGGGTCCCACGCCATACAAGGAAGCCCAACTGGGCAGCAATTTGGAAGGTTTTTGAGTACATAACCTTAAATGGGCCTTAAGCCCATTTCGAACTGGGCTGATTTGATCAGTCATCTAAAGGGGGCAAATTCTGAAGTTGGTCAGCTAAAAGGGTTGGGCTTAGACCCTATCCACTCAGAGAGTCCAAGATCTAAATAAGATTTAGATCTGGAAACCTCCTAATTAGCTTAGGAGACAGCTGATCTGATCTGCAGATAAGATAAGGATTATCCCTTATCACTAAGGGACTTCTAACCCAAATATGATTTGGATTAGCAACTCCTAATCTGATTAGGAGCTGATCCCTTTAAGATTATAAAAGGGGAAAGGGGCTGCAGCCTAAAAAAAAACACAACAACATCAAAAGCATTCTTCTCTTTAAGAAAGAGAGATTAAGAGATTTCCTGCATACAACGAATTCTCTTCTGCCGCCACCTTCCTGCCATTGCCATTCCTTCAGTTCGATCTCCATTTCTTGGGAGCAATCAAGATTGGATCTTGATTTCAATCTTTTGGGAAAAGATTGATTGGAGCTGTATTCACAAGCCGTCCAGTTGATTCTTGCGAAGGGTCAAGTTCTTTTGAAGAACATTGCTGATTCTGCTCCATCCTTCACTGCGCCATCTTCAGTGGGAGCAGATTTTGGATCCTTCCTTGGGCGTGAACACCTCCATTGGGAGATAGTATTTCTCCGTATCAGGTATAATCCTCTCCCACTCCTTTTGGTTCAGATCTAGTTCAGTTTATGGTTCAAGATTGATCCTTGAAAATATGATTTTCTAAATGGGGAATACGATTCCCAGTTGAAGGGAGAGAAAAATTTTTGAAATTCGCCCCTTATTCCGCAATCTTTTGGGCGTCCATAGGATGGATCTCTCATCCCTTCAAATACTTGATGGGATAATCTTGCATCTGCCCACAGTCCCTGGGTGTTACAAGGTGGCTTAGCCCAGGGACCACTTAGGGTAAGCGTTGGGCCCATAGATCCCATTCGATGGGTTTCAGGGGGTGCACTGTTTTTAACAGTGTATTCGACCAGGCCTTGTAACAAAGGCTGGGCCGAATCCATGTGGCTGATGTGTAGATCAATGCTTGGGTCCCATGCCATACAAGGAAGCCCAACTGGGCAGCAGTTAGGAAGGTTAAGTGAGCATATAAGCTTAATGGGCCTAAAGTCCATTTCAAACTGGGCTATTTATTTAGTTAATAATGGGGCGAATTCTGAGATGGATTAGTAGATAGGATAGGGTCTTGACCCTATCCACTCAGAGAGTCCAGATCTGAATGTGATTCAGATTTAGAAACCTCCTAATAAGATTAGGAGAAAGCTAATCTAATCTGCAGATAAGAGAAGGGTTTATCCTTATCACTCAAAGAGAAGGCTGATCCAAATATGATTTGGATAAGCAGCTCCTAATGAGATTAGGAGCTGACCTTTTTAGGTTAACAAAAGAAGGGGGCGGCAGCCTTTAGACATATCATCAGATTTTCTTTAGTGCTGAAATCAGGAAGAGAGAATTCTGCACCCTGCGAATACTCTCTTGCTGCCTCCCTGTTCTTGCCGCCCTGTTTGCCAGTTCGATCTCCAATTGTGGGAGAAGTCAGGATTGGATCTTGACATCAGTTCTTTAAGAAAGGATTGAAAGGAAGCTGTGCTCATGTGCCATCCTGTTGATTCTTGCAAAGGACAAAGTTCTTGGAGAAGAACACTGCTGATTCTACTCCATCCTGCACTGCACCATCTTCAGTGGGAGCAGGTTTTGGATCCTTCCTTGGGCGTGAACACCTCCGTTGGGAGACACTACTTCTCCGTATCAGGTATAATTCTCTCCTACTCCTTTTGGTTCAGATCTCATTCAGTTTAAGGTTCAAGAATGATCCTTGAAAATATGATTTTGTAAAAGGGGAATGTGATTCCCAGTTGAAGGGAGAGGAAAATTTTTGAAATTCGCCCCCTTATTCCGCAATCTTTGGGCATCCATAGGATGGATCTCTCATCCCTTCCGTGGTATTAGAGCCATTGTTCAAATCTTGAACCAGTTTGTTTCAGATCTGAACCTGCGCAAATGGGCAAAAGGTGTTCTACCCGATTTGCGCAGATATGGGTTTTGGGAAATCTGTTCCCAAAATTAATGGGCGAATAATCTGAAATTAATTTTACATAAATCTGATTGTTATTTAGAAATGTTCTTTATGATTTTCTTGATTTATGGGCTGTTCGTACAAAAGGAGATCGAATTCTTGGTTGGCGCAGGGAACCTGCGATTCTGCAGTTCTTGAATTAATTTTTGGTCTGTAAATATTTTTTTTTTATTTTCTAGACTCAATGTATAGGTATTCGATCTGATGTAATCATTAATAGAAATAGGATTTCTATTTATTTTATTTTGAATTGAAGATGGCGGCGCAGATAAGAGGTTTCGCAGAGAAGGAGATTTAGCAGGTGGGAGAATTGCTATCTGCGATTTGCAGTTTGTGAAACTGCATTCTGTGATCTAACCTCTGTTTTGCAGGATGGATTGTGCGAACAGCCCTGATTGTCTGATTCTTGTTTTTCTTTTATCAGTATTTAATTTCAGATTATTTTCTTGAATTAAAGATTTAATTAAAGATCAAACCCTAGACCCATTCGAACCAAGATTGGTTCAAATAGTTTGAACCGAACCTAGGGTTTAATTAAGGCTGAAAGTCAGCCCTAATTTTCCCACTAATGGGCCTAAGGATTGGTGTTTAATTAAATGGTTAATTCAACCCAACCTGTAAAGGCCCAGTTTTAAAAGGTTAAAACTGCTAAAAGCCCACTTAACATTTAAATCTATATGGGCTGAACCATTTGGCCCATATACCTAGATAATATTAATGGTTAATTTTATGGATTTAAAATGGGCTTCAAATGGGCCTTACAGATGATTAATTGATTGGATCCTTTTATCCCTGCATGTGATGTATGTGATGTGCTACGTACATGGGCCATAACTACTTGGCCCATGCTCAATCGACAGTGGCTCTTGCGCACACCATGGCTGAATGCACATCATTGCCATGGTGTCCCTTTTGGTCATTGGATGACCTCCCTCAGTGGTGGGCCCCACACCTCATCAAGAGGTTACGTGCGGAACCCTAGCCGATTTAGGCCCACCGAAATCTGGCTTTATGAAAGTCAGTGGGAGCCACTTTGGTTTGACCTAAAATAAGAACTAGGGCATAATTAACTGTTCCCTCCGGCAAATATGAGTGCATGTGATAGGGAGATTCATATGATGAACTCTCTAAAGGCCTTCCATCATTAGCATGAGGATGGGTCCTTCAGTAATGAGTAAACGCACCAGAAAATGGGCTATCCATTTGCTGTTGGGCTTGTCTGAGTGTTTCATAAGATGATAGGGGCATCATAGACCGATGTGGGAGAGGCTTCACCAGAAAATGGGAACTCTCTCACGGTACCTTGGCGTTCACGAATATGATGGGTAAGCACTCACTGGACAGAGAGGTTTAACTGAAAACGGCTTTGAACCTTGTCTGACAGAGGCCAAAGGGAAAACTCATATGATGAGTGGATATGATCCTTCAAAGAAAGGTTGTGGGGTTATGCAGCTGAAACAGTTGGCTCCATGCACCCTATGTGATTTCCCACAATTCTAGAGACAAGCCGTAGTCTCCGTCACTGAGAAAGGAGGGAAATTTCTGAGAAAAATAAATGGAAATGGATCGAAGATTAAAATCCATATCTATGAAATGAACATGAATCAAATTAGGTTGTGGACGGATGTTTGCTCTTTTATCAGAAAATGACAAACAAAACATTTGCAAAATTGCTTGATGACAACAAATTGAAGGGCCCAAACTATGCTGATTGGTACAGGAACCTTATGCTGGACTTAGCTTCTGAAAAGCTGGACAAAGTGGCAAAGAATCCTGCCCCGGAGCATCCGGGTGATAGAGCTTCTGAGGCCCGAAGGAGAGACTATCAAGAATGGGAGGAGAAAAACTCCCTTGCCCGGTGTTGCATCATTGCCTCCTTGGACATCCGATACAGAGGCAATTCGATCAAATCGAACTTGCCAAGGACATATTGGACAGTCTCCGTGAAGGGATGAGAGATCCATCCTATGGACGCCCAAAGATTGCAGAATAATGGGCGAATTTCAAAAATTTTATCTCTCCCTTCAACTAGGAATCGTATTCCCTATTTAGAAAATCATATTTTCAAGGATCAATCTTGAACCATAAACTGAACCGGATCTGAACCAAAAGGAGTGGGAGAGGATTATACCTGATACGGAGAAATACTATCTCCCAATGGTGGTGTTCACGCCCAAGGAAGGATCCAAAATCTGCTCCCACTGAAGATGGCGCAGTGAAGGATGGAGCAGAATCTGCAATGTTCTTCAAAAGAACTTGACCCTTCGCAAGAATCAACTGGACGGCTTGTGAGTACAGCTCCAATCAATCTTTTCCCAAAAGATTGAAATCAAGATCCAATCTTGATTGCTCCCAAAAACTGGAGATCGAACTGAAGGAATGGCAATGGCAGGAAGGTGGCGGCAGAAGAGAATTCGCAGTATGCAGGAAACCTCTTAATCTCTCTTTCTTAAAGAGAAGAATGCTATTGATGTTATTGTGTAGTTCAAGGCTGCCGCCCCCTTCCCCTTTGATAATCTTAAAGGGATCAGCTCCAAATCAGATTAGGAGTTGCTAATCCAAATCATATTTGGGTTAGAAGTCCCTTAGTGATAAGGGATAATCCTTATCTTATCTACAGATCAGATCAGCTGTCTCCTAATCTAATTAGGAGGTTTCCAGATCTAAATCTTATTTAGATCTTGGACTCTCTGAGTGGAAAGGGTCTAAGCCCAATCCTTTTAGCTGACCCACTTCAGAATTCGCCCCCTTTAGATGACTGATCAAATCAGCTCAGTTCGAAATGGGCTTAAGGCCCATTTAAGGTTATGTACTCAAAAAGCCTTCGAAACTGCTGCCCAGTTGGGCTTCCTTGCATGGCGTGGGACCCAAGCATTGATCTACACATCAGCCACATGGGTTCAGCCCAGCCTTTGTTACAAGGCCTGGCCAAATGCACTGCTGAAGACAGTGTACCCCCTGAAACCCATCAAATGAGCTCTATGGGTCCAACACTTACACTAAGTGGTCCCTGGGCCAAGCCACCTTGTAACACCCAGGGACAGTGGGCAGATGCAAGATTAGCCCATCAGGTACTATCCTCAATGGTCTTACACTTAACCTCTCAGCCCATAATGATCATACACTGCCCGACAAGAGAGGACCTCTCCCTCGGCTGCAAGGAACAGTGTTGCACTCTCCACTCATATGGATCCCGGGAATTAAAACCTTCTTGCAAACAATTTAGAAACCATATATATATACTTTTAGATCTTATATAAAATATATTTTGCAAAACAAATCTCAACGGTTGAAATCGGCTGCCGGTAGTCTTGGTTTCCATCAGTGAGAGTGCATCCCCGATCATTACCTTTGTCCGACAAAGGGGCTGATCCTGTCACTATGATCACCCACTCAGATGAATTCTCGGACTGTCCCAACATACCCAGGTTTTGACCACCGCTAAGGATCCCACTGATTGGTACATCAAAGACAGCCTAATCCGACACCTAGTGCAGTATCATAATCGAGTCTAGGGGTCGGGTGTAACTTTCCAGTTTTGCCCATCAATCTCCAAGGTCCAGGGCAATACTGGAAATCTGGTCCAGTTCAAAGATTCAATTAATCCTACACTGTATGTGCCTAGGGTCTCACCCTGGCAGCTGAGACAGGCCACCCCAACCGACTTGGTAGCACCACAGTGTCAGCTTTCTCAGGATAGGTCTCCCTAGACCGACCCACAGGCTATGAACATTCTAAACTAACACGAGTCTCATTAAGTGTCCAGTTTAAGGGTATTACACAGAAACATACCAAGGGAACATGAATCAAATATGCACTTTTATTCATTTACAATAAACTCATAAAGTACATCATTCTGATTGAAGCTAAGGGCATACAAAACTGTCTAACACTCCGGACGATGTTTGAAGAGCAGAATGGTTCTACTCTACAAAATGTCTTAAAACAGTTCATGACCGCACAAATGTCCAAGGGTCAACAAGTTCACGACCATTGTCTTCGGATGATGGGATACATCAACGAACTGGAGGCTCTTGGATCCGGGCTGGACCTTGTAACCCAGATAGATGCTATCCTTAACTCTTTGCCTCCTTCCTTTAATTCGTTCATCATGAACTATAACATGAACAAGCTGAATGTCAGCTTGCAAGAGCTCAGCAATATGTTGCAAAGAGCTGAAGAACTGATTAGAAAGGATGAGCCTGTAGCCATGCTTGTTGAAGCTGGCAAGATAGGCAAGAGAAAGAGGAAGACAAAGAAGCCTTAGAAGAAAGCCACTAAGAGCAAGAAGCAGAAGAAAGACAAAGCATCGGATGCCTGTCACTTTTGCAAGAAGACCGGCCACTGGAAAAGGAATTGTCCTGCCTACCTGGAATCCAAGAAAGGTAACTTCGAAACTTGTGTTATAGAAACCAATTTGTTGGTAGTTTCTGCGTCCTGGTGTATTGACTCCGGGGCTTCAACTATTGCGTGTAACTCACTGCAGGGGTTCAAGGTAAGCAGAAGGCTGAGTAAAGGAGAAGTCACACTCTACTTGGGGACTACTGCAACTGTTGCAGCCGCGGCCATAGGAACCGTGGAGTTATTTTTTAGAGAAGGAATAATTGTACTAAAAGATTGTCTTTATGTACAAAATTTAAGGGGAAATTTGATTTCTGTGTCAAAACTATGTGCAGATGGTTATTCTATCTTCTTTAGTAATACGATTACTATTAAAAGAAACAACAGATTCATCGCATATGGGGAATTGGAGAACGGTCACTATGTTCTACATCCTTCTCTAGAAACTAACATAACCGAAAATACTTCGGCTGAAATCCCCAAGAAGAGAGCCCGTGATATAGTTAATCCCACGTGTCTGTGGCATTACCGACTTGGCCACATCGGTGTTGATCGAATCACAAGGTTGGTAAAGGATGGTCCTTTGGATTTTCTAACTGTAGAAGATCTTCCCACTTGTGAGCCTTGCCTACAAGGCAAGATGACGAAACGGCCAATTAACGGTAAGCCTGAAAGATGTACAGACACACTTGACCTAATACATACTGATGTATGTGGTCCCCTGAGTGTTAGGACACGAAATCAACACGTGTATTTCATCACCTTCACAGATGATTTTTCACGATATGGTTACGTGTACCTAATGAGACACAAGTCTGAATCTTTTGAAAAGTTCAAAGAGTTTAAACAAGAGGTCGAGAAACTGTTAGGGAGAGAAATTAAAGCCCTTCGATCAGATCGAGGTGACGAGTATCTATCTGACAAATTCAGGGACCACTTAAAGGACAATGGGATAGTATCACAATTAGCTCCTCCTGCTACACCACAATTTAACGGTGTTTCAGAGAAGAGGAATAGGACCTTATTGGATATGGTCTGGTCGCTTCTCATACACTCAGAGTTACCCACATCCTTTTTGGGGTAACGCATTAGAGACTGCGATTTACGTGCTCAATCGGGTTCCAACCAAATCGGTTCCAAATACTCCATATGAACTTTGGATCGGAAAGAAACCAAGTGTCAGACACTTGAAGATTTGGGGTTGTCCAGCACACGTTAAAAGAACGAGTGTAGACAAGTTGGAATCCAAGACCAGCCGTTGCCTATTTGTAGGCTACCCAAAAGGCTCTGTAGGTTATCTATTCTATGACCCAAGTGAGCAGAAAGTGTTTTGCAGTCGAAATGCACAGTTCTTGGAAACCAATTATATCCTGGACCCCCATCGTTAGGAAATTGTTCTTGATGAGGAGAGCTCAGGAGCAGTGGGAGATGTCCCACAAGTTCTAGGTAGTGACCAACCTAGAAGATCCACTCGGGTATCCAGGCCACCAGTCCGTTATGGTTATGACCAGGATAGTTACCTGGTGGAAACCTTGACTAGTGAGGAGGACCCCATGACTTACGCGGAAGCTATGTTAGACATAGACTCCCAGAAGTGGGTGGAGGCCATGAGAGCAGAGATGGACTCAATGGAGACCAATGGAGTCTGGACTCTAGTAGATCCGCCCTCCGGGGTAAAAGCAATCGGTTGCAAATGGATTTACAAGTGGAAGAAGGGCCCCGATGGTAAGGTTGAGACTTTCAAAGCTCGCCTGGTGGTGAAAGGGTACACTCAGAAAGAGGGCATCGATTATGAAGAAAACCTTTTTGCCTGTGGCCATGCTTAAATCCATTAGGATCCTGTTAGCTGTAGCAACATACCATGATTATGGGATTTGGCAGATGGATGTCAAAACTGCATTCCTAAATGGAGATCTTACTGAAGATATCTATATGCAGCAGCTGCAAGGCTTCATTGCTGCAGGATAGGAAAACATGGTATGTAAACTTAACAAACCCATTTTTGGACTGAAGCAAGCTTCTAGAAGTTGGAACATCCGTTCTAATTCTGCTGTCAAATCGTTTGACTTCAAACAGAATCCGGATGAACCCTGTGTCTACAGGAAGTACAGTGGAGATAAGGTTACCTTCTTGGTTCTGTATGTAGATGACTCATTGGGAATGATGTAGGAATGTTAACTATGGTGAAAGTATGGCTATCACAGCAATTCTCCATGAAAGATCTTGGAGAAGCCTCCTATATACTGAGTCTTCGACTCTATAGAGATAGATCAAAGCGGATAATAGGATTATCCCAATCTGCTTACATTGACAAAATAGTGAAGAGATACAGCATGGAAAACTCCAAGAAAGGAAATGTTCATTTTAGGCACAGAGTCACTCCCTCCAAGAAGATGTCTCCCAAGACTTCTGAGGAGATTGATGGCATGAAAGACGTTCCTTATGCCTCAGCCGTAGGAAGCATCATGTATGCCATGCTGTGCACTCGTCCTGACATAGCTTAGGCAGTGAGCGTAGTAAGCAGATTTCAGGCCAACCCTGGGCGGGAGCATTGGACTGCTGTGAAAAACATACTTAAGTACCTTCGAAGGACTAAAGAGTTTTGTCTAGTATTCGGCGGTAGCTCACTACAGATCCAAGGGTATATAAATGCTGATTTCCAGTCAGACCCAGATGATAGAAAGTCTACATCTGGATATGTTTTCACGATTGAATCGTGTGCTGTTTGCTGGAAAAGCAGCGAACAGGGGTCAAGTACAGACTCCACAATCGAGGCCGAGTACATTGCCGCAAGTGAGGCTGCCAAAGAAGTCGTGTGGATGAAGAAGTTCGTTCACGAGTTGGGAGTAGTTCCGTCCAGCACATCACCCATCCCATTGTTGTGTGACAACAATGGAGCCATTGCTCAGGCTAAGGAGCCATGAGCCCACTCGAAGTCGAAGCACATCCAGAGGAAGTACCACGTACTACGGGAGATTGTTGGTGGAGGGGACGTCCTGATTTAGAAGGTAGCGTTAGCGGAAAATGTAGCAGACCCATTGACAAAGCCACTATCGTAGAAAGTGTTTGAGAAACACGTGGAAAGCATGGGACTCCGGCTAGTACCTGATTGGACCTAAGTGCAAATGGGAGCTGTTAAACAGTTTTGTATGCCCTTAGCTTCAATCAGAATGATGTACTTTATGAGTTTATTGTAAATGAATAAAAGTGCATATTTGATTCATGTTCCCTTGGTATGTTTCTGTGTAATACCCTTAAACTGGACACTTAATGAGACTCGTGTTAGTTTAGAATGTTCATAGCCTGTGGGTCGGTTTAGGGAGACCTATCCTGAGAAAGCTGACACTGTGGTGCTACCAAGTCGGTTGGGGTGGCCTGTCTCAGCTGCCAGGGTGAGACCCTAAGCACACACAGTGTAGGATTATTTGAATCTATGAACTGGACCAGATTTCTAGTATTGCCCTGGACCTTGGAGATTGATGGGCAAAACTGGAAAGTTACACCCGACCCCTAGACTCAATTATGATACTACACTAGGTGTCGGATTGGGTTGTCTTTGATATACCAATCAGTGAGATCCTTAGCGGGGGTGAAAACCTGGGTATGTTGGGACAGTCCAAGAATTCATCTGAGTGGGTGATCATAGTGACAGGATCAGCCCCTTTGTCGGACAAAGGTAATGATCGGGGATGCACTCTCACTGATGGAAACCAAGACTGCCGGCAGCCGATTTCAATCGTTGAGATTTGTTTTGCAAAGTATATTTTATATGAGATATAATAGTATATATATATATATATATATTATGGTTTCTCAAATTTTTGGAAAAATGTTTGAATTCCCGGGATCCATATAAGTGGAGAGTGCAACAATGTTCCTTGCAGCCGAGGGAGAGGTCCTCTCTTGTCGGGCAGTGTATGATCATTATGGGCTGAGAGGTTAAGTGTAAGACCATTGAGGATAATACCTGATGGGCTAATCTTGCATCTGCCCATAGTCCCTGGGTGTTACAAGGTGGCTTGGTGCAGGGACCACTTAGGGTAAGCGTTGGGCCCATAGAGTCCATTCAATGGTTTTCAGGGATGGCACTGTCTTTAACAGTGTATTCGACCAGGCCTTGTAACAAAGGCTGGGCCGAACCCATGTGGCTGATGTGTAGATCAATGCTTGGATCCCACACCATACAAGGAAGCCCAACTGGGCAGCTGTTAGGAAGGTTAAGTGAGCACATAAGCTTAATGGGCCTAAAGCCCATTTCGAACTAGGCTATTTATTTAGTTAATAATGGGGCGAATTCTGAGATGGATTAGTAGATAGGCCCACTCAGAGAGTCCAGATCTGAATGTGATTCAGATTTAGAAACCTCCTAATAAGATTAGGAGAAAGCTAATCTAATCTACAGATAAGATAAGGGTTTATCCTTATCACCTGAAGAGAAGGCTGATCCAAATATGATTTGGATAAGCCGCTCCTAATGAGATTAGGAGCTGATCTTTCTAGGTTAACAAAAGAAGGGGGCAGTAGCCTTTAGACATATCATCAGATTTTCTTTAGTGCTGAAATCAAGAAGAGAGAATTCTGCACCCTGCGAATACTCTCTTGCCGCCTCCCTGTTCTTGCCGCCCTATTTGCCAGTTCGATCTCCAGTTGTGGGAGAAGTCAAGATTGGATCTTGACATCAGTTCTTTAAGAAAGGATTGAAAGGAAGCTGTGCTCACGTACCATCCTGCTGATTCTTGCGAAGGACAGAGTTTTTGGAGAAGAACACTACGGATTCTGTTCCATCCTGCAATGCGCCATCTTCAGTGGGAGCAGGTTTTGGATCCTTCCTTGGGCGTGAACACTTCCGTTGGGAGATACTACTTCTCCGTATCAGGTATAATTCTCTCATACTCCTTTTGGTTCAGATCTGATTCAGTTTATGGTTCAAGAATGATCCTTGAAAATATGATTTTCTAAAAGGGGAATGCGATTCCCAGTTGAAGGGAGAGGAAAATTTTTGAAATTCGCCCCCTTATTCCGCAATCTTTGGGCATCCATAGGACGGACTGGTGGCCTGGATACCCGAGTGGATCTTCTAGGTTGGTCACTACCTGGAACTTGTGGAACATCTCCCACTGCTCCTGAGCTCTCCTCATCAAGAACAATTTCCTAACGATGGGTGTCCAGGATGTAATCAGTTTCCAAGAATTGTGCATTTTGACTGCAGAACACTTTCTGCTCCCTTGGGTCATAGAATAGATAACCTACAGAGCCTTTTGGGTAGCCTACAAATAGGCAACGACTGGTCTTGGATTCCAACTTGTCTGCACTCGTTCTTTTAATGTGTGATGGACAACCCCAAATCTTCAAGTGTCTGACACTTGGTTTCTTTCCGGTCCAAAGTTCATATGGAGTATTCGGAACCGATTTGGTTGGAACCCGATTCAGCACGTAAATCGCAGTCACTAATGCATAACCCCAAAAGGATGTGGGTAACTCTGAGTGTATGAGAAGCGACCAAACCACATCCAATAAGGTCCTATTCCTCCTCTCTGAAACACCGTTAAGTTGTGGTGTATCTGGAGGAGCTAACTGTGATACTATCCCATTGTCCTTTAAGTAGTCCCTCAATTCGTCAGAGAGATACTCGCCACCTCAATCTGATCGAATGGCTTTAATTTCTCTCCCTAACTTTTTCTCGACCTATTGTCTGAACTCTTTGAACTTTTCAAAGGATTCTGACTTGTGTATCATTTGGTACACGTAACCATATCGTGAAAAATCATCTGTGAAGGTGATGAAATATATGTGTTGATTCCGTGTCCTAACACTCAGGGGACCACATACATCAGTATGTATTAGGTCAAGTGTGCCTGTAGGCAAGGCTCATAGGTGGGAAGATCTTCTACAGTTAGAAAATCCAAAGGACCATCCTTCACCAACCTTGTGATTCGGTCAACACCGATGTGGCCAAGTCGGTAATGCCACAGACACGTGGGATTAACTGTATCATGGGCTCTCTTCTTGAGGATTTCCGTCGACGTAGTTTCGGTTATGGTAGTTTCTAGAGAAGGATGTAGAACATAGAGATCGTTCTCCAGTTCCCCGTATGCGATGAATCTGTTGTTTCTTTTAATAGTAATCGTATTACTAAAGAAGACAGAATAACCATCTGCTCATAGTTTTGAAACGAAAATCAAATTTCTCCTTAAGTTTTGTACATAAAGAGAATCTTTCAGTACAATCGTTCCTTCTCTAAAAAATAACTCCACGGTTCCTATGGCCGCGGCTGCAACAGTTGCATTAGTCCCCAAGTAGAGTGTGACTTCTCCTTCACTCAGCCTTCTGCTTACCTTGAACCCCTACAGTGAGTTACACGCATGAGTTGAAGCCCCGGAGTCAATACACCAGGATGCAGAAGCTACCAATAAATTGGTTTCTATAACTCAAGTTTCAAAATTACCTTTCTTAGATTCCAGGTAGGAAGGACAGTTCCTTTTCCAGTGGTCAGTCTTCTTGCAAAAATGACATGCATCTGATGCCTTGTCCTTCCTTTGTTTCTTGGGTTTGGCAACCTTCTTCTGGGGCTTTCTCTTTGCCTTCCTTTTCTTGCCCGATTTGCCAGTTTCAATGAGCATGGCAATGGGCTCATCCTTTTTAATCAATTCTTCAGACCTCTGCAACATATTGCTGAGTTCCTGCAAGCTGACGTTCAGCTTGTTCTTGTTGTAGTTCATGATGAATGGATTAAAGGATGGAGGTAGAGAGTTGAGAATAGCATCGATCTGTGTTACCAGATCCAGCCCGGGTCCAAGAGCCTCCAGTTCGTTGATATAGCCCATCATCCGAAGACAATGGTCGTGAACTTGTTGGCCCTTGGACATCTGCGCGGTTATGAACTGTTTCAAGACCTTCTGCCGAGTAGAACGATTCTGCTCTTCGTACATTGTCTTCAGACTGTCCAGTACGTCCTTAGCAAGTTCGATCTAATCGAACTGCCTCTGAATTAGATTGTCTAGAGGCAATGATATAGCAGCGGGCAATCTTGCATCTTCCCACAGTCCCTGGGTGTTACAAGGTGGCTTGGCCCAGGGACCACTTAGGGTAAGTGTTTGGCCCATAGTGCCCATTTGATGGGTTTCAGGGGTTGCACTGTCCATAACAGTGTATTCGGCCAGGTCTTGTAACAAAGGCTGGGCCGAACCCATGTGGGTGATGTGTAGATCAATGCTTGGGTCCCACGCGATACAAGGTAGCCCAACCGGGCAGCAGTTAGGAAGGCAAAGTGAGCACATAAGCTTAATGAGCCTAAAGCCCATTTCGAACTTGACTTATTTAATAAGTTAAATATGGGCAAATTCTGAGATGGATCAGTAGATAGGATAGGGTCTTAACCCTATCCACTCAGAGAGTCCGGATCTGAATATGATTCAGATCTAGAAACCTCCAAATGAGATTAGGAGAAGGCTAATCTAATCTGCAGAAAAGTTAAGGGTTTATCCTTATCACCTAAGAGGATGTCTGATCCAAATATGATTTGGGTTAGCAACTCCTAATTGGATTAGGAGCTGATCCTTTGGGTTTACAAAAGAAGGAGGGGGTGGCAGCCTTTAGAAGAATCACATAATCAGATCCTCTTCAGAGTTGAAATTACAGAAGAAAGATTTCTGCAATCCCTGCAAAGATCTTTTTTGCCGCCTCCTTCCTACAACCGTCAGACATCGAGTTCGATCTCTAGTTGTGGGAGATGTCAAGATTCGATCTTGATATCAGTTCTTTGAGAAAGATTTGATAGGAAGCTGTGCTCATGTGCCATCCTGCTATTTCTTGCGAAGGACAGAATTCTTGGAGAAGAATACTACTGATTCTGCTCCATCCTGCACTGCGCCATCTTCAGTGTGAGCAGTCTTTGGATCCTTCCTTGGGCGTGAACACCTTCGTTGGGAGATCCATCAAATGAATGGCTGAACCCTATAGGAAGGTTGGGTGAAATTTCAATAATTTCTTTACTCCCATCTGGGAATCCTATTCCCAATTTAGAAAACTGCATTTTGATGGTTCGTTCTTGTAACTAAACCGGACCAAATCTCAAACCAAGATTAGGGAGGGATATACCTGATACGGAATCTACGCAAAATGCTCCTCCTAACGCAGGTGTTCATGCCCAAAGAATGTACCAAATCCTCCCTCCACTAAAGATGACACAACTTAGGATGAGGCAGGATTAGTAGGTAGTTCTTCCCCCAGAACCTTTTGATTATTCAGCAAGAATCGATTGGGGTAGTGAGCACAACTTTAGAGTTGTTTCTTCTAACAAGAAACAATATAAAGATCAAATCTTGATCAGTTCCAAGAATTGGAGATCGAACAGGGTTGGGTGGCAAGAGCAGGGATAAAAAAAAACTGAAGGCAAAAATTAGTCAAATTGAGTTGTCTTCTGTAATGTCTGTGTGTCTTTTTCAGGTCTGCCCTGTTCTCTATTTATAGCAATAATTAGTCAAACTGAGTTGTCTTTTTCAGGTCTGCCCTGGACTCTTTAAGTGATAAAGATAATCCCTTATCTTACCTGCAGATAACGATCGACCATTCCTAATCAAATTAGGAGTTCCTTGATCCAAATCTATATTTGGATCTGGACACTTTAAGTGGATAAGAGTTAACTGAAGGGATGAGAGATCCATCCTATGGACGCCCAAAAGATTGCAGAATAAGGGGCGAATTTCAAAAATTTTTCTCTCCCTTCAACTGGGAATCGTATTCCCCATTTAGAAAATCATATTTTCAAGGATCAATTCTGAACCATAAACTGAACCAGATCGGAACCAAAAAAGGAGTGGGAAGGATTATACCTGATACGGAGAAGTAATATCTCCCAACGAAGGTGTTCACGCCTAAGGAAGGATCCAAAGACTGCTCCCACTAAAGATGGCGCAGTGCAGGTGGAGCAGAATCAGCAGTGTTCTTCTCCAAGAACTCTGTCCTTGGCAAGAATTAGCAAGATGGTACGTGAGCACAGCTTCCTTTCAATCCTTTCTTAAAAGACTGATGTCAAGATCCAATCTTGACTTCTCCCACAAGTGGAGATCGAACTGGCAAACAGGGCGGCAAGAACAGGGAGGCGGCAAGAGAGTATTTGCATGGAGCAGAATTCTCTCTTCTTGATTTCAGCACTAAAGAAAACCTGATGATCTGTGTGTAGTGTATCTCAAAAGGCTGCCGCCCCCTTCTTCTTTTATAATATTAAAGGGATCAGCTCCTAATCAGATTAGGAGTTTCTAATCCAAATCACATTTGGGTTAGAAGTCCCTTTAAGTGATAAGGGATAATCCTTATCTTATCTGGAGATCAGATCAGCCATCTCCTAATCTGATTAAGAGGTTTCCAGATCTAAATCTTATTTAGATCTTGAACTCTCTAAGTGGATAGGGTCTAAGCCCAATCCTATTAGCTGACCCACTTCAGATTTCGCCCCTTTATTAACTAAATAAACAGCCTAGTTCAAAATGGGCTTTAGGCCCATTAAGCTTATGTGCTCACTTAACCCTCTTAACTACTGCCCAGTTGGGCTTCCTTGTATGGCGTGGGACCCAAGCATTGATCTACACATCAGCCACATGGGTTCGGCCCAGCCTTTGTTACAAGGCCTGGCCGAATACACTGTTAAAGACAGTGCACCCCCTGAAACCCATCAAATGGGCTCTACGGGCCCAACACTTACCCTAAGAGGTCCCTGGGCCAAGCCACCTTGTAACACCCAGGGACTGTGGGCAAATGCAAGATTAGCCCATCAGGTATTATCCTCAATGGTCTTACACTTAACCTCTCAGCCCATAATGATCATACACTGCCCGACAAGAGAGGACCTCTCCCTCGGCTGCAAGGAACAGTGTTGCACTCTCCACTCATATGGATCCCGAGAATTTAAACCTTCTTGCAAACATTTTAGAAACCATATATATATACTTTTATATCTTATATAAAATATATTTTGCAAAACAAATCTCAACAGTTGAAATCGGCTGCCGGCAGTCTTGGTTTCCATCAGTGAGAGTGCATCCCCAATCATTACCTTTGTCCGACAAAGGGGCCGATCCTGTCACTATGATCACCCACTCAGATGAATTCTCGGACTGTCCCAACATACCCAGGTTTTGACCCCCGCTAAGGATCTCACTGATTGGTACATCAAAGATAGCCCAATCCAACACCTAGTGCTGTATCATAATCGAGTCTAGGGGTCGGGTGTAACTTTCCAGTTTTGCCCATCAATCTCCAAGGTCTAGGGCAATACTAGAAATCTGGTCCAGTTCAAAGATTCAATTAATCCTACACTGTATGTGCCTAGGGTCTCACCCTGGCAGCTGAGACAGGCCACCCCAACCGACTTGGTGGCACTACAGTGTCAGCCTTGTCAGGATAGGTCTCCCCAGACCGACCCACTGGCTGTGAACATTCTAAACTAACACGAGTCTCATTAAGTGTCCAGTTCAAGGGTATTACGTAGAAACATACCAAGGGGACATGAATCAAATATGTATCTTTATTCATTTACAATAAACTCATAAAGTACATCATTCTGATTGAAGCTAAGGGCATACAAAACTGTCTAACATTAACTTCTTTACCTTATCTACTGATCCATACCCAGATTTGCCCCTATTTAATTAATCCAATTATCCTAGTTCAAAATGGGCTTTTAGGCCCATTAAGCTTTCAGGCTCACTTCCTTTTAATGCTGGCTAGCTTGGCTCTCTTTGTATGGCATGGGACCCTAACATTGATCTACACATAAGCCACATGGGTTCAGCCTAGTCTCTGTTACAAGGCCTGGACGAATTAACTACAAAATTGTTAGATAGTTTTGTATGCCCTTAGCTTCAATCAGTTTTGATGTACTTTTGATATTTAATGTAAATGAATAAAGTACATGTTTGATTCATGTTGTGTGGTATACTTCTGTGTAAGACCCTAAAACTGGACACTTAATGAGACTTGTGTTAGTTTTAAATGTTCACAGTCGTTGGATAAGTTTGGGGAGGTTTATCCTGCCAAGGCTGACACTGGTGTGCTGCCAACTGTTGGGGTGGCTTGTCTCAACTAACACGGTGAGACCCAAGGCACACGCAGTGTAGGATTACTTGAACCCTTGAACCAGACCAGATTTCCAGTATTGCCCTGGACCTTGGAGATTGATGGGCAAAATTGGAAAGTTACACCTGACGCCTAGACCTGATTATGGTACTGCACTAGGTGTTGGGTTGGGCTATTTTTGATATGCCAATCAGTGAGATCCTTAGCAGGGGTCAAAACCTGGGTATGTTGGGACAGTCTGAGAATTCATGAGTGGGTGATCATAGTGACGGGATCAGCCCCTTTGTCGGACAAAGGTAATGGTCGGGGATGCACTATCTCTGATGGAAACCAAACTGCTGGTAGTTGATTTCAATCGTTGGAATTTGTTTTGCAAAACTTATATATATGATATATAGATATGTATGGTTTCAAAATGTTTGCAAATGGTTTTAATTCCCGGGATCCATGTGAGTAGAGAGTGCAGCACTGTTCCTTGCAGTCGAGGGAGAGGTCCTCTCTTGTCGGGCAGTGCTTGATCATTATGGGCTGAGAGGTTAAGTGTATGGCCATTTAGGATAATACCTGATGGGCTAATCTTGCATCTGCCCACAATCCCTGGGTTTTTATAAGATGGCTTGGCCCAGGGACCACTTAGTTTAAGTGTTGGTCCCATAGGGTCCATGTAATGATGGGCTCAAGGGGTTCACTGGGCTTTCCAGTGAATTCGGCTAGGCCTTGTAATAAAGGCTGGGCCGAACCCATGTGGCTGGTGTGTAGATCAATGCTTGGGTCCCACGCCATACAAAGAAGCCCAACTGGGCAGGCGGTTGGAAGACAATTGAGCACTTAATACGTATTACGCCTAAAGCCCATTTCGATCTAGGCTGATTTGATCAGTCACTTAATGGGGCGGATCTGAGATTAGGTTAAGCCCAAAAGCAGATCTAATCTGCAGATAAGATTAACAAGAGTCCTAATCCAAATACAGATTTGGATAAGGACAACTCCTGATATGATTAAAAGCCATATCTATGTAGGTAACATGAATCAAACTAAAGGTTGTGGGCTAACGCTTTGCTGTTTTACCAGAAAATGGCAAACAGACAATTTGCTATGTTGCTTGATGACAACAAGTTTAAGGGACCCAATTATGCCGACTAGTACAGAAACCTTATGCTGGTCCTAGCTTCAGAAAAACTGGATAAGGTGGCTAAAAATCCTGCTCCGGATTGTCCAGGGGACAGGGCTTCTGAGGCTCGAAGGAGAGAATACCAGGAATGGGAGGATAAAAACTCCCTGGCCCGCTGCTATATCATAGCCTCTTTGGACAATCTGATACAGAGGCAGTTTGATCAAATCGAACTCGCCAAAGACATATTGGATAGTCTAAAGACTATATACGAAGAGCAGAATCGTTCTACTCGACAAAAGGTCCTAAAACAGTTCATGACCGCGCAGATGACTAAGGGGCAGCAAGTGCATGACCATTGTCTTCGGATGATGGGCTACATAAACGAGCTGGAGGCCCTTGGTTCCGGGCTAGATCTGGTCACACAAATTGATGCTATTCTCAACTCTCTGCCTCTGTCATTCAACCCGTTCATTATGAATTATAATAAGAACAAGCTGAATGTCAGCATCCAAGAGCTCAGCAATAAGTTGCAAAGAGCTAAGGAATTAATAAGGAAGGATGAGCTGATAGCCATGCCTGTTGAAGCTAGCAAATCTGGCAAGAAGAGGAAGGCAAAGAGAAAGCCTTAGAAGAAAACCACCAAATCTAAGAAACAAAAGAAAGACAAGGCATTCGATACCTGTCACTTCTGCAAGCAGGCCAGCCACTAGAAGAGGAATTGTCCCGCCTACCTGGAATCTAAGAAAGGTACTTTCGAAACTTGTGTCATGGAAACTAATTTGTTAGTAACTTCTGTGTCCTAGTGTGTTGACTCCGGGGCTTCAACTCTTGCGTGTAATTCACTGCAGGGGTTCAAAGTAAGTAGAAGGCTGAGTGAAGGAGAAGTGACACTATACTTGGGGACTTCTGCAAGTGTTGCAGCTACGGCGATAGGAACCGTAGAATTGAATTTTAGAGAAGGGATTCTTGTACTGAAAGATTGTCTTTATGTACAAAATCTAAGAAGAAATTTGATTTCTGTTTCTAAACTATGTGTGGATGGATATACTGTCTCTTTTAGTAATATCATTACTATCAAAAGGAACAACAAATTCATCACATGCGGGGAACTGGAGAACGGTCTCTATGTTCTACATCCTTCTCTAGAAACTAATTTAACCGAAACTACGTCGGTCGAAATCCCCAAGAAAAGAACTCATGACATGGTAAGTCCCACGTGCCTGTGGGATTACCGAATTGGCCACATCGGTATTGACCGAATCACAAGATTGGTAAAGGATGGTCCTTTGGGTTTTCTAACCGTAGAAGACCTTCCCACTTGCGAGCCTTGCCTTAGAGGCAAGATGACAAAGCGGCCATTTAACGGTAAGCCTGAAAGATGTACAGACACACTTGACCTTATACATAGTGATGTATGTGGTCCCCTGAGTGTTAAGACAAGCAATCAACACGTGTATTTCATCACCTTTAACGATGATTTCTCACGATATGGTTACGTGTACCTAATGAGACATAAATCTGAATCCTTTGAAAAGTTCAAAGAGTTTAGACAAGAGGTCGAGAAACAATTAGGGAGAGAAATTAAGGCCCTTCGATCGGATCGAGGTGGCGAGTATCTCTCTGACGAATTCAGGGACTACTTGAAGGCCAATGGGATTATCTCACAGTTGGCTCCTCTTGCAACACCCCAGCTTAACGGTGTTTGAGAGAGGAGGAATAGGACATTGCTAGACATGATTCGGTCACTTCTCACATGCTCAGAATTGCCCACATCCTTTTGGAAATATGCGTTGGAGACCGTAATTTATGTGTTGAATAGGGTTCCAATCAAATCGGTTCCGAAAACTCCATACGAACTATGGACCGGAAAGAAACCAAGTGTCCGACACTTGAAGATTTGGGGTTGTCCTGTGCTTGTTAAAAGAACGAAGCAGATAATTGGATTATCCCTGGCTGCTTATCTTGACAAAACTGTTAGAAGGTACAACATGGAGAACTCCAAGAAAGGAAGCGTTCCTTTCAGGCACGGAGTCATTCTCTCCAAGAAGATGTCTCCCAAGACTTCTGAGGAGATTGAGGGCATGAAAGACGTTCCCTATGCCTCAGCCGTAGGGAGCATCATGTATGCCATGTTGTGCACTCGCCCTGACATTGCTCCGGCGGTGAGTGTTGTAAGCAGGTTCCAGGCCAACCCAGGGCAGGAGCATTGGACTGCTGTGAAGAACATACTTAAATACCTTCGAAGGACAAAAGAGTTTTGTCTGGTATTCGATGGTAGTTCATTGCAAATTCTAGGGTATACTGATGCCGATTTCCAGTCGGATCCAGATGATAGAAAGTCTACATCTGGGTTTGTTTTCACGATAGGATCGTGTAGTGTTTGCTGGAAAAGCAGCAAACAGGGGTCCACGGCAGACTCCACAACCGAAGCCGAGTACATTGCCGCAAGTGAAGCTGCCAAGGAAGCTGTGTGGATGAAGAAGTTCGTTCATGAATTAGGAGTGGTTTCGTCTAGTACATCACCCATTCCGTTGTTGTGTGACAATAATGGAGCGATCGCCCAGGCTAAGTAGCCTCAGGCCCACTCAAAGTCAAAGCACATCGAGAGGAAGTACCATGTACTGCGAGAGATCATTGGTTGAGGGGAAGTCCTAATTCAGAAGGTAGCATCAGCGGATAATGTTGCAGACCCATTAACTAAGCCACTCACACAGAAGGTGTTTGAGAAACACGTGGAAAGTATGGGACTCCAGCTTGTACCAGATTTGACCTAAGTACAAGTGGGAGCTGTTGGACAGTTTTTTGTATGCCCTTAGCTTCAATCAGTTTTGATGTACTTTTGATATTTAATGTAAATAAATGAAGTACAAGTTTGATTTATGTTGTGTGGTATACTTCTGTGTAAGACCCTAAAACTGGACACTTAATGAGACTTGTGTTGGTTTTGAATGCTCACAGCCATTGGATAATTTTGGGGAGATTTATCCTGCCAAAGCTGACACTGTTGTGCTGCCAACTGTTGGGGTGGCATGTCTCAGCCGCCAGGGTGAGACCCAAGGAACATGCAGTGTAGGTTTACTTGAAACCCTGAATCGGACCAGATTTCCAGTACTGCCCTAGACCTTGGAGATTGATGGGCAAAACTGGAAAGTTACACCTGACCCCTAGACCCAATTATGGTTCTGCACTAGGTGTCGGATTGGGTTGTATTTGATATGCCAATCAGTGAGATCCTTAGCGGGGGTCAAAACTTGGGTATGTTGGGACAATCTGAGAATTCATCTGAGTGGGTGATCATAGTGACAGAATCAGCCCCTTTGTCGGACAACGGTAATGATCAGAGATGCACTCTCTCTGATGGAAACCAAACTGCCGGCAGTTGATTTCAATCGTTAGAATTTTGTTTTGCAAAATTTATATATATGATATATATTTAAGTATGGTCTCAAAAGTGTTTGAAAATGGTTTTAATTCCTGGGATCCATGTAAGTGGAGAGTGCAACACTGTTCCTTGCAGCCGAGGGAGTGGTCCTCTCTTGTCGGGCAGTGCTTGATCATTATGGGCTGAGAGGTTAAGTGTAAGGCCATTTGGAATGATACCTGATGGGCTAATCTTGCACCTGCCCACAGTCCCTAGGTTTTTATAAGATGGCTTGGCCTAGGGACCACTTAGTGTAAGTGTTGGGCCCATATCATCTTCAGCAGGAGCAGATCTTCATTCCTTATTTGGGCCTAAACACCAACTTTGGGAGAATTTTTTTCTCTAGATCAGGTATAATTACTCCCTTTACTTTTGGTTCAGATCTGATTCGGTTCTTGTTCAAGTAGGATCCTTGAATCTTGATTCTAAAATTAGGGAATGTGATTCCCAGTTGAAAGGTAGGTAGAAAATTTTTGAAATTCGCCAACCCATTCCGCAACTGTTTTGGCGTCCATACGATGGATTTACCGTCCCTTTCAAACTGCCCCAAAGGCAACCTTAGGCGGAATCACCTCGAAGTGTTAGACAGTTTTGTATGCCCTTAGCTTCAATCATTTTGATGTACTTTTGTTATTTAGTGGAAATAAATAAAGTGCATGTTTGATTCATGTTGTTTGGTTTAATTCTGTGTAAAACCCTAAAACTGGACATTTGTAGAGACTCATGTTAGTTTTAAATGTTCACAGCCGTTGGATAAGTCTGGGGAGATTTATCCTGCCAAGGCTGATACTGGTGTGCCACCAAGTGTTGGGATGGCTTGTCTCAGCCATCAGGGTAAGACCCGAGGCACATACAGCATGGGATTACTTGAATCCTTGAACCGGACCAGATTTCCAGTCTTGCCCTGGACCTTGGAGATAGATGGGCAAAACTGGAAAGTTACACCTGACCCCTAGACTCGATTATGACACTTCACTAGGTGTTGGATCAGGCTGCCTTTGATATGCCAATCAGTGAGATCCTTAGTGGGGATCAAAACCTGGGTATGTTGGGGCAGTTTGAGAATTCATCTGAGTGGGTGGTCATAGTGACAGAATCAGCCACTTTGTCGGACAAAGGGTAATGATCGGGAATGCACTCTCTCTGATGGAAACCAAACTGCCGGCAGTTGATTTCAATCGTTGGAATTTTGTTTTTGCAAAATTAATATATTTACATATATATACGGTTTCAAAATGTTTGCAAATGGTTTTAATTCCCGGGATCCATGTGAGAGGAGAGTGCGGCACTGTTCCTTGCAGCCGAGGGAGAGGTCCTCTCTTGTCGGGCAGTGCTTGATCATTAAGGGCTGAGAGGTTAAGTGTAAGACCATTTAGGATAATACCTGATGGGCTAATCTTGCACCTGCCCACAGTCCCTGGGTTTTTATAAGATGGCTTGGCCCAGGGACCACTTAATGTAAGTGTTGGGCCCATAGGGTCCATACGATGGACTCAAGGGGTTCATTGAGTTTTTCAGTGAATTCGGCTGGGCCTTGGATTAAAGGCTGGGCCGAACCCATGTGGCTGGTGTGTAGATCAATGCTTGGGTCCCACGCCATACAAAGAAGCCCAACTGGGTAGCAGATTGGAAACTAATTAAACACTGAATACTTAATGGGCCAAAAGCCCATTTCGAGGTGGGCTGATATGATCACCCATCCATGGGGCGAATTTGAGATTGAAGTTAGCAAAAAGGATTGGGCTCTTAGCCTTATCCACTCTTAGAGACCAAATTCAAATCAGATTTGAATCTGGTAACCTCCTGATAAGAACAGGAGTAAGCTAACTCTATCTGGGAAAGGGATTAAGATTATCCCCTATCCAAATACTGATTTGGATTGGGATAACTCCTAATTAGGAGATTTCTTAATCAAGAAGAAAAGAGAGGAGATTTTCGAATGAACCAAGAGAGAGAAATAAGATTTCGATCCAAGAGGTTCTGGTAAGCAAGAAAGGTTCCTGCGAATTGAGATTAGATCTCATTCTCTCCAGAAAAGAAAACAGTTCAGCCTTTTCGTTTCTGGAAATCTCCTCCTGCCCCCGCCATCTGCATTGTTGCAAGATTTGATCTTTGCAGAAAAGAAAGTCAAGAAACCAGTTCTTGACATCAGTCTTGCAAGAAAGACTGAAAGAATTCAGTGTTTAGTACATCCAGGGGATTCTTGTGAAGGATCCAGTGTGTAGGACGCACCCTGCTGGTTCTGTTCCATTCACAGCTGTGTCATCTTCAGCAGGGACAGATCTTGGAGCATTCTTTGGGCGTGAACACCAACTTTGGGAGATACTGCTTCTCCGGATCAGGTATAATCCTCCCATTTATCTTTTGGTACAGATCTGGTTTGATTAGGGTTCAAGTAGATCCTTGAATATTGTATTCTAAATTCAGGGAATATGATTCCCAGTTGGGAGAAGGTAGGAAATTTTTGAAATTCGCCCCACCCATTCCGCAACCTTTATGGCGTCCATTAGATGGATCCTACCATTCTTTCAGTGGTATCAGAGCCACAGGTTCGAATCTTGAACCAAAAGAAAATCAGATTTGACCCTGCGCAGATGGATAGAAGGTGTTCTTTCAAGATTTGCGCAGATTGTTTTCTTTTTTTTCAAGAAACTGTTTCTTGTTAAGGGCGATTGATCTGAAATTAATTTCTATTAAATCCAAAATTTATTTGGAATTGTTCTTTATTTATTTTGATTTAATGGACTGTTCAAACCTGGAGATCGCAGTGCAGTTTTAGCGCAGATGGTCTGCGCACCCTTTTTCTTTTCTATTTATTTATTTCATTCAATTCGGTCTGTAAATAATTTTTTTTTATTTTTAGACTGAATGTATAGGATTTGATCAAGAATGTAATTAATAGAAATAGGATTTCTGTTATTTTTCCTGATTAAAGAAGATGGAAGAAGATGGCGGCGCTGGAGATTTGCAGATGGAGAAATCGTTTTCTGCGATTTGCAGTTTATGAAACTGCAACCCTTGTGATTAACCTCTGTTTTGCAGGTGGTGCGAACAGTCCATAATTGTTTTGAATTTGCTAGAAATCAAAACTATTAATTTCAGATCATTCAATAATTAATTCTTGAATTGAAAATCAGTTTTGGACCATTTCGGACTAGATTGGACCAAAACTGTTTGGACCAAATCTGGGTTTCGAAAGGGGCTGTTCTCAGTCCAATTGTCTCACACTTTTGTTCCAAATCTGATGTTCAATTACAGGGATTAATTCGGCCCACCTGTAAAGCCCAGTTTTAAAGGGTTAAAACTGCAAAAGCCCATTATTGTGAGATAAGCTGTATGGGCCGAACTGCTATCTGCGATTCAGCCCATACACCTAGTGGACATTAATCGTTAATGACTTGGTTTTTAAATGGGCCGTTGAATGGGCTTTACAGCAATTAATTGATTGGATCAATTCCTCCTTTACATGTGATGTTTGGATGTTTGATGTGCTGCGACCATGGGCCATAAGTACTTGGCCCGTGATGACTCGTTAGTGGCTCTTGCGCACACCATGGCTGAATGCACATCATTGCCATGGTGTCCCTGAAGGTCATTGGATGACCCCCCCTCTTTGCCTGGTGGGCCCCACAACCCTGAAAAGGGATGCGTACGGAACCCCTAGCCGATTAAGGCCCACCAGAAATCTGACTTTATGAAAGTCAGTGGGAGCCACTTTGGTTTGACCTAAATTAGAACTAGGCCGTGATTTTGTTCCCTCCAGCAAATATGAATGCAAGTGATAGGGAGATCCATATGATGGACTCTCTAAAGGCCTTCCGTCATTAGCACAATGATGGGTCCATCAGTAATGAGGAAACGCACCATAAAATTGGGCTATCCATTTGCTGTTGGATCTGTTAGAGTGTTTCATAAGATGATAGGGGCGTCATAGACCGATGTGGGAGGGGCTTCACTAGAAAATGGGAACTCTCTCACGGTACCTTGGCGTAACCTGAATATGATGGGTGTGCACTCACTGACAGAAGGGTTTACCTGAAAACGGCTCTGAACCTTGTCTGACAGAGGCCAAAGGGAAACTCATTTGATGAGTGGATATGATCCGTCACAGAAAGGTGGTGGGGTTATGCAGCTGAAACAGTTGGCTTCACGCACCCCATGTGATTTCCCACATTTCCAGAGACATTTCGTCGTCTCCGTCACTGAGATAGGAGGGAAATCTCAGAGATGAACAAATGGGAATGGAACATAGATTAAAAGCCATATCTATGTAGGTAAACATGAATCAAACTAAGGTTGTGGACTAATGATTTTGCTGTTTTATCAGAAAATGGCAAACGGTCAATTTGCAAAGCTTCTAGACGATAACAAGCTTAAGGGCCCAAACTATGCCGACTGGTACAGAAATCTTATGCTGGTCCTAACTTCTGAAAAGTTAGACAAGGTAGTGAAAAATCCTGCCCAGGAACGTCCGGGTGATAGGGCTTCTGAGGCCCGTAGGAGGGACTACCAAGATTGGGAGGATAAGAACTCCCTAGCCCGCTGCTTTGTCATTGCCTCATTAGACAACTCAATACAGAGGCAGTTCGATCAGATCGAACTTGCCAAGGACATATTGGACAGTCTAAGGACAATGTATGAGGAGCAGAACCGTTCTACTCGACAGAAGGTCCTGAAATTGTTCATGACCGCGCAGATGACCAAAGGGAAGAAAGTTCATGACCATTGTCTTCGGATGATGGGATACATCAACGAACTTGAAGCTCTTGGATCCGGGCTAGATCTTGGCACGCAAGTGGATGCCATCCTAAATTCTTTGCCCTCTTCCTTCAATGCGTTCACTATGAACTTCAATATGAATAAGCTGAATGTCAACGTCCAGGAACTCAGCAATATGTTGCAGAGGGCCGAGGATTTACTCAAGAAGGATGAGCCTGTGGTTATGCTTGCTGAAGCTAACAAATCGGGCAAGAGAAAGAGAAAGGCAAAGAAGCCCCAGAAGAAGACTACCAAACCCAAGAAGCAGAAGAAGAACAAGGCATCTGATGTCTGTCACTTCTGCAAGCAGACCGGCCACTGGAAGAGGAACTGTCCTACCTACCTGGAATCTAAGAAAGGTAATATCGAAACTTGTGTCATAGAAACTAATATGTTAGTTACTTCTGTGTCCTGGTGTGTTGACTCCGGGGCTTCAACTCATGCGTGTAACTCACTGCAGGGGTTCAAAGTTAGCAGAAGGCTGAGTGAAGGTGAAGTGACACTGTTCTTGGGAACAACTGCAAGTGTTGCAGCTGCGGCAATAGGAACCGTAGAATTAGTTTTTAAAGAAGGAGTCCTTGTACTTAAAGATTGTCTTTATGTACAGAACTTGAGAAGGAATTTAATTTCTGTTTCAAAATTGTGTGCTGATGGATATACTGTTTACTTTAGTAATATGATTATTGTTAAATGGAATAATAAATTCATCGCATGCGGGGAGCTAGAGAACGGTCTCTATGTTCTGCATCCTTCTTTGGAAACTAACTTAACCGAAACTACGTCGGTCGAAAATCCCAAGAAAAGGACTCGTGATACAGTAAATCTCACGTGCCTCTGGCATTACCGACTTGGCCACATCGGTGTCGACCGAATCACAAGACTGGTAAAGGATGGTCCTTTGGATTTTCTAACCGTAGAAAATCTTCCCACTTGTGAACCTTGCCTCCAAGGTAAGATGACTAAGCGGCCATTTGACGGTAAGCCTGAAAGATGTGCAGGCACACTTGACCTAATACATACTGATGTATGTGGTCCCCTGAGTGTTAGGACACGGAATCAACACGTGTACTTCATCACCTTTACAGATGATTTTTCACGATATGGTTACGTGTACCTAATGAGACATAAGTCTGAATCATTTGAAAAGTTCAAAGAGTTCAGACAGGAAGTCGAGAAACAGTTAGGGAGAGAAATTAAGGCCCTTCGATCAGATCGAGGTGGCGAGTATCTCTCTGACGAATTCAGGGACTACTTAAAGGCCAATGGGATAGTGTCACAACTAGCTCCTCCTGCTACACCTCAACTCAACGGTGTTTCAGAGAGGAGAAATAGGACCTTGTTGGACATGGTCCGGTCACTTCTCGTACGCTCAGAATTACCCACATCCTTTTGGGGATACGCATTAGAGACTGCTATCTACGTGCTGAATAGGGTTCCAACCAAATCAGTTCCGAAAACTCCATATGAGCTTTGGACCGGAAGGAAGCCAAGTGTGAGACACTTGAAGATTTGGGGTTGTCCTGCACACGTTAAAAGAACAAGTGCGGACAAGTTGGAATCTAAAACCAGCCGTTGCCTGTTTATAGGCTACCCAAAGGATTCGGTGGGTTATCTATTCTATGACCCAAGTGAGCAGAAAGTGTTCTGCAGTCGAAACGCCCGATTCTTAGAATCCGATTACATCCTGGACACCCATCGTCAGGAAATAGTTCTTGATGAGGAGAGCTCAGGAGCAGTGGGTGATGACCCACAAGTTCCAGGTAATGACCAACCTAGAAGGTCCACCCGGGTATCCAGACCACCAGTCCGATATGGTTATGACCAGGATAGTTACCTGGTGGAAGCCTTGACTAGTGAAGAGGATCCCGTGTCTTACGCGGAAGCTATGTTAGACATAGACTCCCAGAAGTGGGTGGAGGCCATGAGAGCCGAGATGGACTCAATGGAGACCAATGGAGTCTGGACTCTAGTGGATCCGCCCTCCGGGGTAAAAGCAATTGGTTGCAAATGGATCTACAAGAGGAAGAAGGGCCCCGATGGCAGGATTGAGACCTTTAAAGCTCGTTTGGTGGCGAAAGGGTATACTCAGAAAGAAGGCATCGACTATGAGGAAACCTTTTCACCGGTGGCCATGCTTAAATCCATTAGGATCCTGCTAGCTGTAGCAGCGTACCATAATTACGAGATTTGGCAAATGGATGTCAAAACAGCGTTCCTGAATGGAGATCTTAGTGAAGATATCTACATGCAGCAGCCGCAAGGCTTCATTGCTGCTGGTCAGGAACACATGGTATGTAAACTTAATAGATCCATATATGGACTTAAGCAGGCTTCTAGGAGTTGGAACATCCGTTTTGATTCTGCAGTCAAAACGTTTGACTTTGAGCAGAATCCGGATGAGCCCTGTGTTTATAGGAAATCCAGTGGGGATAAGATCACCTTTTTAGTCTTGTACGTGGACGATATCCTACTCATTGGGAATGATGTAGGAATGTTGACTTCGGTCAAGGTATGGCTATCACAGCAGTTCTCCATGAAAGATCTTGGAGAAGCTTCATACATACTGGGTCTTCGACTCTATAGAGATAGATCGAAGCGGATAATTGGATTATCCCAGGCTGCTTACATTGACAAAATTGTCAAAAGATACAGCATGGAAAACTCCAAGAAAGGAAACGTTCCTTTCAGGCACGGAGTCACTCTCTCCAAGAAGATGTCTCCCAAGACTTCTGAGGAGATTGAGAGCATGAGAGACGTTCCCTATGCCTCAGCTGTGGGGAGCATCATGTATGCCATGTTGTGCACTCGCCCGGACATAGCTCAGGCGGTGAGTGTGGTAAGCAGATTCCAGGCAAACCCAGGACAGGAGCATTGGACTGCTGTGAAGAACATACTCAAATACCTTCGAAGGACGAAAGAGTTTTGTCTGGTATTCGATGGTAGTTCACTGCAAGTTCTAGGGTATACCGATGCCGATTTCCAGTCGGATCCAGATGATAGAAAGTCTACATCTGGGTATGTTTTCACGATAGGATCGTGTGCTGTTTGCTGGAAAAGCAGCAAACAGGGGTCCACTGTAGACTCCACAACCGAGGCCGAGTACATTGCCGCAAGTGAAGCTGCCAAGGAAGCCGTGTGGATGAAGAAATTCATACACGAATTGGGAGCGATTCCATCCAGCACATCACCCATCCCGTTGTTGTGTGACAACAATGGAGCGATCGCCCAGGCTAAAGAGCCTCGGGCCCACTCGAAGTCAAAGCACATCGAGAGGAAGTACCATGTACTGCGGGAGATCGTTGGTAGAGGGGACGTCCTAATTCAAAAGGTAGCATCAGCGGATAATGTGGCAGACCCATTGACTAAGCCACTGACACAGAAGGTGTTTGAGAAACACGTGGAAAGTATGGGACTCCGGCTTGTACCAGATTGGACCTAAGTGCAAGTGGGAGCTGTTAGACAGTTTTGTATGCCCTTAGCTTCAATCATTTTGATGTACTTTTGTTATTTAGTGGAAATAAATAAAGTGCATGTTTGATTCATGTTGTTTGGTTTAATTCTGTGTAAAACCCTAAAACTGGACATTTGTAGAGACTCATGTTAGTTTTAAATGTTCACAGCCGTTGGATAAGTCTGGGGAGATTTATCCTGCCAAGGCTGATACTGGTGTGCCACCAAGTGTTGGGATGGCCTGTCTCAGCCATCAGGGTAAGACCCGAGGCACATACAGCATGGGATTACTTGAATCCTTGAACCGGACCAGATTTCCAGTCTTGCCCTGGACCTTGGAGATAGATGGGCAAAACTGGAAAGTTACACCTGACCCCTAGACTCGATTATGACACTTCACTAGGTGTTGGATCAGGCTGCCTTTGATATGCCAATCAGTGAGATCCTTAGTGGGGATCAAAACCTGGGTATGTTGGGGCAGTTTGAGAATTCATCTGAGTGGGTGGTCATAGTGACAGAATCAGCCACTTTGTCGGACAAAGGGTAATGATCGGGAATGCACTCTCTCTGATGGAAACCAAACTGCCGGCAGTTGATTTCAATCGTTGGAATTTTGTTTTTGCAAAATTAATATATTTACATATATATACGGTTTCAAAATGTTTGCAAATGGTTTTAATTCCCGGGATCCATGTGAGAGGAGAGTGCGGCACTGTTCCTTGCAGCCGAGGGAGAGGTCCTCTCTTGTCGGGCAGTGCTTGATCATTAAGGGCTGAGAGGTTAAGTGTAAGACCATTTAGGATAATACCTGATGGGCTAATCTTGCACCTGCCCACAGTCCCTGGGTTTTTATAAGATGGCTTGGCCCAGGGACCACTTAATGTAAGTGTTGGGCCCATAGGGTTCATACGATGGACTCAAGGGGTTCATTGAGATTTTCGGTGAATTCGGCTGGGCCTTGTATTAAAGGCTGGGCCGAACCCATGTGGCTGGTGTGTAGATCAATGCTTGGGTCCCACGCCATACAAAGAAGCCCAACTGGGCAGCAGATTGGAAACTAATTAAACACTGAATACTTAATGGGCCAAAAGCCCATTTCGAGGTGGGCTGATATGATCACCCATCCATGGGGCGAATTTGAGATTGAAGTTAGCAAAAAGGATTGGGCTCTTAGCCTTATCCACTCTTAGAGACCAAATTCAAATCAGATTTGAATCTGGTAACCTCCTGATAAGAATAGGAGTAAGCTAACTCTATCTAGGAAAAGGATTAAGATTATCCCCTATCCAAATACTGATTTGGATTGGGAAAACTCCTAATTAGGAGATTTCTTAATCAAGAAGAAAAGAGAGGAGATTTTCGAATGAACCAAGAGAGAGAAATAAGATTTCGATCCAAGAGGTTCTGGTAAGCAAGAAAGGTTCCTGCGAATTGAGATTAGATCTCATTCTCTCCAGAAAAGAAAACAGTTCAGCCTTTTCGTTTCTGGAAATCTCCTCCTGCCCCCGCCATCTGCATTGTTGCAAGATTTGATCTTTGCAGAAAAGAAAGTCAAGAAACCAGTTCTTGACATCAGTCTTGCAAGAAAGACTGAAAGAATTCAGTGTTTAGTACATCCAGGGGATTCTTGTGAAGGATCCAGTGTGTAGGACGCACCCTGCTGGTTCTGTTCCATTCACAGCTGTGTCATCTTCAGCAGGGACAGATCTTGGAGCATTCTTTGGGCGTGAACACCAACTTTGGGAGATACTGCTTCTCCGGATCAGGTATAATCCTCCCATTTATCTTTTGGTACAGATCTGGTTTGATTAGGGTTCAAGTAGATCCTTGAATATTGTATTCTAAATTCAGGGAATATGATTCCCAGTTGGGAGAAGGTAGGAAATTTTTGAAATTCGCCCCACCCATTCCGCAACCTTTATGGCGTCCATTAGATGGATCCTACCATTCTTTCACGAAGTACCTCTAGGAGCTCGCTACAAAATAGCTCGTAATAGGATAGCTCGCTACTAAGCGACGCGGTGTTCTCCGGAAGGTTCTTATCTGACAAGACCATACCCGTGAGACTGCATCACGTCTCCCGACTGACGGCAGAGTCCCTGCCAACCCAGTAGACTGCATCCACATCTCTTGACAAGCGGTGGCATGTCTGTCCTTTCCGGGTCATGTCACTCATCTGATTGGGTAGTACTCTACAACGGTTACCTGCGCAGCCCTGGCAAATAACGGCTATGATAGGATCAGCCCCTTTGTCGGACAAAGGTAATGATCAGGGATGCACTCTCACTAATGGAAACCAAGACTGCCGGCAATCGATTTCAATCGTTGAGATTTGTTTTGCAAAACATATTTTATATGAGATATGAAAGTATATATATTATGGTTTCTAAAATGTTTGCAAAAGGTTTTAATTCCCGGGATCCATATAAGTAGAGAAGGCAACACTGTTCCTTGCAGCCGAGGGAGAGGTCCTCTCTTGTCGGGCAGTGTTTGATCATTATGGGCTGAGAGGTTAAGTGTAAGACCATTGAGGATAATACCTGATGGGCTAATCTTGCATCTGCCCACAGTCCGTAGGTGTTACAAGGTGGCTTGGCCCAGGGACCACTTAGGGTAAGTGTTGGGCCCATGGAGCCCATTTGATGGGTTTCAGGGGGTGCACTGTCCATAACAGTGTATTTGGCCAGGCCTTGTAACAAAGGCTGGGCCGAACCCTTGTGGCTGATGTGTAGATCAATGCTTGGGTCCCATACCATACAAGGAAGCCCAACTGGGCAGCAATTAGGAAGGCTAAGTGAGCGCATAAGCTTAATGGTTCTAAAGCCCATTTCGAATTGGACTAATTTAATAAGATTAATATGGGCAAATTCTGAGATGGATCAACAGATAGGATAGGGTCTTAACCCTATCCACTCAGAGTGTCCAGATCTGAATATGATTCAGATCTAGAAACCTCCTAATGAGATTAGGAGAAGGCTGATCTAATATGAAGATAAGATAAGGGTTTATCCTTATCATCTAAAAGGATGTCTGATCCAAATAAGATTTGGATCAGCCGCTCCTAATTGGATTAGGAGCTGATCTTTTAGGATTACAAAAGAAGGAGGGGGTGGCAACCTTTAGAGATAGATACTCACATTTTCTTCAGATCAGAAATCCCAAAAGAAAGATTTCTGCAATCCCTGTGAAAATCTTTCTTGCCGCCTCCTTCTTGCAGCCGCCAGACATCCAGTTCAATCTCCTACTCTGTGGGAGAAAGCAAGATTCGATCTTGTCATCAGTTCTTGGAGAAAGAACTGATAGGAAGCTGTGCTCACGTGCCTTCCTGCTATTTCTTGCCAATGACAGAGTTCTTGGAGAAGAACACTGTTGATTCTCCTCCATCCTACACTTCACCATCTTTAGTGGGAGCAGTCTTTGGATCCTTCCTTGGGTGTGGGATCCTGTTGTTTCTTGCGAAGGATAGAATTCTTGGAGAAGAATACTGCTGATTCTGCTCTATCCTGCACTTCGCCATCTTCAGTTGGAGCAGTCTTTGGATCCTTTAGTTGGGAGATAGTTTATCTCCATATCAGGTATAATCCTCCCCTACTCCTTTTTGTTCAGATCTGGTTGGGTTTATGGTTCAAGATTGATCCTTGAAAATATGATTTTCTAAATAGGGAATTTGATTCCCAGTTGAAAGGGAGAGAATTTTTTTTTTTGAAATTCGCCCACCTTATTCCGCAAGTTTTGGGCATCCATATGATGGATCTCTCATCCCTTCAGTGGTATCAGAGCTATGGTTCAAATCTTGAACCAATTTGTTTCAGATCTGAACCTACGCAAATGGGCAGAAGGCATTCTACCCAATTTGCGCAGATTTGGGTTTTGGGAAATTTGTTCCCAAAATTATGGGCGAATAATCTGATTAATTTTTATATAAATGTGATTATTATTTAGAATTGTTCTTTATGATTTTCTTGATTTATGGGTTGTTTGTACAAGAGGAAATCGAAATCTTGATTTGCGCAGGGAACCTGCGATTTTGCAGATTATGGATTATTTTGTTACATTTGGTCTGTAAAATAATTTTTTTTTTATTTTTTAGACTGAATGTATAGGTATTCGATCTGATGTAATTATTAATAGAAATTAGGATTTCTATTTATGTTATTTTGGATCGAAGATGGCGGCGCAGAAAAGGAGATCTCGTAGAGAAGGAGATTTTGCAGATGGAAGAATTGCAGTCTGCGATTTGCAGTTTATGAAACTGCAACCAGTGATCTAACCTCTGTTTTGCAGGATGGAGTTTGCAGTTTAGGATTTGCAGTTTATGAAACTGATTATTGCTTTTCTTTTTGTAAGAATGGTAGGATCCATCTAATGGACGCCATAAAGATTGTGGAATGGGTGGGAAAATTTCAAAAATTTTCCTACCTTCTCTCAACTAGGAATCGTATTCCCTAAATTTAGAATACAATATTCAAGGATCCTACTTGAACCATAATCGAACCAGATCTAAACCAAAAGGGAAGGGAGGAATTATACCTGATCTAGAGAAGCAGTATCTCCCAAAGTTGGTGTTCACGCCCAAAGAGGACACCAAGATCCGCTCCGACTAAAGATGACACAGCTGTATGTGGAACGGAACCAGCAGAGTGCATCCTACACACTGAATCCTTCTCAAGAATCCTCTGGAAACTCTGAGCACCAAATCTTTTTCAGTCTTTTTCTGCAAGACTGATGTCAAGAATTGATTTCTTGATTTCTTTCTTCTGTGAAGATCAAATCTTGCCAGAAGGAATGGCGGCGGCTGGAGGAGAACTCCTGGGATGAAGATGGCTGAATTGCTTCTCTTCTCTCTGGAGTGTGAATGAGATCTAATCTCAGTTCGCAGGTTGCTTTCTTGCTTACAACCCTTGGTTCGAAATCTGATATTTCTCTCTTAGGGTTTCTCCTCTTTTCTTCTTGATTAAGAAACCTCCTAATTAGGAGTTATCCAAATCAGTATTTGGATAGAGGATTATCTTAATCCCATCTGCAGATTAAGTTAGCTTACTCCTGATCTTATCAGGAGGTTACCAGATTCAAATCTGATTTGAATTTGGTCTCTCAGAGTGGATAAGGTTAAACGCCCAATCCTTTTGCAAACATTAATCTCAGATCCGCCCCATAGATGGGTGATCAGATCAGCCCACCTCGAAATGGGCTTTGGGCCCATTAAGTGTTTAGTGCTTAACTAGTTTTTAATCTGTTGCCCAGTTGGGCTTCTTTGTAAGGCGTGGGACCCAAGCATTGATCTACACACCAGCCACATGGGTTCGGCCCAGCCATTATTACAAGGCCCAGCCGAATTCACTGAAAAACTCAGTGAACCCCTAAGCCCATCACATGGACCCTATGGGCCCAACACTTACATTAAGTGATCCCTGGGCCAATCCATCTTATAAAAACCCAGGGACTGTGGGCAGGTGCAAGATTAGCCCATCAGGTACTATCCCAAATGGTCTTACACTTAACCTCTCAGCCCTTAATGATCAAGAACTGCCCGACAAGAGAGGACCTCTCCCTCGGCTGCAAGGAACAGTGTCGCACTCTCCACTCACATGGATCCTGGGAATTAAAACCATTTGTAAACATTTTGAAACCGTACATATATATACATATATATATATATATCATATATAAATTTTGCAAAACAAAATTCCAACGATTGAAATCAACTGCCGGCAGTTTGGTTTCCATCAGAGAGTGTGCATTCCCGATCATAACCTTTGTCTAACAAAGGGGCTGATCCTGTCACTATGATCACCCACTCAGATGAATTCTCAGACTGTCCCAACATACCCAGGTTTTGAACCCCGCTATGGATCTCATTGATTGGCATTTCAAAGATAGCCCGATCCGACACCTAGTGAAGTGTCATAATCGAGTCTAGGGGTCAGGTGTAACTTTCCAGTTTTACCTATCTGTCTCCAAGGTCCAAGGCAATTATGGAAATCTGGTCCGGTTCAAGGATTCGAGTAATCCCATACTGCATGTCCCTTGGGTCTTACCCTGGTGGCTGAGACAGGCCATCCCAACACTTGGTGGCACACCAGTATCAGCCTTGGCAGGAAAAATCTCCCCAGACTTATCCAATGGCTGTGAACATTTAAAACTAACACGAGTCTCTATAAGTGTCCAATTTTAGGGTCTTACACAGAATTATACCAAACAACATGAATCAAACATGCACTTTTTTTATTTACACTAAATATTAAAAGTACATCAAATCGGATTGAAGCTAAGGGCATACAAAACTGTCTAATAGCTCCCACTTGCACTTAGGACCAATCTGGTACAAGTCGGAGTCCCATACTTTCCACGTGTTTCTCAAACACCTTCTGTGTCAGTGGCTTAGTCAATGGGTCTGCCACATTATCCACAGATGCTACCTTCTGAATTAGGACGTCCCCTCTACCAATGATCTCCCGCAGTACATGGTACTTCCTCTCGATGTGCTTTGACTTCGAGTGGGCCCGAGGCTCTTTAGCCTGGGCAATCGCTCCATTGTTGTCACACAACAACGGGATGGGTGATTTGCTGGACAGAATCACTCCCAATTCGTGTTTGAATTTCTTCATCCATACGGCTTCCTTGGCAGCTTCACTTGCGGTAATGTACTCGGCCCCGGTTGTGGAATCTGCAGTGGACCCCTGTTTGCTGCTTTTCCAGCAAACAGCACACGATCCTATCGTGGAAACATACCCAGATGTAGACTTTCTATAATCTGGATCTGACTGGAATTCGACATCAGTATACCCTAGAACTTGTAGTGAACTACCATCGAATACCTGACAATACTCTTTTGTCCTTCGAAGATATTTGAGTATGTTCTTCACAGCAGTCCAATGCTCCTGCCCTGGGTTGGCCTGGAAACTGCTTACCACACTCACCGCCTGAGCAATGTCCGGGCGAGTGCATAGCCTGGCATACATGATGCTCCTTACGGCTGAGGCATAGGGAACGTTTCTCATGCCCTCAATCTCCTCAGAAGTCTTTGGAGACATTTTCTTGGAGAGAGTGACTCCGTGCCTGAAAGGAACGTTTCCTTTCTTGGAGTTCTCCATGCTGTATCTTTTCACAATTTTGTCAATGTAAGCAGCCTGGGATAATCCAATTATCCGCTTCGATCTATCTCTATAGAGTCGAAGACCTAGTATATATGAAGCTTCTCCAACATCTTTCATGGAGAACTGCTATGATAGCCATACCTTGACCAAAGTCAACATTCCTACATCATTCCCAATGAGTAGGATATTGTCTACGTACAACACCAAAAAGGTGATCTTATCCCCACTGGACTTCCTGTAAACACAGGGTTCATCCGGATTCTGCTCAAAGTCAAACGTTTTGACTGCAGAATCAAAACGGATGTTCTAACTCCTAGAAGCCTGCTTAAGTCCATATATGATTCTATTAAGTTTACATACCATGTGTTCCTGACTAGCAGCAATGAAGCCTTGCGGCTGCTGCATGTAGATATCTTCACTAAGATCTCCATTTAGGAACGCGGTTTTGACATCCATCTGCCAAATCTCATAGTCATGGAATGCTGCTACAGCTAGCAGGTTCCTAATGAATTTAAGCATGGCCATGGGCGAAAAGGTTTCCTCATAATCGATGCCTTCTTTCTGAGTATACCCTTTCGCCACCAATCGAGCTTTGTAGGTCTCAATCCTACCATCGGGGCTCTTCTTCCTCTTGTAGATCCATTTGCAACCAATTGCTTTTACCTCGGAGGGCGGATCTACTAGAGTCCAGACTCCATTGGTCTCCATCGAGTCCATCTCAGCTCTCATGGCCTTCACCCACTTCTGGGAATCTATGTCTAACATAGCTTCCGCGTAAGTTATGGGATCCTTCTCACTAGTCAAGGCTTCCACCAGGTAACTATCCTGGTTATAACCATATCCGACTGGTGGCCTGGATACCCGAGTGAATCTTCTAGGTTGGTCACTACCTGGAACTTGTGGGGCAGCTCCCACTGCTCCTGAGCTCTCCTCATCAAGAACTATTTCCTGACGATGGGTGTGCAGGATGTATTCGGTTTCTAAGAATTGGGTGTTTCGACTGCCTAACACTTTCTGCTCACTTGGGTCATAGAATAGATAACCCACCGAATCTTTTGGGTAACCTATAAATAGGCAACGACTGGTTTTGGATTCCAACTTGTCCGCACTTGTTCTTTTAACGTGTGCAGGACAACCCCAAATCTTCAAGTGTTTCACACTTGGCTTCCTTCCGGTCCAAAGTTCATATAGAGTCTTCGGAACCGATTTGGTTGGAACCCGATTGAATACGTAGATAGCAGTCTCTAATGCATATCCCCAAAAGGATGTGGGTAATTCTGAGCCTACGAGAAGTGACCGGACCATGTCCAACAAGGTCCTATTCCTCCTCTCTGAAACACCGTTGAGTTGAGGTGTAACAGGAGGAGATAATTGTGACACTATCCCGTTGACCTTTAAGTAGTCCCTGAATTCGTCAGAGAGATACTCACCACCTCGATCCGATAGAAGGGCCTTAATTTCTCTCCCTAACTGTTTCTCGACTTCCTGTCTGAACTCTTTCAACTTTTCAAAGGATTCAGACTTGTGTCTCATTTGGTATACATGATGCTCCCTACAGCTGAGGCACAACATGGCATGGCATACATGATGCTCCCTACAGCTGAGGCATAGGGAACGTCTTTCATGCTCTCAATCTCCTCAGAAGTCTTGGGAGACATCTTCTTGGAGAGAGTGACTCCGTGCCTGAAAGGAACGTTTCCTTTCTTGGAGTTTTCCATGCTGTATCTTTTGACAATTTTGTCAATGTAAGCAGCCTGGGATAATCCAATTATCCGCTTCGATCTATCTCTATAGAGTCGAAGACCCAGTATGTATGAAGTTTCTCCAAGATCTTTCATGGAGAACTGCTGTGATAGCCATACCTTGACCGAAGTCAACATTCCTACATCATTCCCAATGAGTAGGATATCGTCCACATACAAGACCAAAAAGGTGATCTTATCCCCACTGGATTTCCTGTAAACACAGGGCTCATCCGGATTCTGCTCAAAGTCAAACGTTTTGATTGCAGAATCAAAACGGATGTTCCAACTCCTAGAAGCCTGCTTAAGTCCATATATGGATCTATTAAGTTTACATACCATGTGTTCCTGACCAGCAGCAATGAAGCCTTGCGGCTGCTGCATGTAGATATCTTCACTAAGATCTCCATTCAGGAACGCTGTTTTGACATCCATTTGCAAAATCTCGTAATCATGGTACACTGCTATAGCTAGCAGGATCCTAATGGATTTAAGCATGGCCACCGGTGAAAAGGTTTCCTCATAGTCGATGCCTTCTTTCTGAGTATACCCTTTCGCCACCAAACGAGCTTTAAAGGTCTCAATCCTGCCATTGGGGCCCTTCTTCCTCTTGTAGATCCTTTTGCAACCAATTGCTTTTACCCCGGAGGGCGGATCCACTAGAGTCCAGACTCCATTGGTCTCCATTGAGTCCATCTCGGCTCTCATGGCCTCCACCCACTTCTGGGAGTCTATGTCTAACATAGCTTCCGCGTAAGTCACGGGATCCTCTTCACTAGTCAAGGCTTCCACTAGGTAACTATCCTGGTCATAACCATATCGGACTGGTGGTCTGGATACTCGGGTGGACCTTCTAGGTTGGTCATTACCTAGAACTTGTGGGACATCTCTCACTGCTCCTGAGCTCTCCTCATCAAGAACTATTTCCTGACGATGGGTGTCCAGGATGTAATCGGATTCTAAGAATCGGGCGTTTCGACTGCAGAACACTTTCTGCTCACTTGGGTCATAGAATAGGTAACCCACCGAATCCTTTGGGTAGCCTATAAACAGGCAACGGCTGGTTTTAGATTCCAACTTGTCCGCACTTGTTCTTTTAACGTGTGCAGGACAACCCCAAATCTTCAAGTGTCTCACACTTGGCTTCCTTCCGGTCCAAAGCTCATATGGAGTTTTCGGAACTGATTTGGTTGGAACCCTATTCAGCACGTAGATAGCAGTCTCTAATGCGTATCCCCAAAAGGATGTGGGTAATTCTGAGCGTACGAGAAGTGACCGGACCATGTCCAACAAGGTCCTATTTCTCCTCTCTGAAACACCGTTGAGTTGAGGTGTAGCAGGAGGAGCTAGTTGTGATACTATCCCATTGGCCTTTAAGTAGTCCCTGAATTTGTCAGAGAGATACTCGCCACCTCGATCTGATCGAAGGGCCTTAATTTCTCTCCCTAACTGTTTCTCAACTTCCTGTCTGAACTCTTTGAACTTTTCAAATGATTCAGACTTATGTGTCATTAGGTACACATAACCATATCGTGAAAAATCATCTGTAAAGGTGATGAAGTACACGTGTTGATTCCGTGTCCTAACACTCAGGGAACCACATACATCAGTATGTATTAGGTCAAGTGTGCCTGCACATCTTTCAGGCTTACCGTCAAATGGCCGCTTAGTCATCTTACCTTGGAGGCAAGGATCACAAGTGGGAAGATTTTCTACGGTTAGAAAATCCAAAGGACCATCCTTTACCAGTCTTGGGATTCGGTCGACACCGATGTGGCCAACTCGGTAATGCCAGAGGCATGTGGGATTTACTGTATCACGAGTCCTTTTCTTGGGATTTTCGACCGGCGTAGTTTCGGTTAAGTTAGTTTCCAAAGAAGGATGCAGAACATAGAGACCATTCTCCAGTTCACCGCATGCGATGAATTTATTATTACGTTTAACAGTAATCATATTACTAAAGTAAACAGTATATCCATCAGCACACAATTTTGAAACAGAAATTAAATTCCTTCTCAAGTTCTGTACATAAAGACAATCTTTAAGTACAAGGACTCCTTCTTTAAAAACTAATTCTACGGTTCCTATTGCCGCAGCTGCAACACTTGCAGTTGTTCCCAAGAACAGTGTCACTTCACCTTCACTCAACCTTCTGCTAACTTTGAACCCCTGCAGTGAGTTACACGCATGAGTTGAAGCATCGGAGTCAACACACCAGGACACAGAAGTAACTAACATATTAGTTTCTATGACACAAGTTTCGATATTACCTTTCTTAGATTCCAGGTAGGTAGGACAGTTCCTCTTCCAGTGGCCGGTCTGCTTGCAGAAGTGACAGACATCAGATGCCTTGTTCTTCTTCTGCTTCTTGGGTTTGGTAGTCTTCTTCTGGGGCTTCTTTGCCTTTCCCTTTCTCTTGCCCGATTTGTTAGCTTCAGCAAGCATAACCACAGGCTCATCCTTCTTGAGTAAATCCTCGGCCCTCTGCAACATATTGCTGAGTTCCTGGACGCTGACATTCAGCTTATTCATATTGTAGTTCATAGTGAACGCATTGAAGGAAGAGGGCAAAGAATTTAGGATGGCATCCACTTGCGTGCCAAGATCTAGCCCGGATCCAAGAGCGTCAAGTTCGTTGATGTATCCCATCATCCGAAGACAATGGTCATGAACTTTCTGCCCTTTGGTCATCTGCGCGGTCATGAACAATTTCAGGACCTTCTGTCGAGTAGAACGGTTCTGCTCCTCATACATTGTCCTTAGACTGTCCAATATGTCCTTGGCAAGTTCGATCTGATCGAACTGCCTCTGTATTGAGTTGTCTAATGAGGCAATGACAAAGCAGCGGGCTAGGGAGTTCTTATCCTCCCAATCTTGGTAGTCCCTCCTACGGGCCTCAGAAGCCCTATCTCCCGGACGTTCCGGGGCAGGATTTTTCACTACCTTGTCTAACTTTTTAGAAGTTAGGACCAGCATAAGATTTCTGTACCAGTCGGCATAGTTTGGGCCCTTAAGCTTGTTATCGTCTAGAAGCTTTGCAAATTGACCGTTTGCCATTTTCTGATAAAACAGCAAAATCATTAGTCCACAACCTTAGTTTGATTCATGTTTTCCTACATAGATATGGCTTTTAATCTATGTTCCATTCCCATTTGTTCATCTCTGAGATTTCCCTCCTATCTCAGTGATGGAGACGACGAAATGTCTCTGGAAATGTGGGAAATCACATGGGGTGCGTGAAGCCAACTGTTTCAGCTGCATAACCCCACCACCTTTCTGTGACGGATCATATCCACTCATCAAATGAGTTTCCCTTTGGCCTCTGTCAGACAAGGTTCAGAGCCGTTTTCAGGTAAACCCTTCTGTCCAGTGAGTGCACACCCATCATATTCAGGTTACGCCAAGGTACCGTGAGAGAGTTCCCATTTTCTGGTGAAGCCCCTCCCACATCGGTCTATGATGCCCCTATCATCTTATGAAACACTCTAACAGATCCAACAGCAAATGGATAGCCCAATTTTATGGTGCGTTTCCTCATTACTGATGGACCCATCATTGTGCTAATGACGGAAGGCCTTTAGAGAATCCATCATATGGATCTCCCTATCACTTGCATTCATATTTGCTGGAGGGAACAAAATTACGCCCTAGTTCTAATTTAGGTCAAACCAAAGTGGCTCCCACTGACTTTCATAAAGTCAGATTTCTGGTGGGCCTTAATCCGCTAGGGGTTCCGTACGCATCCCTTTTCAGGGTTGTGGGGCCCACCAGGCAAAGAGGGGGTCATCCAATGACCTTCAGGGACACCATGGCAATGATGTGCATTCAGCCATGGTGTGCGCAAGAGCCACTAACGAGTCATCACGGGCCAAGTACTTATGGCCCATGGTCGCAGCACATCAAACATCCAAACATCACATGTAAAGGAGGAATTGATCCAATCAATTAATTGCTGTAAAGCCCATTCAACGGCCCATTTAAAAAACCAAGTCATTAACGATTAGTGTCCACTAGGTGTATGGGCTGAATCGCTGATAGCAGTTCGGCCCATACAGCTTATCTCACAATAATGGGCTTTTGTAGTTTTAACCCTTTAAGACTGGGCTTTACAGGTGGGCCGAATTAATCCCTGTAATTGAACATCAGATTTGGAACAAAAGTGTGAGACAATTGGACTGAAAACAGCCCCTTCCGAAACCCAGATTCGGTACAAACAGTTTTGGTCCAATCTAGTCCGAAATGGTCCAAAACTGATTTTCAATTCAAGAATTAATTATTGAATGATCTGAAATTAATAGTTTTGATTTCTAGCAAATTCAAAACAATTATGGACTGTTCGCACCACCTGCAAAACAGAGGTTAATCACAAGGGTTGCAGTTTCATAAACTGCAAATCGCAGAAAACGATTTCTCCATCTGCAAATCTCCAGCGCCGCCATCTTCTTCCATCTTCTTTAATCAAGAAAAATAACAGAAATCAAAACTATTCCCTGAATTTAGAATACAATATTCAAGGATCTACTTGAACCCTAATCAAACCAGATCTGTACCAAAAGATAAATGGGAGGATTATACCTGATCCGGAGAAGCAGTATCTCCCAAAGTTGGTGTTCACGCCCAAAGAATGCTCCAAGATCTGTCCCTGCTGAAGATGACACAGCTGTGAATGGAACAGAACCAGCAGGGTGCGTCCTACACACTGGATCCTTCACAAGAATCCCCTGGATGTACTAAACACTGAATTCTTTCAGTCTTTCTTGCAAGACTGATGTCAAGAACTGGTTTCTTGACTTTCTTTTCTGCAAAGATCAAATCTTGCAACAATGCAGATGGCGGCGGCAGGAGGAGATTTCCAGAAACGAAAAGGCTGAACTGTTTTCTTTTCTGGAGAGAATGAGATCTAATCTCAATTCGCAGGAACCTTTCTTGCTTACCAGAACCTCTTGGATCGAAATCTTATTTCTCTCTCTTGGTTCATTCGAAAATCTCCTCTCTTTTCTTCTTGATTAAGAAATCTCCTAATTAGGAGTTATCCCAATCCAAATCAGTATTTGGATAGGGGATAATCTTAATCCCTTTCCCAGATAGAGTTAGCTTACTCCTGTTCTTATCAGGAGGTTACCAGATTCAAATCTGATTTGAATTTGGTCTCTAAGAGTGGATAAGGCTAAGAGCCCAATCCTTTTTGCTAACTTCAATCTCAAATTCGCCCCATGGATGGGTGATCATATCAGCCCACCTCGAAATGGGCTTTTGGCCCATTAAGTATTCAGTGTTTAATTAGTTTCCAATCTGCTGCCCAGTTGGGCTTCTTTGTATGGCGTGGGACCCAAGCATTGATCTACACACCAGCCACATGGGTTCGGCCCAGCCTTTAATACAAGGCCCAGCCGAATTCACCGAAAATCTCAATGAACCCCTTGAGTCCATCGTATGAACCCTATGGGCCCAACACTTACATTAAGTGGTCCCTGGGCCAAGCCATCTTATAAAAACCCAGGGACTGTGGGCAGGTGCAAGATTAGCCCATCAGGTATTATCCTAAATGGTCTTACACTTAACCTCTCAGCCCTTAATGATCAAGCACTGCCCGACAAGAGAGGACCTCTCCCTCGGCTGCAAGGAACAGTGCCGCACTCTCCTCTCACATGGATCCCGGGAATTAAAACCATTTGCAAACATTTTGAAACAAAATTCCAACGATTGAAATCAACTGCCGGCAGTTTGGTTTCCATCAGAGAGAGTGCATTCCCGATCATTACCCTTTGTCCGACAAAGTGGCTGATTCTGTCACTATGACCACCCACTCAGATGAATTCTCAAACTGCCCCAACATACCCAGGTTTTGATCCCCACTAAGGATCTCACTGATTGGCATATCAAAGGCAGCCTGATCCAACACCTAGTGAAGTGTCATAATCGAGTCTAGGGGTCAGGTGTAACTTTCCAGTTTTGCCCATCTATCTCCAAGGTCCAGGGCAAGACTGGAAATCTGGTCCGGTTCAAGGATTCAAGTAATCCCATGCTGTATGTGCCTCGGGTCTTACCCTGATGGCTGAGACAGGCCATCCCAACACTTGGTGGCACACCAGTATCAGCCTTGGCAGGATAAATCTCCCCAGACTTATCCAACGGCTGTGAACATTTAAAACTAACATGAGTCTCTACAAATGTCCAGTTTTAGGGTTTTACACAGAATTAAACCAAACAACATGAATCAAACATGCACTTTATTTATTTCCACTAAATAACAAAAGTACATCAAAATGATTGAAGCTAAGGGCATACAAAACTGTCTAACACAGGCATCCGATGCTTTGTCTTTCTTCTGCTTCTTGCTTTTAGTGGCTTTCTTCTGAGGCTTCTTTGCCTTCCTCTTTCTCTTGCCTGTCTTGCCAACTTCAACAAGCATGGCTACAGGCTCATCCTTTTTAATCAGTTCTTCAGCTCTTTGCAACATATTGCTGAGCTCTTGTAAGCTGACATTCAGCTTGTTCATGTTATAGTTCATGATGAATGGATTAAAGGAAGGAGGCAAAGAGTTAAGGATAGCATCTATCTGGGTTGCAAGGTCCAGCCTGGATCCAAGAGCCTCCAGTTCATTGATGTATCCCATCATCCGAAGACAATGGTCGTGAACTTGTTGGCCCTTGGACATTTGTGTGGTCATGAACTGTTTCAAGACCTTTTGTCGAGTAGAACGATTCTGCTCTTCATACATCGTCCTGAGACTGTCCAATATGTCCTTGGCAAGTTCGATCTGATCGAACTGCCTCTGTATCGGATTGTCCAGCGAGGCAATGATGTAACACCGGGCAAGGGAGTTTTTCTCCTCCCATTCTTGATAGTCTCTCCTTCAGGCCTCAGAAGCCCTATCTCCCGGACGCTCCGGGGCAGGATTCTTTGCCACTTTATCAAGTTTTTCAGAAGCAAGGACCAGCATAAGGTTTCTATACCAGTCAGCATAGTTTTGGCCCTTCAACTTTTGTCATCAAGTAGCTTTGCAAAAGATCCGTTTGCCATTTTCTGATAAAAGAGCAAACATCAGTCCACGACCTAATTTGATTCATGTTCATTTCATAGATATGGATTTTAATCTACGATCCATTTCCATTTATTCGTCTCTGAGATTTCCCTCCTTTCTCAGTGACGGAGACTACGGGTTGTCTCTGGAAATGTGGGAAATCACATAGGGTGCATGAAGCCAACTGTTTCAACTGCATAACCCCACCACCTTTCTGTGAAGGATCATATCCACTCATCATATAAGTTTTCCCTATGGCCTCTGTCAGACAAGGTTCAGAGCCGTTTTCAGGTAAACCTTTCTGTCCAGTGAGTGCTTACCCATCATATTCGTGAACGCCATGGTACCGTGAGAGAGTTCCCATTTTCTGGTGAAGCCCCTCCCACATCGGTCTATGACGCCCCTATCATCTTATGAAACACTTAAACAAGCCCAACAGCAAATGGATAGCCCATTTTCTGGTCCGTTTCCTCATTACTGAAGGACCCATCTTCTGGTCCGTTTCCTCATTACTGAAGGACCCATCATATGAATCTCCCTATCACATGCACTCATATTATCTGGAGGGAACAGATAATTACGCCCTAGTTTTATCTTTAGGTCAAACCAAAGTGGCTCCCACTGACTTTCATAAAGCCAGATTTTGGTGGGCCTAAATCGGCTAGGGTTCCGCACGAGACCTCATGATGAGGTGTGGGGCCCACCACGGAGGGAGGTCATCCAATGACCAAAAGGGACACCATGGCAATGATGTGCATTCAGCCATGGTGTGCGAAAGAGCCACTGTCGATTGAGCATGGGCCAAGTACTTATGGCCCATGTACGTAGCACATCACACATCCATACATCACATGCAGGGATAAATTGATCCAATCAATTAATTATCTGTAAAGCCCATTTGAAGCCCATTTTAAATCCATAATATTAACAATTAACATTATCTAGGTATATGGGCCGAACGGTTCAACCCATATAGCTTTAAGGGTTAAGTGGGCTTTTAGCAGGGTTAAGTGGGCTTAACCTCTCAGCCCATAATGATCATACACTGCCCGACAAGAGAGGACCTCTCCCTCGGCTGCAAGGAACAGTGTTGCACTCTCCACTTATATGGATCCCGGGAATTAAAACCTTCTTGCAAACAATTTAGAAACCATACATATATACTTTTATATCTTATATAAAATATGTTTTGCAAAACAAATCTCAACGGTTGAAATTGGCTGCCGGCAGTCTTGGTTTCCATCAGTGAGAGTGCATCCCCGATCATTACCTTTGTCCGACAAAGGGGCTGATCCTGTCACTATGATCACCCACTCAGATGAATTCTCGGACTGTCCCAACATACCCAGGTTTTGACCCCCGCTAAGGATCTCACTGATTGGCACATCAAAGACAGCCCAATCCGACACCTAGTGTAGTATCATAATCGAGTCTAGGGGTCGGGTGTAACTTTCCAGTTTTGCCCATCAATCTCCAAGGTCCAGGGCAATACTGGAAATCTGGTCCAGTTCAAAGATTCAATTAATCCTACACTGTATGTGCCTAGGGTCTCACCCTAGCAGCTGAGACAGGCCACCCCAACCGACTTGGTGGCACCACAGTGTCAGCCTTGTCAAGATAGGTCTCCCCAGACCGACCCACTGGCTGTGAACATTCTAAACTAACACGAGTCTCATTAAGTGTCCAGTTGAAGGGTGTTACACAGAAACATACTAAGGGAACAGGAATCAAATATGTATCTTTATTCATTTACAATAAACTCATAAAGTACATCATTCTGATTGAAGCTAAGTGCATACAAAGCTAAGTGCATACCTCGATCGGATCGAAGGGCTTTAATTTCTCTCCCTAACTGTTTCTCGACCTCTTGTCTAAACTCTTTGAACTTTTCAAAGGATTCAAACTTGTGTCTCATTAGGTAAACGTAACCATATCATGAAAAATCATCTGTGAAGGTGATGAAATACACGTGTTGATTTCGTGTCCTAACACTCAGGGGACCACATACATCAGTATGTATTAGGTCAAGTGTGCCTGTACATCTTTCAGGCTTACCACTAAATGGTCGTCTCGTCATCTTGCCTTGTAGGCAAGGCTCACAGGTGGGAAGATCTTCTACAGCTAGAAAATCCAAAGGACCATCCTTTACCAACCTTGTGATTCGGTCAACACCGATGTGGCCGAGTCGGTAATGCCACAGACACGTGGGATTAACTATATCACGGGCTCTCTTCTTGGGGTTTTCAACCGACGTAGTTTCGGTTATGTTAGTTTCTAGAGAAGGACGTAGAACATAGAGACCGTTCTCCAGTTCCCTGTATGCGATGAATCTGTTATTTCTTTTAATAGTAATCGTATTACTAAAGAAGACAGAATAGCCATCTGCACACAGTTTTGAGACAGAAATCAAATTTTGTACATAAAGACAATCTTTTAGTACAATTATTCCTTCTCTGAAACATAATTCCACGGTTCCTATGGCCGTGGCTGCAACAGTTGCAGTAGTCCCCAAGTAAAGTGTTACTTCTCCTTCACTCAGCCTTCTGCTTACCTTGAACCCCTGCAGTGAGTTACACGCATGCGTTGAAGCCCCGGAGTCAATACACCAGGACGCAGAAGCTACCAACAAATTGGTTTCTATAACACAAGTTTCGAAGTTACCTTTCTTGGATTCCAGGTAGGCAGGACAATTCCTTTTCCAGTGGCTGGTCTTCTTGTAAAAATGACAGGCATTTGATGCCTTGTCCTTCCTCTGTTTCTTGGGTTTGGCAGCCTTTTTCTGGGGCTTTCTCTTTGCCTTCCTTTTCTTGCCCGATTTGCCAGTTTCAACAAGCATGGCAATGGGCTCATCCTTTTTAATCAATTCTTCGGCCCTCTGCAACATATTGCTGAGTTCCTGCAAGCTGACGTTCAGCTTGTTCATGTTGTAGTTCATGATGAATGGATTAAAGGATGGAGGCAGAGAGTTGAGAATAGCTTCTATCTGGGTTGCAAGGTCCAGCCCGGATCCAAGAGCCTCCAGTTCATTGATGTATCCCATCATCCGAAGACAATGGTCGTGAACTCGTTGGCCCTTGGACATTTGTGTGGTCATGAACTGTTTCAAGACCTTTTGTCGAGTAGAACGATTATGCTCTTCATACATCGTCCTGAGACTGTCCAATATGTCCTTGGCAAGTTCGATCTGATCGAACTGCCTCTGTATCGGATTGTCCAGCGAGGCAATGATGTAACACCAGGCAAGGGCGTTTTTCTCCTCCCATTCTTGATAGTCTCTCCTTCGGGCCTCAGAAGCCCTATCTCCCGGACGCTCCGGGGCAGGATTCTTTGCCACTTTATCAAGTTTTTCAGAAGCAAGGACCAGCATAAGGTTTCTATACCAGTCAGCATAGTTTGGGCCCTTCAACTTGTTGTCATCAAGTAGCTTTGCAAAAGATCCATTTGCCATTTTCTGATAAAAGAGCAAACATCAGTCCACGACCTAATTTGATTCATGTTCATTTCATAGATATGGATTTTAATCTACGATCCATTTCCATTTATTCGTCTCTGAGATTTCCCTCCTTTCTCAGCGACGGAGACTACGGGTTGTCTCTGGAAATGTGGGAAATCACATAGGGTGCATGAGGCCAACTGTTTCAGCTGCATAACCCCACCACCTTTCTGTGAAGGATCATATCCACTCATCATATGAGTTTTCCCTTTGGCCTCTATCAGACAAGGTTCAGAGCCGTTTTCAGGTAAACCTTTCTGTCCAGTGAGTGCTTACCCATCATGTTCGTGAACGCCAAGGTACCATGAGAGAGTTCCCATTTTCTGGTGAAGCCCCTCCCACATCGGTCTATGATGCCCCTATCATCTTATGAAACACTTAGACAAGCCCAACAGCAAATGGATAGCCCATTTTCTGGTGCGTTTCCTCATTACTGAAGGACCCATCCTTGTGCTAATGATGGAAGGCCATTAGAGAGTTCATCATATGAATCTCCCTATCACATGCACTCATATTAACTAGAGGGAACAGATAATTACGCCCTAGTTTTATCTTTAGGTCAAACCAAAGTGGCTCCCCCTGACTTTCATAAAGCCAGATTTTGGTGGGCCTAAATCAGCTAGGGTTCCGCACGAGACCTAATGATGAGGTGTGGGGCCCACCACGGAGGGAGGTCATCCAATGACCAAAAGGAACACCATGGCAATGATGTGCGTTCAGCCATGGTGTGCGAAAGAGCCACTGTCGATTGAGCATGGGCCAAGTACTTATGGCCCATGTACGTAGCACATCACACATCCATACATCACATGCAGGGATAAATTGATCCAATCAATTAATTTTCTGTAAAGCCCATTTGAAGCCCATTTTAAATCCATAATATTAACCATTAACATTATCTAGGTATATGGGCCGAACGGTTCAACCCATATAGCTTTAAGGGTTAAGTGGGCTTTTAGCAGTTTTAACTGTTTAAAACTGGGCCTTTACGGGTTGGGCCGAATTAACCATTCAATTAAATATCAATCCTTAGGCCCATTAGTGGGAAAATTCGGGCTGACTCTCAGCCTTGATTAAACCCTACATTTGGTTCAAACAGTTTGAACCAATCTTGGTTCGAATTGGTCTAGGGTTTGATTTTTAATTAAATCTTTAATTCAAGAAAATAATCTGAAATTAATTACTGATAAAAGAAAAACAACAATCAGTCAAACAGGGCTGTTCGTACAATCCATCCTGCAAAACAGAGGTTAGATCACAGAATGCAGTTTCATAAACTACAAATCACAGATAGCGATTCTCCCATCTGCGAAATCTTCTTCTCTGCGTTTTCTCCCTTTCTGCGCCGCCATCTTCGATCCATAATAAATAGAAATCCTATTTCTATTAATAATTACAACAGATCGAATACCTATACATTGAGTCTAGAAAATAAAAAAAATTATTTACAGACCAAATGTAATAAATAAATCAAGAAACTGCAAATCTTGCAGGTTCCCTGCGCAAACCAAGATTTCGATCTCCTCTTGTACGAACAGCCCATAAATCAAGAAAATCATAAAGAACAATTCTAAATAATAATCAGATTTATATAAAATTAATTTCAGATTATTCGCCCATTAATTTTTGGAACAAAATTTCCCAAAACCCATATCTACGCAAATCGGGTAGAACACCTTCTGCCCATTTGCGCAGGTTCAGATTTGAAACAAACTGGTTCAAGATTTGAACCATGGCTCTGATACCACTGAAGGGATGAGAGATCCATCCTATGGACGCCCAAAGATTGCGGAATAAGGGGCGAATTTCAAAAATTTTTCTCTCCCTTCAACTGGGAATCATATTCCCTATTTAGAAGATCATATTTTCAAGGATCAATCTTGAACCATAAACTAAACCAGATCTGAACCAAAAATAATGGGAGAGGAATATACCTGATACAGAGATGTAATATCTCCCAATGGAGGTGTTCACGCCCAAGGAAGAATCCAAAGACTGCTCCCACTGAAGATGGCGCAGTGCAGGGTGGAGCAGAATCAGCAACGTTCTTCCAAAAGAACTTGACCCTTCTTAAGGATCAACTGGACGACTTGAGTACAGCTCCAACCAATCTTTTCCCTAAAAGATTGAAATCAAGATCCAATCTTGATTGCTCCCAAGAACTGGAGATCTAACTGAAGGAATGGCAAAAGCAGGAAGGTGGCGGCAGGAGAGAATTCGCAGTATGCAGGAAATCTCTCAATCTCTCTTTCTTCAAAGAGAAGAATGCTATGGATGTTGTTGTGTAGTAGGCTGCCGCCCCCTTCCCCTTTTATAATCTCAAAAGGGATCAGCTCCTAATCAGATTAGGAGCTGCTAATCCAAATCATATTTGGGTTAGAAGTCCCTTAGTGATAAGGGATAACCCTTATCTTATCTGCAGATAAGATCAGCTGTCTCCTAATCTAATTAGGAGGTTTCCAGATCTAAATCCCATTTAGATCTTGGACTCTCTGAGTGGATAGGGTCTAAGCCCAATCCTTTCAGCTGACCCACTTTAGAATTCGCCCCCTTTAAATGACTGATCAAATCAGCCCAGTTCGAAATGGGCTTAAGGCCCATTTAAGGTTATGTACTCAAAAGGCTTCCAAATTGCTGCCCAGTTAGGCTTCCTTGTATGGCGTGGGACCCAAGCATTGATCTACACATCAGCCACATGGGTTCGGCCCAGCCTTTGTTACAAGGCCAGGCCGAATACACTGTTAATGACAATGCACCCCCTGAAACCCATCAAATGGGCTCTATGGGCCAACACTTACACTAAGTGGTCCCTGGGCCAAGCCACCTTGTAACACCTGAAAGAATGGTAGGATCCATCTGATGGACGCCATAAAGGTTGCGGAATGGGTGGGGCGAATTTCAAAAATTTCCTACCTTCTCCCAACTGGGAATCATATTCCCTGAATTTAGAATACAATATTCAAGGATCTACTTGAACCCTAACCAAACTAGATCTGTACCAAAAGATAAATGGGAGGATTATACCTGATCCGGGGAAGCATTATCTTCCAACGATTGAAATCAACTGCCGGCAGTTTGGTTTCCATCAGAGAGAGTGCATTCCCGATCATTACCCTTTGTCCGACAAAGTGGCTGATTCTGTCACTATGACCACCCACTCAGATGAATTCTCAAACTGCCCCAACATACCCAGGTTTTGATCCCCACTAAGGATCTCACTGATTGGCATATCAAAGGCAGCCTGATCCAGCACCTAGTGAAGTGTCATAATCGAGTCTAGGGGTCAGGTGTAACTTTCCAGTTTTGCCCATCTATCTCCAAGGTCCAGGGCAAGACTGGAAATCTGGTCCGGTTCAAGGATTCAAGTAATCCCATGCTGTATGTGCCTCGGGTCTTACCCTGATGGCTGAGACAGGCCATCCCAACACTTGGTGGCACACCAGTGTCAGCCTTGGCAGGATAAATCTCCCCAGACTTATCCAACGGCTGTGAACATTTAAAACTAACATGAGTCTCTACAAATGTCCAGTTTTAGGGTTTTACACAGAATTAAACCAAACAACATGAATCAAACATGCACTTTATTTATTTCCACTAAATAACAAAAGTACATCAAAATGATTGAAGCTAAGGGCATACAAAACTGTCTAACAGCTCCCACTTGCACTTAGGTCCAATCTGGTACAAGCCGGAGTCCCATACTTTCCACGTGTTTCTCAAACACCTTCTGTGTCAGTGGCTTAGTCAATGGGTCTGCCACATTATCCGCTGATGCTACCTTTTGAATTAGGACGTCCCCTCTACCAACGATCTCCCGCAGTACATGGTACTTCCTCTCGATGTGCTTTGACTTCGAGTGGGCCCGAGGCTCTTTAGCCTGGGCGATCGCTCCATTGTTGTCACACAACAACGGGATGGGTGATGTGCTGGATGGAATCGCTCCCAATTCGTGTATGAATTTCTTCATCCACACGGCTTCCTTGGCAGCTTCACTTGCGGCAATGTACTCGGCCTCGGTTGTGGAGTCTGCAGTGGACCCCTGTTTGCTGCTTTTCCAGCAAACAGCACACGATCCTATCGTGAAAACATACCCAGATGTAGACTTTCTATCATCTGGATCCGACTGGAAATCGGCATCGGTATACCCTAGAACTTGCAGTGAACTACCATCGAATACCAGACAAAACTCTTTCGTCCTTCGAAGGTATTTGAGTATGTTCTTCACAGCAGTCCAATGCTCCTGTCCTGGGTTTGCCTGGAATCTGCTTACCACACTCACCGCCTGAGCTATGTCCGAGCGAGTGCACAACATGGCATACATGATGCTCCCCACAGCTGAGGCATAGGGAACGTCTCTCATGCTCTCAATCTCCTCAGAAGTCTTGGGAGACATCTTCTTGGAGAGAGTGACTTCGTGCCTGAAAGGAACGTTTCCTTTCTTGGAGTTTTCCATGCTGTATCTTTTGACAATTTTGTCAATGTAAGCAGCCTGGGATAATCCAATTATCCGCTTCGATCTATCTCTATAGAGTCGAAGACCCAGTATGTATGAAGCTTCTCCAAGATCTTTCATGGAGAACTGCTGTGATAGCCATACCTTGACCGAAGTCAACATTCCTACATCATTCCCAATGAGTAGGATATCGTCCACATACAAGACTAAAAAGGTGATCTTATCCCCCCTGGATTTCCTGTAAACACAGGGCTCATCCGGATTCTGCTCAAAGTCAAACGTTTTGACTGCAGAATCAAAACGGATGTTCCAACTCCTAGAAGCCTGCTTAACTCCATATATGGATCTATTAAGTTTACATACCATGTGTTCCTGAGCAGCAGCAATGAAGCCTTGCGGCTGCTGCATGTAGATATCTTCACTAAGATCTCCATTCAGGAACGCTGTTTTGACATCCATTTGCCAAATCTCGTAATCATGGTACGCTGCTACAGCTAGCAGGATCCTAATGGATTTAAGCATGGCCACCGGTGAAAAGGTTTCCTCATAGTCGATGCCTTCTTTCTGAGTATACCCTTTCGCCACCAAACGAGCTTTAAAGGTCTCAATCCTGCCATCGGGGCCCTTCTTCCTCTTGTAGATCCATTTGCAACCAATTGCTTTTACCCCGGAGGGCGGATCCACTAGAGTCCAAACTCCATTGGTCTCCATTGAGTCCATCTCGGCTCTCATGGCCTCCACCCACTTCTGGGAGTCTATGTCTAACATAGCTTCCGCGTAAGTCACGGGATCCTCTTCACTAGTCAAGGCTTCCACCAGGTAACTATCCTGGTCATAACCATATCGGACTGGTGGTCTGGATACCCGGGTGGACCTTCTAGGTTGGTCATTACCTGGAACTTGTGGGACATCTCCCACTGCTCCTGAGCTCTCCTCATCAAGAACTATTTCCTAACGATGGGTGTCCAGGATGTAATCGGATTCTAAGAATCGGGCGTTTCGACTGCAGAACACTTTCTGCTCACTTGGGTCATAGAATAGATAACCCACCGAATCCCTTGGGTAGCCTATAAACAGGCAACGGCTGGTTTTAGATTCCAACTTGTCCGCACTTGTTCTTTTAACGTGTGCAGGACAACCCCAAATCTTCAAGTGTCTCACACTTGGCTTCCTTCCAGTCCATAGCTCATATGGAGTTTTCGGAACTGATTTGGTTGGAACCCTATTCAGCACGTAGATAGCAGTCTCTAATGCGTATCCCCAAAAGGATGTCGGTAATTCTGAGCGTACGAGAAGTGACCGGACCATGTCCAACAAGGTCCTATTTCTCCTCTCTGAAACACCGTTGAGTTGAGGTGTAGCAGGAGGAGCTAGTTGTGACACTATCCCATTGGCCTTTAAGTAGTCCCTGAATTCGTCAGAGAGATACTTGCCACCTCGATCTGATCGAAGGGCCTTAATTTCTCTCCCTAACTGTTTCTCGACTTCCTGTCTGAACTCTTTGAACCTTTCAAATGATTCAGACTTATGTCTCATTAGGTACATGTAACCATATCGTGAAAAATCATCTGTAAAGGTGATGAAGTACACGTGTTGATTCCGTGTCCTAACACTCAAGGGACCACATACATCAGTATGTATTAGGTCAAGTGTGCCTGCACATCTTTCAGGCTTACCGTCAAATGGCCGCTTAGTCATCTTACCTTGGAGGCAAGGTTCACAAGTGGGAAGATTTTCTATGGTTAGAAAATCCAAAGGACCATCTTTTACCAGTCTTGTGATTCGGTCGACACCGATGTGGCCAAGTCAGTAATGCCAGAGGCACGTGGGATTTACTGTATCACGAGTCCTTTTCTTGGGATTTTCGACCGACGTAGTTTCAGTTAAATTAGTTTCCAAAGAAGGATGCAGAACATAGAGACCATTCTCCAGTTCACCGCATGCGATGAATTTATTATTACGTTTAACAGTAATCATATTACTAAAGTAAACAGTATATCCATCAGCACACAATTTTGAAACAGGAATTAAATTCCTTCTCAAGTTCTGTACATAAAGACAATCTTTAAGTACAAGGACTCCTTCTTTAAAAACTAATTCTACGGTTCCTATTGCCGCAGCTGCAACACTTGCAGTTGTTCCCAAGAACAGTGTCACTTCACCTTCACTCAACCTTCTGCTAACTTTGAACCCCTGCAGTGAGTTACACGCATGAGTTGAAGCCCCGGAGTCAACACACCAGGACACAGAAGTAACTAACATATTAGTTTCTATGACACAAGTTTCGATATTACCTTTCTTAGATTCCAGGTAGGTAGGACAGTTCCTCTTCCAGTGGCCGGTCTGCTTGCAGAAGTGACAGACATCAGATGCCTTGTTCTTCTTCTGCTTCTTGGGTTTGGTAGTCTTCTTCTGGGGCTTCTTTGCCTTTCTCTTTCTCTTGCCCGATTTGTTAGCTTCAGCAAGCATAACCACAGGCTCATCCTTCTTGAGTAAATCCTCGGCCCTCTGCAACATATTGCTGAGTTCCTGGACGCTGACATTCAGCTTATTGATATTGTAGTTCATAGTGAACGCATTGAAGGAAGAGGGCAAAGAATTTAGGATGGCATCCACTTGCGTGCCAAGATCTAGCCCGGATCCAAGAGCTTCAAGTTCGTTGATGTATCCCATCATCCGAAGACAATGGTCATGAACTTTCTGCCCTTTGGTCATCTGCGCGGTCATGAACAATTTCAGGACCTTCTGTCGAGTAGAACGGTTCTGCTCCTCATACATTGTCCTTAAACTGTCCAATATGTCCTTGGCAAATTCGATCTGATCGAACTGCCTCTGTATTGAGTTGTCTAATGAGGCAATGACAAAGCAGCGGGCTAGGGAGTTCTTATCCTCCCAATCTTGGTAGTCCCTCCTACGGGCCTCAGAAGCCCTATCACCCGGACGTTCCGGGGCAGGATTTTTCACTACCTTGTCTAACTTTTCAGAAGTTAGGACCAGCATAAGATTTCTGTACCAGTCGGCATAGTTTGGGCCCTTAAGCTTGTTATCGTCTTGAAGCTTTGCAAATTGACCGTTTGCCATTTTCTGATAAAACAGCAAAATCATTAGTCCACAACCTTAGTTTGATTCATGTTTACCTACATAGATATGGCTTTTAATCTATGTTCCATTCCCATTTGTTCATCTCTGAGATTTCCCTCCTATCTCAGTGACGGAGACGACGAAATGTCTCTGGAAATGTGGGAAATCACATGGGGTGCGTGAAGCCAACTGTTTCAGCTGCATAACCCCACCACCTTTCTGTGACGGATAATATCCACTCATCAAATGAGTTTCCCTTTGGCCTCTGTCAGACAAGGTTCAGAGCCGTTTTCAGGTAAACCCTTCTGTCCAGTGAGTGCACACCCATCATATTCAGGTTACGCCAAGGTACCGTGAGAGAGTTCCCATTTTCTGGTGAAGCCCCTCCCACATCGGTCTATGACGCCTGTATCATCTTATGAAACACTCTAACAGATCCAACAGCAAATGGATAGCCCAATTTTATGGTGCGTTTCCTCATTACTGATGGACCCATCATTGTGCTAATGACGGAAGGCCTTTAGAGAGTCCATCATATGGATCTCCCTATCACTTGCATTCATATTTGCTGGAGGGAACAAAATTACGGCCTAGTTCTAATTTAGGTCAAACCAAAGTGGCTCCCACTGACTTTCATAAAGTCAGATTTCTGGTGGTCCTTAATCGGCTAGGGGTTCCGTACGCATCCCTTTTCAGGGTTGTGGGGCCCACCAGGCAAAGAGGGGGTCATCCAATGACCTTCAGGGACACCATGGCAATGATGTGCATTCAGCCATGGTGTGCGCAAGAGCCACTAACGAGTCATCACGGGCCAAGTACTTATGGCCCATGGTCGCAGCACATCAAACATCCAAACATCACATGTAAAGGAGGAATTGATCCAATCAATTAATTGCTGTAAAGCCCATTCAACGGCCCATTTAAAAACCAAGTCATTAACGATTAATATCCACTAGGTGTATGGGCTGAATCGCAGATAGCAGTTCGGCCCATACATCTTATCTCACAATAATGGGCTTTTGCAGTTTTAACTCTTTAAAACTGGGCTTTACAGGTGGGCCGAATTAATCCCTGTAATTGAACATCAGATTTGGAACAAAAGTGTGAGACAATTGGACTGAGAACAGCCCCTTTCGAAACCCAGATTCGGTCCAAACAGTTTTGGTCCAATCTAGTCCGAAATGGTCCAAAACTGATTTTCAATTCAAGAATTAATTATTGAATGATCTGAAATTAATAGTTTTGATTTCTAGCAAACACAAAACAATTATGGACTGTTCGCACCACCTGCAAAACAGAGGTTAATCACAAGGGTTGCAGTTTCATAAACTGCAAATCGCAGAAAACGATTTCTCCATCTGCAAATCTCCAGCGCCGCCATATCCTTCCATCTTCTTTAATCAAGAAAAATAACAGAAATCCTATTTCTATTAATTACATTCTTGATCAAATCCTATACATTCAGTCTAAAAATAAAAAAAAAATTATTTACAGACTGAATTGAATGAAATAAATAAATAGAAAAGAAAAAGGGTGCGCAGACCATCTGCGCTAAAACTGCACTGCGATCTCCAGGTTTGAACAGTCCATTAAATCAAAATAAATAAAGAACAATTCCAAATAAATTTTGGATTTAATAAAATTAATTTCAGATCAATCGCCCTTAACAAGAAACAGTTTCTTAAAAAAAAAAAGAAAACAATCTGCGCAAATCTTGAAAGAACACCTTCTATCCATCTGCGCAGGGTCAGATCTGATTTTCTTTTGGTTCAAGATTCGAACCTGTGGCTCTGATACCACTGAAAGAATGGTAGGATCCATTTGATGGATGCCATAAAGGTTGCGGAATGGGTGGGGCGAATTTCAAAAATTTCCTACCTTCTCCCAACTGGGAATCATATTCCCTGAATTTAGAATACAATATTCAAGGATCTACTTGAACCCTAACCAAACCAGATCTGTACCAAAAGATAAATGGGAGGATTATACCTTATCCGGAGAAGCCGTATCTCCCAAAGTTGGTGTTCACGCCCAAAGAATGCTCCAAGATCTGTCCCTGCTGAAGATGACACAGCTGTGGATGGAACAGAACCAGCAGGGTGCGTCCTACACACTGGATCCTTCGCAAGAATCCCCTGGATGTACTAAACACTGAATTCTTTCGGTCTTTCTTGCAAGACTGATGTCAAGAACTGGTTTCTTGATTTCTTTTCTGCAAAGATCAAATCTTGCAATAATGCAGATGGCGGCGGCAGGAGGAGATTTCCAGAAACGAAAAGGCTGAACTGTTTTCTTTTCTGGAGAGTATGAGATCTAATCTCAAATCGCAGGAACCCTTCTTGCTTACCAAAACCCCTTGGATCGAAATCTGATTTCTCTCCCTCTTGGTACATTCGAAATCTCCTCCCTTTCTTCTTGATTAAGAAATCTCCTAATTAGGAGTTATCCCAATCCAAATCAGTATTTGGATAGGGGATAATCTTAATCCCTTTCCCAGATAGAGTTAGCTTACTCCTGATCTTATTAGGAGGTTACCAGATTCAAGTCTGATTTGAATTTGGTCTCTAAGAGTGGATAAGGCTAAGAGCCCAATCCTTTTTGCTAACTTCAATCTCAAATTCGCCCCATTGATGGGTGATCATATCAGCCCACCTCGAAATGGTCTTTTGGCCCATTAAGTATTCAGTGTTTAATTAGTTTCCAATCTGCTGCCCAATTGGGCTTCTTTGTATGGCGTGGGACCCAAGCATTGATCTACACACCAGCCACATGGGTTCGGCCCAGCCTTTAATACAAGGCCCATCCGAATTCACTGAAAAACTCACTGAACCCCTTGAGTCCATCGTATGGACCCTATGGGCCCAACACTTACATTAAGTGGCCCCTGGGCCAAGCCATCTTATAAAAACCCAGGGACTGTGGGCAGGTGCAAGATTAGCCCCATCAGGTATTATCCTAAATGGTCTTACACCTAACCTCTCAGCCCTTAATGATCAAGCACTGCCCGACAAGAGAGGACCTCTCCCTCGGCTGCAAGGAACAGTGTCGCACTCTCCTCTCACATGGATCCCGGGAATTAAAACCATTTGCAAACATTTTGAAACCGTACATATATATGTAAATATATTAATTTTGCAAAAAACAAAATTCCAACGATTGAAATCAACTGCCGGCAGTTTGGTTTCCATCAGAGAGAGTGCATTCCCGATCATTGTCCTTTGTCCGACAAAGTGGCTGATTCCCGGGATGCCATGTTGTGCACTCAGCTGTAGGGAGCATCATGTATGCCATGTTGTGCACTCGCCCGGACATAGCTCAGGCGGTGAGTGTGGTAAGCAGATTCCAGGCAAACCCAGGACAGGAGCATTGGACTGCTGTGAAGAACATACTCAAATACCTTCGAAGGACGAAAGAGTTTTGTCTGGTATTCGATGGTAGTTCACTGCAAGTTCTAGGGTATACCGATGCCGATTTCCAGTCGGATCCAGATGATAGAAAGTCTACATCTGGGTATGTTTTCACGATAGGATCGTGTGCTGTTTGCTGGAAAAGCAGCAAACAGGGGTCCACTGCAGACTCCACAACCGAGGCCGAGTACATTGCCGCAAGTGAAGCTGCCTAGGAAGCCGTGTGGATGAAGAAGTTCATACACGAATTGGAAGCGATTCCATCTAGCACATCACCCATCCCGTTGTTGTGTGACAACAATGGAGCGATCGCCCAGGCTAAAGAGCCTCGGGCCCACTCGAAGTCAAAGCACATCTAGAGGAAGTACCATGTACTGCGGGAGATCGTTGGTAGAGGGGACGTCCTAATTCAGAAGGTAGCATCAGCGGATAATGTGGCAGACCCATTGACTAAGCCACTGACACAGAAGGTGTTTGAGAAACACGTGGAAAGTATGGGACTCCGGCTTGTACCAGATTGGACCTAAGTGCAAGTGGGAGCTGTTAGACAGTTTTGTATGCCCTTAGCTTCAATCATTTTGATGTACTTTTGTTATTTAGTGGAAATAAATAAAGTGCATGTTTGATTCATGTTGTTTGGTTTAATTCTGTGTAAAACCCTAAAACTGGACATTTGTAGAGACTCATGTTAGTTTTAAATGTTCACAGCCGTTGGATAAGTCTGGGGAGATTTATCCTGCCAAGGCTGATACTGGTGTGCCACCAAGTGTTGGGATGGCCTGTCTCAGCCATCAGGGTAAGACCCGAGGCACATACAGCATGGGATTACTTGAATCCTTGAACCGGACCAGATTTCCAGTCTTGCCCTGGACCTTGGAGATAGATGGGCAAAAACTGGAAAGTTACACCTGACCCCTAGACTCGATTATGACACTTCACTGGGTGCTGGATCAGGCTGCCTTTGATATGCCAATCAGTGAGATCCTTAGTGGTGATCAAAACCTGGGTATGTTGGGGCAGTTTGAGAATTCATCTGAGTGGGTGGTCATAGTGACAGAATCAGCCACTTTGCCGGACAAAGGGTAATGATCGGGAATGCACTCTCTCTGATGGAAACCAAACTGCCGGCAGTTGATTTCAATCGTTGGAATTTTGTTTTTGCAAAATTAATATATTTACATATATATGTACGGTTTCAAAATGTTTGCAAATGGTTTTAATTCCCGGGATCGATGTGGGAGGAGAGTGCGGCACTGTTCCTTGCAGCCGAGGGAGAGGTCCTCTCTTGTCGGGCAGTGCTTGATCATTAAGGGCTGAGAGGTTAAGTGTAAGACCATTTAGGATAATACCTGATGGGCTAATCTTGCACCTGCCCACAGTCCCTGGGTTTTTATAAGATGGCTTGGCCCAGGGACCACTTAATGTAAGTGTTGGGCCCATAGGGTTCATACGATGGACTCAACGGGTTCATTGAGATTTTCAGTGAATTCGGCTGGGCCTTGTATTAAAGGCTGGGCCGAACCCATGTGGCTGGTGTGTAGATCAATGCTTGGGTCCCACGCCATACAAAGAAGCCCAACTTGGCAGCAGATTGGAAACTAATTAAACACTCAATACTTAATGGGCCAAAAACCCATTTCGAGGTGGGCTGATATGATCACCCATCCATGGGGCGAATTTGAGATTGAAGTTAGCAAAAAGGATTGGGCTCTTAGCCTTATCCACTCTTAGAGACCAAATTCACATCAGATTTGAATCTGGTAACCTCCTGATAAGAACAGGAGTAAGCTAACTCTATCTGGGAAAGGGATTAAGATTATCCCCTATCCAAATACTGATTTGGATTGGGATGACTCCTAATTAGGAGATTTCTTAATCAAGAAGAAAGGAGGAGATTTCGAATGTACCAAGAGGGAGAGAAATCAGATTTCGATCCAAGGGGTTTTGGTAAGCAAGAAGGGTTCCTGCGATTTGAGATTAGATCTCATACTCTCCAGAAAAGAAAACAGTTCAGTTTTTTCGTTTTTGGAAATCTCCTCCTGCCGCCGCCATCTGCATCATTGCAAGATTTGATCTTTGCAGAAAAGAAAGTCAGGAAACCAGTTCTTGACATCAGTCTTGCTAGAAAGACTGAAAGAATTCAGTGTTTAGTACATCCAGGGGATTCTTGTGAAGGATCTAGTATGTAGGACGCACCCTGCTGGTTCTGTTCCATCCACAGCTGTGTCATCTTCAGCAGGGACAGATCTTGGAGCATTCTTTGGGCGTGAACACCAACTTTGGGAGATACTGCTTCTCCGGATCAGGTATAATCCTCCCATTTATCTTTTGGTACAGATCTGGTTTGATTAGGGTTCAAGTAGATCCTTGAATATTGTATTCTAAATTCAGGGAATATGATTCCCAGTTGGGAGAAGGTAGGAAATTTTTGAAATTCGCCCCACCGATTCCGCAACCTTTATGGCGTCCATCTGATGGATCCTACCATTCTTTCAGCCTGTCACTTCTGCAAGAAGACCGGCCACTGGAAAAGGAATTGTCTTGCCTACCTGGAATCCAAGAAAGGTAACTTCGAAACTTGTGTTATAGAAACCAATTTATTGGTAGCTTCTGCGTCCTGGTGTATTGACTCCGGGGCTTCAACTCATGCGTGTAACTCACTGCAGGGGTTCAAGGTAAGCAGAAGGCTGAGTGAAGGAGAAGTAACACTCTACTTGGGGACTACTGCAACTGTTGCAGCCACGGCCATAGGAACCGTGGAATTATGTTTTAGAGAAGGAATAATTGTACTGAAAGATTGTCTTCATGTACAAAATTTAAGAAGAAATTTGATTTCTGTCTCAAAACTGTGTAGATGGTTATTCTGTCTTCTTTAGTAATACGATTACTATTAAAAGGAATAACAGATTCATCGCATACGGGGAACTGGAGAACGGTCTCTATGTTCTACATCCTTCTCTAGAAACTAACATAACCGAAACTACGTCGGTTGAAAACCCCAAGAAGAGAGCCCGTGATACAGTTAATCCCACGTGTCTGTGGCATTACCGACTTGGCCACATCGGTGTTGACTGAATCACAAGGTTGGTAAAGGATGGTCCTTTGGATTTTCTAGCTGTAGAAGATCTTTCCACCTGTGAGCCTTGCCTATAAGGCAAGATGGCGAAACGGCCATTTGACGGTAAGCCTGAAAGATGTACAGGCACACTTGACCTAATACATACTGATGTATGTGGTCCCCTGAGTGTTAGGACACGAAATCAACACGTGTATTTCATCACCTTCACAGATGATTTTTCACGATATGGTTACGTGTACCTAATGAGACACAAGTCTGAATCCTTTGAAAAGTTCAAAGAGTTTAGACAAGAGGTCGAGGAACAGTTAGGGAGAGAAATTAAAGCCCTTCGATCCGATCGAGGTGGCGAATATCTCTCTGACGAATTCGGGGACTACTTAAAGGACAATGGGATAGTATCACAATTAGCTCCTCTTGCTACACTCAGAGTTACCCACATCCTTTCGGGGTTACACATTAGAGACTGCGATTTACGTGCTGAATCGGGTTCCAACCAAATCGGTTCCGAATACTCCATATGAACTTTGGACCGGAAAGAAACCAAGTGTCAGACACTTGAAGATTTGGGGTTGTCCAGCACACGTTAAAAGAACGAGTGCAGACAAGTTGGAATCTAAGACCAGCCGTTGCCTATTTGTAGGCTACCCAAAAGGCTCTGTAGGTTACCTTTTCTAAGACCCAAGTGAGCAGAAAGTGTTCTGCAGTCGAAATGCGCAATTCTTGGAAACCGACTATATCCTGGACACCCATCGTCAGGAAGTTGTTCTTGATGAGGAGAGCTCAGGAGCAGTGGGAGATGTCCCACAAGTTCCAGGTAGTGACCAACTTAGAAGATCCACTCGGGCATCCAGGCCACCAGTCCGTTATGGTTATGACCAGGATAGTTACCTGGTGGAAACCTTGACTAGTGAGGAGGATCCCGTGACTTACGCGGAAGCTATGTTGGACATAGATTCCTAGAAGTTGGTGGAGGCCATGAGGGCAGAGATGGACTCAATGGAGACCAATGGAGTCTGGACTCTAGTAGATCCGCCCTCCGGGGTAAAGGCAATTGGTTGCAAATGGATTTACAAGAGGAAGAAGGGCCCCGATGGTAAAGTTGAGACCTTCAAGGCTCGTCTGGTGGCGAAAGGGTACACTCAGAAAGAGGGCATCGATTATGAGGAAACCTTTTCGCCTGTGGCCATGCTTAAATCCATTAGGATCCTGCTAGCTGTACCAGCATACCATGATTATGAGATTTGGCAGATGGATGTCAAAACTGCATTCCATTCTATATGCAGCAGCCGCAAGGCTTCATTGCTGCAGGTCAGGAAAACATGGTATGTAAACTTAACAGATCCATTTATGGGCTTAAGCAAGCTTCTAGAAGTTGGAACATCCGTTTTGACTCTGCTGTATGCCATGCTGTGCACTCGTCCTGACACGGAATGGACTCAATGGAGAGGACCTCTCCCTCGGTTGCAAAGAACAGTGCCGCATTCTCTACTCACATGGATCCTGGGAATTAAAACCATTTGTAAACATTTTGAAACCGTACATATACAGATATATATATATCATATATAAATTTTGCAAAACAAAATTCCAACGATTGAAATCAACTGCCGGCAGTTTGGTTTCCATCAGAGTGAGTGCATTCCCGATCATTACCTTTGTCCGACAAAGGGGTTGATCTTGTCACTATGATCACCCACTCAGATGAATTCTCAGACTGTCCCAACATACCCTGGTTTTGATCCCCACTAAGGATCTCACTGATTGGCATATCAAAGACAGCCCGATCCGACACCTAGTGAAGTGTCATAATCGAGTCTAGGGGTCAAGTGTAACTTTCCAGTTTTGCCCATCTGTCTCCAAGGTCTAGGGCAATACTGGAAATCTGGTTCGGTTCAAGGATTTGAGTAATCCCATACTGCATGTGCCTTGGGTCTTACTCTGGTCGCCGAGACAGGCCATCCCAACACTTGGTGGCACACCAGTATCAGCCTTGGTAGGAAAAATCTCCCCAGACTTATCCAATGGCGGTGAACATTTAAAACTAACACGAGTCTCTATAAGTGTCCAGTTTTAGGGTCTTACACAGAATTATACCAAACAACATGAATCAAACATGCACTTTATTTATTTACACTAAATATCAAAAGTACATCTAACACTTTTATCAGTATTTAATTTCAGATTATTTTCTTGAATTAAAGATTTAATTAAAGATCAAACCCTAGACCCATTCGAACCAAGATTGGTTAAACTGTTTGGACCAAATATAGGGTTCGATCAAGGCTGAAAGTCAGACCTAATTTTCCCACTAATGGGCCTGAGGATTGATATTTAATTAAATGGTTAATTCGGCCCAACCTGTAAAGGCCCAGTTTTAAATGGTTAAAACTGCTAAAAGCCCACTCTGCGGATAAAGCTATTTGGGTCGAACCCATTAACCCTAATTTGGCCCATATACCTAGATAATATTAATGGTTAATATTATGGATTTAAAATGGGTTTCAAATGGGCTTTACAGATATTTAATTGATTGGATCAATTTATCCTTGCATGTGATTGATGAGACTTAGAAGAACCTTATTTTGTTCCCTTAATTTCATCCTTTTACACTACTTTAGCACTTAAATGCATTCATTACTCTTGTATTTCGATTCAGGGCAATAAAGAAGGCAATTGGAAGGAAACAGGCCAATTCGGGTGATTTTGCACAGTTTCGGGTGATTTTGCACAGTGATCTGGGCCTAACTCACAATTCTGGACTCCGAATTGGGCAATTCAAGAAGAATTAGAAAGAAGAAAGAACGGCCCACAACTTTTATGTTTTGGGTTTTGATTGATTTGGTCTGAATCGAGTACGAAACCGGGCCCACAGTCGGAGCAAGATCGCAGCCAGGCCCATTTAACAGCTGAAGCCCAACTCGTAGAAGAACCTGGAAGCAGCCCAAGTAGCAGAGAAACCCAACTTGGATGCAAGAGTCTAGAGTCCTAATTCGAATGTAATCTCCCACTAGGGAGAGAGTCTTATTAGATCTAAACTTTGAATGTAATCCTATAAGGATAAGAAGGTTGGGGATTAGATAAGAGATAGGATAGGATTAGTTCAAAGAAGATCAAGACTCCCTAAAAGATAAGATGATCTCCTAGAAGGAGTTGGAAAACATCCCTCTCCTTTGGCTATATAAAGAGGGGGGCAAACCAGCTTTAGCATCACTCATTCCAAGATCCAAGAGATCATCAAGAGGCCAAGAAGCTCAAGAAAGCAGTTCAGCTATGGAGAAGAAAGGCATGGAGATTGCACAGATCATGAATAGCTAAGCTTCTTTTTCTGGTTCAACGGGGGAGGTTCGATTGTGTCATTGTGAGGTTCTGTAGTTACCTTATTTTCTTGCTTTCTAATTCAAGTATTCATTGATTCTTGTGCATATTTTTATTGGATGATGATGTTAATTAGTTTGACAAACTGAATTAATGTTGATCTTCCTATTGCTATCTATGATTTCGGTGATCCGTAATTGTCACGAATAATGGCGCAAGTAGCAATTAGGTTGATTTCTTTTTGGGTCAAATGTTCGTGACAGCCTTTGACCAATGTTTTAACATGATTCAACCTAAAGGAATTGATGGAACAAGATTCAGTAATCGATGGAACATGATTCAGTCATTGTTATTTTGGTTTAATTGTTTTCACAAATCTTAATGCTATCACTGTTTAATATGGATGCTATCGTACCCAGTTAAGTGGTGATAAGTGTTGATCGAATGCTGGGTTTGGTCAACTGAATTAGGAAAACACAAGGTTTATTATGGCTGTCCTAAGAAATCTAAGGTTAAATGCTTGAATAGCAAGAATACTGAAATGTACCTAGGATCGATGGCCAATCGATTCAACCCGAACCCGTGAACCAGAATTCGGTAAGACTGATTTTCTCTTGTTTAAGTTGCAATTTATTTTCTTTTCTTTTAATTTCAGTATTTAAATTTTCTCACTGAATTACATTATCTATTAGGCTAAGAGATTAATGATTTGCTCCCTGTGGGATTTGACATACAACCACTTTTTACTACAAATTTTTTATTGTGGGACTAGTATTAATTTTGAGGGCTTCGACAAACCCGTCAAAATTTTGGCGCCGTTGCCGAGGAGCAACATTAATTTCTTAGCTATTACCTTCTTTTGTTAACCTTCTTGTTTATGACTCGTGCTTCTCAACGAGGTGAAATTTAGTACAACCCCTAAAGTGAGAGGACCACCCGTCATTTAAGGAAGGAGGCGAAGCAAAGGAAGGATCGTTCATCTAAAAGGGTGAACTCAGATTTTGATCTACCCATTTGTGATTTTCCCATCTTCGAAGAAGTAGAAAGAATGGCTGACAGAGAGAGGACATTAAGGGAGTTGGCTGCACCGATTATGAACCAACAACCCTTATGCATCATGTACCCCACTCTTGAGGTAGCCTTTGAACTCAAATCTGGTTTGATTCAATTATTGCCTCTGTTTCATGGTTTCCCAGGTGGGGACCCTCACAAACATCTAAAGGAATTTCATGTCGTCTGTTCAAGCATGAAACCCCACGGTATGACCGAGGACCAGGTAAAACTCATAGCCTTTCCATTTACTTTAAGAGATAAAGCAAAGGATTGGTTGTATATTCTCCCTCCCGGTTCAGTACGCACATGGGATGAAATGAATAGGATATTTTTAGATAAATATTTTCCTGCGTCCCGGGCTGCAAATATAAGAAAAGAAATATGTGGAGTTTGGCAGTTTGGTGGTGAGACACTATATGAATATTGGGAAAGGTTTAAGCAACTTGTTGCTAGTTGTCCCCACCACCAAATTCTTGAACAATTGTTAATCCAATACTTCTATGAAGGGCTTCAGCCCATGAATAGAAGTATGGTCGACGCAGCCAGTGGAGGAGCTCTATTGAACAAGACACCTGAAGTGGCCAGGGAATTAATCTCCAATATGGCCAAAAATTCTCGGCAATTCAGTACAAGGACAGAAGGTACCATTAAAAGGGTTAACGAGGTAAGCCATGCAAATTTAGAATACCAGATTTATGATTTAACTACTTTGGTTAAGCAGCTCATAGTAGGACAGTTACAAACTGCCAGGGTGTGTGGTATCTGTTCGATCCTTGGACATCCTACGAACATGTGTCCATCACTACAAGATGGCCTGATGCAGCAAGTCAATGCCGTGGGAGGATTCCCGGGCCAGCCCCAACGAAAGTATGATCCTTACTCCAATCATTACAATCCGGGGTGGAGAGATCATCCAAACTTAAGCTACGGGACCCAAGGAGGACAACAGAAATATCAGCCTCAGTTTTCAGCACCCATCATAACGCAAGGCCAACCCCCGAATTCAGGTATGTCTTTGGATGATATAGTTAAGGCTCTCGCTACTAATACTCAGCAATTTCAGTAGGAAACGAGAGCCAGCATTCAGAATTTGGGGAACCAAATTAGCCAACTTGCCACTTCCATCAGCAAGTTGGAGGCACTGAACTCCGGGAATCTACCCTCACAAACGGTAGTTAATCCGAAAGAGAATGCAAGTGCGGTGGTGTTGAGGAGTGGAAGAGAGTTGCAGTCCCAACCAAGTTCACCATTGAAGGCAGCCAAGGAAGAGGAAGGACAAGGGTCAAACAACAGCCCCATTGAGGTAAAATTGGACCCCCCTCTCCCTAAGGTTACTAATGTTGTACCACCTTTTCCTAGTAGGTTGGCAAGTTCAAAGAAAGAGGAATATGAACAAGAAGTGTTAGATGTTAGACAGTTTTGTATGCCCTTAGCTTCAATCAGAATGATGTGCTTTATGAGTTTATTGTAAATGAATAAAGATACATATTTGATTCATGTTCCCTTGGTATGTTTCTGTGTAATACCCTTAAACTGGACACTTAATGAGACAAGTGTTAGTTTAGAATGTTCACAGCCGGTGGGTCGCTCTGGGGACACCTATCCTGACAAGGCTGACACTGTGGTGCCACCAAGTTGGTTGGGGTGGCCTGTCTCAGCTGCTAGGGTGAGACCCTAGGCACATACAGTGTATGATTAATTGAATCTTTGAATTGGACCAGATTTCCAGTATTGCCCTCGACCTTGGAGATTGATGGGCAAAACTGGAAAGTTACACCCGACCCCTAGACTCGATTATGATACTGCACTAGGTGTCGGATTGGGCTATCTTTGACGTACCAATCAGTGAGATCCTTAGCGGGGGTCAAAACCTGGGTATGTTGGGACAGTTCGAGAATTCATCTGAGTGGGTGATCATAGTGACAGGATCAGCCCCTTTGTCGGACAAAGGTAATGATCGGGGATGCATTCTCACTGATGGAAACCAAGACTGCCGGCAGCTGATTTCAACCGTTGTGATTTGTTTTGCAAAATGTATTTTATATAAGATATAAAAGTATATATATATGGTTTCTAAAATGTTTGCAAGAAGGTTTTAATTCCCGGGATCCATGTGAGTGGAGAGTGCAACACTGTTCCTTGCAGCCGAGGGAGAGGTCCTCTCTTGTCGGGCAGTGTATGATCATTATGGGCTGAGAGGTTAAGTGTAAGACCATTGAGGATAATGCCTGATGGGCTAATCTTGCATCTGCCCACAGTCCCTGGGTGTTACAAGGTGGCTTGGCCCAGGGACCACTTAGTGTAAGTGTTGGGCCCATAGAGCTCATCTGATGGGTTTCAGGGGGTACACTGTCTTCAGCAGTGCATTCGGCCAGGCCTTGTAACAAAGGATGGGCTGAACCCATGTCGCTGATGTGTAGATCATCTGCGAAAGCCATACTTTCACCGTAGTTAACATTCCTACATCATTCCCAATGAGTAGAATGTCATCTACATACAGAACCAAGAAGGTAACCTTATCCCCACTGTACTTCCTGTAGACACAGGGTTCATCCGGATTTTGCTCGAAGTCAAACGATTTGACAGCAGAGTCAAAACGGATGTTCCAACTTCTAGAAGCTTGCTTAAGCCCATAAATGGATCTGTTAAGTTTACATACCATGTTTTCCTGACCTGCAGCAATGAAGCCTTGCGGCTGCTGCATATAGAATGGAATGCAGTTTTGACATCCATCTGCCAAATCTCATAATCATGGTATGCTGGTACAGCTAGCAGGATCCTAATGGATTTAAGCATGGCCACAGGCGAAAAGGTTTCCTCATAATCGATGCCCTCTTTCTGAGTGTACCCTTTCGCCACCAGATGAGCCTTGAAGGTCTCAACTTTACCATCGGGGCCCTTCTTCCTCTTGTAAATCCATTTGCAACCGATTGCCTTTACCCCGGAGGGCGGATCTACTAGAGTCCAGACTCCATTGGTCTCCATTGAGTCCATCTCTGCCCTCATGGCCTCCACCAACTTCTGGGAATCTATGTCCAACATAGGTTCCGCGTAAGTCACGGGATCCTCCTCACTAGTCAAGATTTCCACCAGGTAACTATCCTGGTCATAACCATAACGGACTGGTGGCCTGGATGCCCGAGTGGATCTTCTAAGTTGGTCACTACCTGGAACTTGTGGGACATCTCCCACTGCTCCTGAGCTCTCCTCATCAAGAACAACTTCCTGACGATGGGTGTCCAGGATATAGTCAGTTTCCAAGAATTGTGCATTTCGACTGCAGAACACTTTCTGCTCACTTGGGTCATAGAAAAGGTAACCTACAGAGCCTTTTGGGTAGCCTACAAATAGGCAACGGCTGGTCTTAGATTCCAACTTGTCTGCATTCATTCTTTTAACGTGTGCTGGACAACACCAAATCTTCAAGTGTCTGACACTTGGTTTCTTTCCGGTCCAAAGTTCATATGGAGTATTCGGAACCGATTTGGTTGGAACCCGATTCAGCACGTAAATCACAGTCTCTAATGCGTAACCCCAAAAGGATGTGGGTAACTCTGAGTGTATGAGAAGCGACCGGACCATATCTAATAAGGTCCTATTCCTCCTCTCTGAAACACCGTTAAGTTGTGGTGTAGCAGGAGGAGCTAATTGAGATACTATCCCATTGTCCTTTAAGTAGTCCCTGAATTCGTCAGAGAGATATTTGCCACCTCGATCGGATCGAAGGGCTTTAATTTCTCTCCCTAACTGTTTCTCGACCTCTTGTCTAAACTCTTTGAACTTTTCAAAGGATTCAGACCTGTGTCTCATTAGGTACACATAACCATATCATGAAAAATCATCTATGAAGGTGATGAAATACACGTGTTGATTTCGTGTCCTAACACTCAGGGGACCACATACATCAGTATGTATTAGGTCAAGTGTGCCTGTACATCTTTCAGGCTTACCGTCAAATGGCCGTTTCATCATCTTGCCTTGTAGGCAAGGCTCACAGGTGGGAAGATCTTGTACAGCTAGAAAATCCAAAGGACCATCCTTTACCAACCTTGTGATTCGGTCAACACCGATGTGGCCAAGTCGGTAATGCCACAGACATGTGGGATTAACTGTATCACGGGCTCTCTTCTTGGGGTTTTCAACCGACGTAGTTTCGGTTATGTTAGTTTCTAGAGAAGGATGTAGAACATAGAGACCGTTCTCCAGTTCCCCGTATGCGATGAATCTGTTGTTTCTTTTAATAGTAATCGTATTACTAAAGAAGACAGAATAACCATCTGCACACAGTTTTGAGACAGAAATCAAATTTCTTCTTAAATTTTGTACATAAAGACAATCTTTGAGTACAATTATTCATTCTCTAAAATATAATTCCACGGTTCCTATGGCCGCGGCTGCAACAGTTGCAGTAGTCCCCAAGTAAAGTGTTACTTCTCCTTCACTCAGCCTTCTGCTTACGTTGAACCCCTGCAGTGAGTTACACGCATGAGTTGAAGCCCTGGAGTCAATACACCAGGACGCAAAAGCCACCAACAAATTGGTTTCTATAACACAAGTTTCGAAGTTACCTTTCTTGGATTCCAGGTAGGCAGGACAATTCCTTTTCCAGTGGCCGGTCTTCTTGCAAAAATGACAGGCATCTGCTGCCTTGTCCTTCCTCTGTTTCTTGGGTTTGGCAGCCTTTTTCTGGGGCTTTCTCTTTGCCTTCCTTTTCTTGCTCGATTTGCCAGTTTCAACAAGCATGGCAATGGGCTCATCCTTTTTAATCAATTCTTCGGCCCTCTGCAACATATTGTTGAGTTCCTGCAAGCTGACGTTCAGCATGTTCATGTTGTAGTTCATGATGAATGGATTAAAGGAAGGAGGCAAAGAGTTAAGGATAGCATCTATCTGGGTTGCAAGGTCCAGCCCGGATCCAAGAGCCTCCAGTTCGTTGATGTATCCCATCATCCGAAGACAATGGTCATGAACTTGTTGACCCTTGGACATTTGTGTGGTCATGAACTGTTTCAAGACCTTTTGTCGAGTAGAACGATTCTTCTCTTCATACATTGTCCTGAGACTGTCCAATATGTCTTTGGCAAGTTCGATCTGATCGAACTGCCTCTGTATCGGATTGTCCAAGGAGGCAATGATGTAACACCGGGCAAGGGAGTTTTTCTCCTCCCATTCTAGATAGTCTCTCCTTCGGGCCTCAGAAGCCCTATCTCCCAAACGCTCCGGGGCAGGATTCTTTGCCACTTTATCAAGTTTTTCAGAAGCAAGGACCAGCATATGGTTTCTACACCAGTCAGCATAGTTTGGGCCCTTCAACTTGTTGTCATCAAGTAGCTTTGCAAAAGATCCGTTTGCCATTTTCTGATAAAAGAGCAAACATCAGTCCACGACCTAATTTGATTCATGTTCATTTCATAGATATGGATTTTAATCTACGATCCATTTCCATTTATTCGTCTCTGAGATTTCCCTCCTTTCTTAGTGACGGAGACTACGGGTTGTCTCTGGAAATGTGGGAAATCACATAGGGTGCATGAAGCCAACTGTTTCAGCTGCATAACCCCACCACCTTTCTGTGAAGGATCATATCCACTCATCATATGAGTTTTCCCTTTGGCCTCTGTCAGACAAGGTTCAGAGCCGTTTTCAGGTAAACCTTTCTGTCCAGGGAGTGCTTACCCATCATATTCGTGAACGCCAAGGTACCGTGAGAGAGTTCCCATTTTCTGGTGAAGCCCCTCCCACATCGGTCTATGATGCCCCTATCATCTTATGAAACACTTAGACAAGCCCAACAGCAAATGGATAGCCCATTTTCTGGTGCGTTTCCTCATTACCGAAGGACCCATCCTTGTGCTAATGATGGAAGGCCTTTAGAGAGTTCATCATATGAATCTCCCTATCACAAGCACTCATATTATCTGGAGGGAACAGATAATTACGTCCTAGTTTTATCTTTAGGTCAAACCAAAGTTGCTCCCACTGACTTTCATAAAGCCAGATTTTGGTGGGCCTAAATCGGCTAGGGTTCCGCACGAGACCTCATGATGAGGTGTGGGAACCACCACTGAGGGAGGTCATCCAATGACCAAAAGGGACACCATGGCAATGATGTGCATTCAGCCATGGTGTGCGAAAGAGCCACTGTCGATTGAGCATGGGCCAAGTACTTATGGCCCATGTACGTAGCACATCACACATCCATACATCACATGCAGGGATAAATTGATCCAATCAATTAATTATCTGTAAAGCCCACTTGAAGCCCATTTTAAATCCATAGTATTAACCATTAACATTATCTAGGTATATGGGCCGAACGGTTCAACCCATATAGCTTTAAGGGTTAAGTGGGCTTTTAGCAGTTTTAACTGTTTAAAACTGGGCCATTACAGGTTGGGCCGAATTAACCATTCAATTAAATATCAATCCTTAGGCCCATTAGTGGGAAAATTAGGGCTGACTTTCAGCCTTGATTAAACCCTAGATTTGGCCCAAACAGTTTGAACCAATCTTGGTTCGAATGGGTCTAGGGTTTGATTTTTAATTAAATCTTTAATTCAAGAAAATAATCTGAAATTAATTACTGATAAAAGAAAAACAACAATCAGTAAATCAGGGCTGTTCGCACAATCCATCCTGCAAAACAAAGGTTAGATCACAGAATGCAGTCTCACAAACTGCAAATTGCAGATGGCGATTTTCCCATCTGCGAAATCTTCTTCTCTGCGAAATCTCCCTTTCTGCGCCGCCATCTTCGATCCAAAATAAAATAAAATAGAAATCCTATTTCTATTAATTATTACATCAGATCGAATGCCTATACATTGAGTCTAAAATAAAAAAAAATTATTTACAGACCAAATGTAATAAATAAATCAGGAAACTGCAAATCTTGCAGGTTCCTTGCGCAAACCAAGATTTCGATCTCCTCTTGTACGAACAACCCATAAATCAAGAAAATCATAAAGAACAATTCTAAATAATAATCAGATTCATATAAAATTAATTTCAGATTATTCGCCCATTAATTTTGGGAACAAAATTTCCCAAAACCCATATCTGCGCAAATCGGGTAGAACATCTTCTGCCCATTTGCGCAGGTTCAGATCTGAAACAAATTGGTTCAAGAATTGAACCTGGCTCTGATACCACTGAAGGGATGAGAGATCCATCCTATGGACGCCCAAAGATTGCGGAATAAGGGGCGAATTTCAAAAATTTTATCTCTCCCTTCAACTGGGAATCGTATTCCCCATTTAGAAAATCATATTTTGAAGGATCAATCTTGAACCATAAACTGAACCAGATCTGAACCAAAAGGAGTGGGAGAGGATTATACCTGATACGGAGAAATACTATCTCCCAATGGAGGTGTTCACGCCCAAGGAAGGATCCAAAATTTGCTCCCACTGAAGATGGCGCAGTGCAGGGTGGAGCGGAATCAGCAACGTTCTTCAAAAGAACTTGATCCTTCGTAAGGATCAACTAGACGACTTGAGTACAGCTCCAACCAATCTTTTCACAAAAGATTGAAATCAAGATCCAATCTTGATTGCTCCCAAGAACTCGAGATCGAACTGAAGGAATGGCAATGGCAGGAAGGTGGCGGCAGGAGAGAATTCACAGTATGCTGGAAATCTCTCAATCTCTCTTTCTTTAAGAGAAGAATGCTATTGATGATGTTGTGTTCTTTCAAGGCTGCTGCCCCCTTCCCCTTTTATAATCTTAAAGGGATCAGCTCCTAATCAGATTAGGAGTTGCTAATCCAAATCATATTTGGGTTAGAAGTCCCTTAGTGATAAGGGATAATCCTTATCTTATCTGCAGATCAGATCAGCTGTCTCCTAATCTAATTAGGAGGTTTCCATATCTAAATCTTATTTAGATCTTGGACTCTCTGAGTAGATAGGGTCTAAGCCCAATCCTTTTAGCTGACCCACTTCAGAATTCGCCCCCTTTAGATGACTGATCAAATCAGCCCAGTTCGAAATGGGCTTAAGGCCCATTAAGGTTATGTACTCAAAAACCTTCCAAATTGCTGCCCAGTTGGGCTTCCTTGTATGGCGTGGGACCCAAGCATTGATCTACACATCAGCCACATGGGTTCAGCCCAGCCTTTGTTACAAGGCCTGGCCGAATGCACTGCTGAAGACAGTGTACCCCCTGAAACCCATCAGATGAGCTCTATGGGCCCAACACTTACACTAAGTGGTCCCTGGGCCAAGCCACCATGTAACACCCAGGGACTGTGGGCAGATGCAAGATTAGCCCATCAGGCATTATCCTCAATGGTCTTACACTTAACCTCTCAGCCCATAATGATCATACACTGCCCGACAAGAGAGGGCCTCTCCCTCGGCTGCAAGGAACAGTGTTGCACTCTCCACTTATATGGATCCCGGGAATTAAAACCTTCTTGCAAACAATTTAGAAACCATACATATATTCTTTTATATCTTATATAAAATATATTTTGCAAAACAAATCTCAACGGTTGAAATCGGCTGCCGGCTGTCTTGGTTTCCATCAGTGAGAGTGCATCCCCGATCATTACCTTTGTCCGACAAAGGGGCTGATCCTGTCACTATGATCACCCACTCAGATGAATTCTCGGACTGTCCCAACATACCCAGGTTTTGACCCCCGCTAAGGATCTCATTGATTGGTACATCAAAGACAGCCCAATCCGACACCTAGTGTAGTATCATAATCGAGTCTAGGGGTCGGGTGTAACTTTCCAGTTTTGCCCATCAATCTCCAAGGTCCAGGGCAATACTGGAAATCTGGTCCAGTTCAAAGATTCAATTAATCCTACACTGTCTGTGCCTAGGGTCTCACCCTGGCTGCTGAGACAAGCCACCCCAACCGACTTGGTGGCACTACAGTGTCAGCCTTGTCAGGATAGGTCTCCCCAGACCGACCCACTGGCTGTGAACATTCTAAACTAACACGAGTCTCATTAAGTGTCTAGTTTAAGGGTATTACACAGAAACATACCAAGGGAACATGAATCAAATATGTATCTTTATTCATTTACAATAAACTCATAAAGTACATCATTCTGATTGAAGCTAAGGGCATGCAAAACTGTCTAACAGGTGGGTCGGTCTGGGGAGACCTATCCTGACAAGGCTGTGTTAGACAGTTTTGTATGCCCTTAGCTTCAATCATTTTGATGTACTTTTGTTGTTTAGTGGAAATAAATAAAGTGCATGTTTGATTCATGTTGTTTGGTTTAATTCTGTGTAAAACCCTAAAACTGGACATTTGTAGAGACTCATGTTAGTTTTAAATGTTCACAGCCGTTGGATAAGTCTGGGGAGATTTATCCTGCCAAGGCTGATACTGGTGTGCCACCAAGTGTTGGGATGGCCTGTCTCAGCCATCAGGGTAAGACCCGAGGCACATACAGCATGGGATTACTTGAATCCTTGAACCGGACCAGATTTCCAGTCTTGCCCTGGACCTTGGAGATAGATGGGCAAAACTGGAAAGTTACACCTGACCCCTAGACTCGATTGTGACACTTCACTAGGTGTTGGATCAGGCTGCCTTTGATATGCCAATCAGTGAGATCCTTAGTGGGGATCAAAACCTGGGTATGTTGGGGCAGTTTGAGAATTCATCTGAGTGGGTGGTCATAGTGACAGAATCAGCCACTTTGTCGGACAAAGGGTAATGATCGGAAATGCACTCTCTCTGATGGAAACCAAACTGCCGGCAGTTGATTTCAATCGTTGGAATTTTGTTTTTGCAAAATTAATATATTTACATATATATGTACGGTTTCAAAATGTTTGCAAATGGTTTTAATTCCCGGGATCCATGTGAGAGGAGAGTGCGGCACTGTTCCTTGCAGCCGAGGGAGAGGTCCTCTCTTGTCGGGCAGTGCTTGATCATTAAGGGCTGAGAGGTTAAGTGTAAGACCATTTAGGACAATACCTGATGGGCTAATCTTGCACCTGCCCACAGTCCCTGGGTTTTTATAAGATGGCTTGGCCCAGGGACCACTTAATGTAAGTGTTGGGCCCATAGGGTTCATACGATGGACTCAAGGGGTTCATTGAGATTTTCAGTGAATTTGGCTGGGCCTTCTATTAAAGGCTGGGCCGAACCCATGTGGCTGGTGTGTAGATCAATGCTTGGGTCCCACGCCATACAAAGAAGCCCAACTGGGCAGCAGATTGGAAACTAATTAAACACTGAATACTTAATGGGCCTAAAGCCCATTTCGAAGTGGGCTGATATGATCACCCATCAATGGGGCGAATTTGAGATTGAAGTTAGCAAAAAGGATTGGGCTCTTAGCCTTATCCACTCTTAGAGACCAAATTCAAATCAGATTTGAATCTGGTAACCTCCTGATAAGATCAGGAGTAAGCTAACTCTATCTGGGAAAAGGATTAAGAATATCCCCTATCCAAATACTGATTTGGATTGGGATAACTCCTAATTAGGAGATTTCTTAATCAAGAAGAAAGGAGGAGATTTCGAATGTACCAAGAGGGAGAGAAATCAGATTTCGATCCAAGGGGTTTTGGTAAGCAAGAAGGGTTCCTGCGATTTGAGATTAGATCTCATACTCTCCAGAAAAGAAAACAGTTCAGCCCTTTCGTTTCTGGAGATCTCCTCCTGCCGCCGCCATCTGTATTGTTGCAAGATTCGATCTTTGCAGAAAAGAAAGTCAAGAAACCAGTTCTTGACATCAGTCTTGCAAGAAAGACTGAAAGAATTCAGTGTTTAGTACATCCAGGGGATTCTTGTGAAGGATCCAGTGTGTAGGACGCACCCTGCTGGTTCTGTTCCATCCACAGCTGTGTCATCTTCAGCAGGGACAGATCTTGGAGCATTCTTTGGGCGTGAACACCAACTTTGGGAGATACTGCTTCTCCGGATCAGGTATAATCCTCCCATTTATCTTTTGGTACAGATCTGGTTTGATTAGGGTTCAAGTAGATCCTTGAATATTGTATTCTAAATTCAGGGAATATGATTCCCAGTTGGGAGAAGGTAGGAAATTTTTGAAATTCGCCCCACCCATTCCGCAACCTTCATGGCGTCCATTAGATGGATCCTACCATTCTTTCAGGCTGCCAGGGTGAGACCCTAGGCACATACAGTGTAGGATTAATTGAATCTTTGAACTGGACCAGATTTCCAGTATTGCCCTGGACCTTGGAGATTGATGGGCAAAACTGGAAAGTTACACCTGACCCCTAGACTCGATTATGATACTGCACTATGTGTCAGATTGGGCTATCTTTAATGTACCAATCAGTGAGATCCTTAGCGGGGGTCAAAACCTGGGTATGTTGGGACAGTCCGAGAATTCATCTGAGTGGGTGATCATAGTGACAGGATCAGCCCCTTTGTCGGACAAAGGTAATGATCGGGGATGCATTCTCACTGATGGAAACCAAGACTGCCGGCAGCCGATTTCAACCGTCGAGATTTGTTTTGTAAAATATATTTTATATAAGATATAAAAGTATATATATATGGTTTCTAAATTGTTTGCAAGAAGGTTTTAATTCCTGGGATCCATGTGAGTGGAGATTGCAACACTGTTCCTTGCAGCCGAGGGAGAGGTCCTCTCTTGTCGGGCAGTGTATGATCATTATGGGCTGAGAGGTTAAGTGTAAGACCATTGAGGACAATGCCTGATGGGCTAATCTTGTATCTGCCCACAGTCCCTGGGTGTTACAAGGTGGCTTGGCCCAGGGACCACTTAGTGTAAGTGTTGGGCCCATAGAGCTCATCTGATGGGTTTCAGGGGGTACACTGTCTTCAGCAGTGCATTCGGCCAGGCCTTGTAACAAAGGATGGGCTGAACCCATGTGGCTGATGTGTAGATCAATGCTTGGGTCCCACGCCATACAAGGAAGCCCAACTGGGCAGCAATTTGGACGGTTTTTTGAGCACATAACCTTAATGGGCCTTAAGCCCATTTCGAACTGGGCTGATTTGATCAGTCATCTAAAGGGGGCGAATTCTGAAGTGGGTCAGCTAAAAGGATTAGGCTTAGACCCTATCCACTCAGAGAGTCCAAGATCTAAATAAGATTTAGATATGGAAACCTCCTAATTAGACTAGGAGACAGCTGATCTGATCTGCAGATAAGATAAGGATTATCCCTTATCACTAAGGGACTTCTAACCCAAATATGATTTGGAATTAGCAACTCCTAATCTAATTAGGAGCTGATCCCTTTAAGATTATAAAAGGGGAAGGGGGCGGCAGCCTTGAAGAACACAACAACATCAAAAGCATTCTTCCCTTTAAGAAAGAGAGATTAAGAGATTTCCTGCATATTGTGAATTCTCTTCTACCGCCACCTTCCTGCCATTGCCATTCCTTCAGTTCGATCTCCAGTTCTTGGGAGCAATCAAGATTGGATCTTGATTTCAATCTTTTGGGAAAAGATTGATTGGAGCTGTACTCACAAGCCGTCCAGTTGATTCTTGCGAAGGGTCAAGTTCTTTTGAAGAACATTGCTGATTCTGCTCCATCCTTCACTGTGCCATCTTCAGTGGGAGCAGATTTTGGATCCTTCCTTGGGCGTGAACACCTCCATTGGGAGATAATATTTCTCCGTATCAGGTATAATCCTCTCCCACTCCTTTTGGTTCAGATCTGGTTAAGTTTATGGTTTAAGATTGATCCTTGAAAATATGATTTTCTAAATAGGGAATACGATTCCCAGTTGAAGGGAGAGATAAAAGTTTTGAAATTCGCCCCTTATTCCGCAATCTTTGGGTGTCCATAGGATGGATCTCTCATCCCCTTCATTAGAAACCATCAGGAAGGTGGGGATCAACATTCCCTTGCTAGATGCAATAAAACAAATCCCTAAATATGCAAAATTTTTGAAAGAGTTATGCACTAACAAGAGGAGGCTGCGAATTGATGAACGTTTCAGCCGTGATCAAGAGGACCCTACCAAAAAAGCATGCTGATCCAGGTATGTTTACCCTACTCTGTGTGATTGGCAATAAACAAATCGAGCGTGCCATGCTGGACTTAGGTGCATCTATTAATGTCATGCCTAACAGGATTTACTGTGCATTGAGACTAGGTCCTTTAAAAGAGACTAGATACTCTGGAACCTGAACAATCGAAAGTTTCTCATACAAGGCTGCTGCTCTCTGTTTTGCAGGCTCCGGAGCTGGAACTAAAGACACTACCTGTGTTAGACAGTTTTGTATGCCCTTAGCTTCAATCAGAATGATGTACTTTATGAGTTTATTGTAAATGAATAAAGATACATATTTGATTCATGTTCCCTTGGTATGTTTCTGTGTAATACCCTTAAACTGGACACTTAATGAGACTCGTGTTAGTTTAGAATGTTCACAGCCAGTGGGTCGGTCTGGGGAGACCTATCCTGACAAGGCTGACACTGTAGTGCCACCAAGTCGGTTGGGGTGGCTTGTCTCAGCTGCCAGGGTGAGACCCTAGGCACATACTGTGTAGGATTAATTGAATCTTTGAACTGGACCAGATTTCCAGTATTGCCCTGGACCTTGGAGATTGATGGGCAAAACTGGAAAGTTACACCCGACCCCTAGACTCGATTATGATACTACACTAGGTGTCGGATTGGGCTGTCTTTGATGTACCAATCAGTGAGATCCTTAGCGGGGGTCAAAACCTGGGTATGTTGGGACAGTCCGAGAATTCATCTGAGCGGGTGATCATAGTGACAGGATCAGCCCCTTTGTCGGACAAAGGTAATGATCGGGGATGCACTCTCACTGATGGAAACCAAGACTGCCGGCAGCCGATTTCAACCGTTGAGATTTGTTTTGCAAAACATATTTTATATAAGATATAAAAGTATATATGTATGGTTTCTAAATTGTTTGCAAGAAGGTTTTAATTCCCGGGATCCATATAAGTGGAGAGTGCAACACTGTTCCTTGCAGCCGAGGGAGAGGTCCTCTCTTGTCGGGCAGTGTATGATCATTATGGGCTGAGAGGTTAAGTGTAAGACCATTGAGGATAATGCCTGATGGGCTAATCTTGCATCTGCCCACAGTCCCTGGGTGTTACAAGGTGGCTTGGCCCAGGGACCACTTAGTATAAGTGTTGGGCCCATAGAGCTCATTTGATGGGTTTCAGGGGGTACACTGTCTTCAGCAGTGCATTCGGCCAGGCCTTGTAACAAAGGCTGGGCAGAACCCATGTTGCTGATGTGTAGATCAATGCTTGGGTCCCACGCCATACAAGGAAGCCCAACTGGGCAGCAATTTGGAAGCCTTTTGAGTACATAACCTTAAATGGGCCTTAAGCCCATTTTGAACTGGGCTGATTTGATCAGTCATTTAAAGGGGGCGAATTCTAAAGAGGGTCAGCTGAAAGGATTGGGCTTAGACCCTATCCACTCAGAGAGTCCAAGATCTAAATGGGATTTAGATCTGGAAACCTCCTAATTAGATTAGGAGACAGCTGATCTTATCTGCAGATAAGATAAGGGTTATCCCTTATCACTAAGGGACTTCTAACCCAAATATGATTTGGATTAGCAGCTCCTAATCTGATTAGGAGCTGATCCCTTTTGAGATTATAAAAGGGGAAGGGGGCGGAAGCCTACTACACAACAACATCCATAGCATTCTTCTCTTTGAAGAAAGAGAGATTGAGAGATTTCCTGCATACTGCGAATTCTCTCCTGCCACCACCTTCCTGCTTTTGCCATTCCTTCAGTTCGATCTCCAGTTCTTGGGAGCAATCAAGATTGGATCTTGATTTCAATCTTTTAGGGAAAAGATTGGTTGGAGCTGTACTCAAGTCGTCCAGTTGGTCCTTGAGAAGGGTCAAGTTCTTTTGGAAGAACGTTGCTGATTCTGCTCCACCCTGCACTGCGCCATCTTCAGTGGGAGCAGTGTTTGGATTCTTCCTTGGGTGTGAACACCTCCATTGGGTGATATTACATCTCTGTATCAGGTACATTCCTCTCCCATTATTTTTGGTTCAGATCTGGTTTAGTTTATGGTTCAAGATTGATCCTTGAAAATATGATTTTCTAAATAGGGAATACGATTCCCAGTTGAAGGGAGAGAAAAATTTTTGAAATTCGCCCCTTATTCCGCAATCTTTGGGCGTCCATAGGATGGATCTCTCATCCCTTCAACCTGATCACCTAAAATATGCCTACTTGGGTGAAAAAGAGACACTGCCTGTGATCATTGCAAAAGGGTTGACTGAGGAGCAAGAGGAGAGGCTCATCAAAGTCCTAAAGGACCAAAAGGAGGCGATTGGCTGGACCCTAGCCGACATAAAAGGGGTCAGCCCCTCGATTTGCATGCATAGGATCCTTTTGGAAGATGATGCCAAACCGGTTAGAGAACCACAAAGGAAACTCAACCCGGTAATGAAAGAGGTAGTAATGAAAGAGGTGCTTAAACTGTTAGATGAAGGGATAATTTATCTAATTTTAGACAACAAATGGGTAAGTCCTATTCATGTTGTGCCTAAGAAAACTGGGATGACTGTAGTAAAAAATAAAATTAATGAACTAATTCCCATGAGGGTACAAGGTGGCTGGCGAATGGTAATAGATTTTTGAAAACTCAACTTGGCCACTCGAAAGTTCCCCTACCCTTCATTGATCAGATGCTAGAGAGGCTGGCAGGTAAGGCTTTCTTCTGTTTTCTCGATGGATTCTCCGGGTATTATCAGATTGTTATTGTGCAAGAGGACCAAGAGAAAACGACATTTACTTGTCCATTCGGCACTTTTGCCTACAGACGAATGCCCTTTGGTTTGTGTAACGCTCCGAGCACTTTTCAAAGATGCATGATGAGCATATTTTCTGATTTTATTGAAAAATGCATTGAAGTGTTCATGGATGATTTTACTGTTTATGGTGATTCGTTTGATGACTGCTTGAATAGTTTAAGTAAAATTCTGAATAGGTGTGTGGAAACAAATCTTGTCTTAAACTATGAAAAATGTCATTTTATGGTGAAGGAGGGTATTGTGTTGGGACATGTAGTTTCAGCCAGAGGAATAGAAGTCGACAAGGCAAAAATTGATTTGATCGCAGGTTTAAGACATGCAAGCTTTTATCGCAGGTTCATCAAAGATTTTTCAAAAATTTGTTAGACAGTTTTGTATGCCCTTAGCTTCAATCATTTTGATGTACTTTTGTTATTTAGTGGAAATAAATAAAGTGCATGTTTGATTCATGTTGTTTGGTTTAATTCTGTGTAAAACCCTAAAACTGGACATTTGTAGAGACTCATGTTAGTTTTAAATGTTCACAGCCGTTGGATAAGTCTGGGGAGATTTATCCTGCCAAGGCTGATACTGGTGTGCCACCAAGTGTTGGGATGGCCTGTCTCAGCCATCAGGGTAAGACCCGAGGCACATACAGCATGGGATTACTTGAATCCTTGAACCGGACCAGATTTCCAGTCTTGCCCTGGACCTTGGAGATAGATGGGCAAAACTGGAAAGTTACACCTGACCCCTAGACTCGATTATGACACTTCACTAGGTGCTGGATCAGGCTGCCTTTGATATGCCAATCAGTGAGATCCTTAGTGGGGATCAAAACCTGGGTATGTTGGGGCAGTTTGAGAATTCATCTGAGTGGGTGGTCATAGTGACAGAATCAGCCACTTTGTCGGACAAAGGGTAATGATCGGGAATGCACTCTCTCTGATGGAAACCAAACTGCCGGCAGTTGATTTCAATCGTTGGAATTTTGTTTTTGCAAAATTAATATATTTACATATATATGTACGGTTTCAAAATGTTTGCAAATGGTTTTAATTCCCGGGATCCATGTGAGAGGAGAGTGCGGCACTGTTCCTTGCAGCCGAGGGAGAGGTCCTCTCTTGTCGGGCAGTGCTTGATCATTAAGGGCTGAGAGGTTAAGTGTAAGACCATTTAGGATAATACCTGATGGGCTAATCTTGCACCTGCCCACAGTCCCTGGGTTTTTATAAGATGGCTTGGCCCAGGGACCACTTAATGTAAGTGTTGGGCCCATAGGGTTCATACGATGGACTCAAGGGGTTCATTGAGATTTTCAGTGAATTCGGCTGGGCCTTGTATTAAAGGCTGGGCCGAACCCATGTGGCTGGTGTGTAGATCAATGCTTGGGTCCCACGCCATACAAAGAAGCCCAACTGGGCAGCAGATTGGAAACTAATTAAACACTGAATACTTAATGGGCCAAAAGCCCATTTCGAAGTGGGCTGATATGATCACCCATCAATGGGGCGAATTTGAGATTGAAGTTAGCAAAAAGGATTGGGCTCTTAGCCTTATCCACTCTTAGAGACCAAATTCAAATCAGATTTGAATCTGGTAACCTCCTGATAAGATCAGGAGTAAGCTAACTCTATCTGGGAAAGGGATTAAGATTATCCCCTATCCAAATACTGATTTGGATTGGGATAACTCCTAATTAGGAGATTTCTTAATCAAGAAGAAAAGAGATGAGATTTTCGAATGAACCAAGAGAAGGAAATCAGATTTCGATCCAAGAGGTTCTGGTAAGCAAGAAAGGTTCCTGCGAATTGAGATTAGATCTCATTCTCTCCAGAAAAGAAAACAGTTCAGCCTTTTCGTTTCTGGAAATCTCCTCCTGCCGCCGCCATCTGCATTGTTGCAAGATTTGATCTTTGCAGAAAAGATAGTCAAGAAACCAGTTCTTGACATCAGTCTTGCAAGAAAGACTGAAAGAATTCAGTGTTTAGTACATCCAGGGGATTCTTGTGAAGGATCCAGTGTGTAGGACGCACCCTGCTGGTTCTGTTCCATCCACAGCTGTGTCATCTTCAGCAGGGACAGATCTTGGAGCATTCTTTGGGCGTGAACACCAACTTTGGGAGATACTGCTTCTCCGGATCAGGTATAATCCTCCCATTTATCTTTTGGTACAGATCTGGTTTGATTAGGGTTCAAGTAGATCCTTGAATATTGTATTCTAAATTCAGGGAATATGATTCCCAGTTGGGAGAAGGTAGGAAATTTTTGAAATTCGCCCCACCCATTCCGCAACCTTTATGGCGTCCATTAGATGGATCCTACCATTCTTTCAGTGGTATCAGAGCCACAGGTTCGAATCTTGAACCAAAAGAAAATCAGATCTGACCCTGCGCAGATGGATAGAAGGTGTTCTTTCAAGATTGCGCAGATTGTCTTCTTTTTTTCAAGAAACTATTTCTTGTTAAGGGCGATTGATCTGAAATTAATTTCTATTAAATCCAAAATTTATTTGGAATTGTTCTTTATTTATTTTGATTTAATGGACTGTTCAAACCTGGAGATCGCAGTGCAGTTTTAGCGCAGATGGTCTGCGCACCCTTTTTCTTTTCTATTTATTTATTTCATTCAATTCGGTCTGTAAATAATTTTTTTTTTATTTTTAGACTGAATGTATAGGATTTGATCAAGAATGTAATTAATAGAAATAGGATTTCTGTTATTTTTCTTGATTAAAGAAGATGGAAGAAGATGGCGGCGCTGGAGATTTGCAGATGGAGAAATCGTTTTCTGCGATTTGCAGTTTATGAAACTGCAACCCTTGTGATTAACCACTGTTTTGCAGGTGGTGCGAACAGTCCATAATTGTTTTGTGTTTGCTAGAAATCAAAACTATTAATTTCAGATCATTCAATAATTAATTCTTGAATTGAAAATCAGTTTTGGACCATTTCGGACTAGATTGGACCAAAACTGTTTGGACCGAATCTGGGTTTCGAAAGGGGCTGTTCTCAGTCCAATTGTCTCACACTTTTGTTCCAAATCTGATGTTCAATTACAGGGATTAATTCGGTCCACCTGTAAAGCCCAGTTTTAAAGGGTTAAAACTGCAAAAGCCCATTATTGTGAGATAAGCTGTATGGGCCGAACTGCTATCTGCGATTCAGCCCATACACCTAGTGGACATTAATCGTTAATGACTTGGTTTTTAAATGGGCCGTTGAATGGGCTTTACAGCAATTAATTGATTGGATCAATTCCTCCTTTACATGTGATGTTTGGATGTTTGATGTGCTGCGACCATGGGCCATAAATACTTGGCCCGTGATGACTCGTTAGTGGCTCTTGCGCACACCATGGCTGAATGCACATCATTGCCATGGTGTCCCTGAAGGTCATTGGATGACCCCCTCTTTGCCTGGTGGGCCCCACAACCCTGAAAAGGGATGCGTACGGAACCCCTAGCCGATGAAGGCCCACCAGAAATCTGACTTTATGAAAGTCAGTGGGAGCCACTTTGGTTTGACCTAAATTAGAACTAGGCCGTAATTTTGTTCCCTCCAGCAAATATGAATGCAAGTGATAGGGAGATCCATATGATGGACTCTCTAAAGGCCTTCCGTCATTAGCACAATGATGGGTCCATCAGTAATGAGGAAACGCACCATAAAATTGGGCTATCCATTTGCTGTTGGATCTGTTAGAGTGTTTCATAAGATGATAGGGGCGTCATAGACCGATGTGGGAGGGGCTTCACCAGAAAATGGGAACTCTCTCACGGTACCTTGGCGTAACCTGAATATGATGGGTGTGCACTCACTGACAGAAGGGTTTACCTGAAAACGGCTCTGAACCTTGTCTGACAGAGGCCAAAGGAAAACTCATTTGATGAGTGGATATGATCCGTCACAGAAAGGTGGTGGGGTTATGCAGCTGAAACAGTTGGCTTCACGCACCCTATGTGATTTCCCACATTTCCAGAGACATTTCATCGTCTCCGTCACTGAGATAGGAGGGAAATCTCAGAGATGAACAAATGGGAATGGAACATAGATTAAAAGCCATATCTATGTAGGTAAACATGAATCAAACTAAGGTTGTGGACTAACGATTTTGCTGTTTTATCAGAAAATGGCAAACGGTCAATTTGCAAAGCTTCTAGACGATAACAAGCTTAAGGGCCCAAACTATGCCGACTGGTACAGAAATCTTATGCTGGTCCTAACTTCTGAAAAGTGGACAAGGTAGTGAAAAATCCTGCCCCGGAACGTCCGGGTGATAGGGCTTCTGAGGCCCGTAGGAGGGACTACCAAGATTGGGAGGATAAGAACTCCCTAGCCCGCTGCTTTGTCATTGCCTCATTAGACAACTCAATACAGAGGCAGTTCGATCAGATTGAACTTGCCAAGGACATATTGGACAGTCTAAGGACAATGTATGAGGAGCAGAACCGTTCTACTCGACAGAAGGTCCTGAAATTGTTCATGACCGCGCAGATGACCAAAGGGCAGAAAGTTCATGACCATTGTCTTCGGATGATGGGATACATCAACGAACTTGAAGCTCTTGGATCCGGGCTAGATCTTGGCACGCAAGTGGATGCCATCCTAAATTCTTTGCCCTCTTCCTTCAATGCGTTCACTATGAACTACAATATGAATAAGCTGAATGTCAGCGTCCAGGAACTCAGCAATATGTTGCAGAGGGCCGAGGATTTACTCAAGAAGGATGAGCCTGTGGTTATGCTTGCTGAAGCTAACAAATCGGGCAAGAGAAAGAGAAAGGCAAAGAAGCCCCAGAAGAAGACTACCAAACCCAAGAAGCAGAAGAAGAACAAGGCATCTGATGTCTGTCACTTCTGCAAGCAGACCGGCCACTGGAAGAGGAACTGTCCTACCTACCTGGAATCTAAGAAAGGTAATATCGAAACTTGTGTCATAGAAACTAATATGTTAGTTACTTCTGTGTCCTGGTGTGTTGACTCCGGGGCTTCAACTCATGCGTGTAACTCACTGCAGGGGTTCAAAGTTAGCAGAAGGCTGAGTGAAGGTGAAGTGACACTGTTCTTGGGAACAACTGCAAGTGTTGCAGCTGCGGCAATAGGAACCGTAGAATTAGTTTTTAAAGAAGGAGTCCTTGTACTTAAAGATTGTCTTTATGTACAGAACTTGAGAAGGAATTTAATTTCTGTTTCAAAATTGTGTGCTGATGGATATACTGTTTACTTTAGTAATATGATTACTGTTAAACGGAATAATAAATTCATCGCATGCGGGGAGCTAGAGAACGGTCTCTATGTTCTGCATCCTTCTTTGGAAACTAACTTAACCGAAACTACGTCGGTCGAAAATCCCAAGAAAAGGACTCGTGATACAGTAAATCTCACGTGCCTCTGGCATTACCGACTTGGCCACATCGGTGTCGACCGAATCACAAGACTGGTAAAGGATGGTCCTTTGGATTTTCTAACCGTAGAAAATCTTCCCACTTGTGAACCTTGCCTCCAAGGTAAGATGACTAAGCGGCCATTTGACGGTAAGCCTGAAAGATGTGCAGGCACACTTGACCTAATACATACTGATGTATGTGGTCCCCTGAGTGTTAGGACACGGAATCAACACGTGTACTTCATCACCTTTACAGATGATTTTTCCCGATATGGTTACGTGTACCTAATGAGACATAAGTCTGAATCATTTGAAAAGTTCAAAGAGTTCAGACAGGAAGTCGAGAAACAGTTAGGGAGAGAAATTAAGGCCCTTCGATCAGATCGAGGTGGCGAGTATCTCTCTGACGAATTCAGGGACTACTTAAAGGCCAATGGGATAGTGTCACAACTAGCTCCTCCTGCTACACCTCAACTCAACGGTGTTTCAGAGAGGAGAAATAGGACCTTGTTGGACATGGTCCGGTCACTTCTCGTACGCTCAGAATTACCCACATCCTTTTGGGGATACGCATTAGAGACTGCTACCTACGTGCTGAATAGGGTTCCAACCAAATCAGTTCGGAAAACTCCATATGAGCTTTGGACCGGAAGGAAGCCAAGTGTGAGACACTTGAAGATTTGGGGTTGTCCTGCACACGTTAAAAGAACAAGTGCGGACAAGTTGGAATCTAAAACCAGCCGTTGCCTGTTTATAGGCTACCCAAAGGATTCGGTGGGTTATCTATTCTATGACCCAAGTGAGCAGAAAGTGTTCTGCAGTCGAAACGCCCGATTCTTAGAATTCGATTACATCCTGGACACCCATCGTCAGGAAATAGTTCTTGATGAGGAGAGCTCAGGAGCAGTGGGAGATGACCCACAAGTTCCAGGTAATGACCAACCTAGAAGGTCCACCCGGGTATCCAGACCACCAGTCCGATATGGTTATGACCAGGATAGTTACCTGGTGGAAGCCTTGACTAGTGAAGAGGATCCCGTGTCTTACGCGGAAGCTATGTTAGACATAGACTCCCAGAAGTGGGTGGAGGCCATGAGAGCCGAGATGGACTCAATGGAGACCAATGGAGTCTGGACTCTAGTGGATCCGCCCTCCGGGGTAAAAGCAATTGGTTGCAAATGGATCTACAAGAGGAAGAAGGGCCCCGATGGCAGGATTGAGGCCTTTAAAGCTCGTTTGGTGGCGAAAGGGTATACTCAGAAAGAAGGCATCGACTATGAGGAAACCTTTTCACCGGTGGCCATGCTTAAATCCATTAGGATCCTGCTAGCTGTAGCAGCGTACCATGATTACGAGATTTGGCAAATGGATGTCAAAACAGCGTTCCTGAATGGAGATCTTAGTGAAGATATCTACATGCAGCAGCCGCAAGGCTTCATTGCTGCTGGTCAGGAACACATGGTATGTAAACTTAATAGATCCATATATGGACTTAAGCAGGCTTCTAGGAGTTGGAACATCCGTTTTGATTCTGCAGTCAAAACGTTTGACTTTGAGCAGAATCCGGATGAGCCCTGTGTTTACAGGAAATCCAGTGGGGATAAGATCACCTTTTTAGTCTTGTATGTGGACGATATCCTACTCATTGGGAATGATGTAGGAATGTTGGCTTCGGTCAAGGTATGGCTATCACAGCAGTTCTCCATGAAAGATCTTGGAGAAGCTTCATACATACTGGGTCTTCGACTCTATAGAGATAGATCGAAGCGGATAATTGGATTATCCCAGGCTGCTTACATTGACCAAATTGTCAAAAGATACAGCATGGAAAACTCCAAGAAAGGAAACGTTCCTTTCAGGCACGGAGTCACTCTCTCCAAGAAGATGTCTCCCAAGACTTCTGAGGAGATTGAGAGCATGAGAGACGTTCCCTATGCCTCAGCTGTGGGGAGCATCATGTATGCCATGTTGTGCACTCGCCCGGACATAGCTCAGGCGGTGAGTGTGGTAAGCAGATTCCAGGCAAACCCAGGACAGGAGCATTGGACTGCTGTGAAGAACATACTCAAATACCTTCGAAGGACGAAAGAGTTTTGTCTGGTATTCGATGGTAGTTCACTGCAAGTTCTAGGGTATGCCGATGCCGATTTCCAGTCGGATCCAGATGATAGAAAGTCTACATCTGGGTATGTTTTCACGATAGGATCGTGTGCTGTTTGCTGGAAAAGCAGCAAACAGGGGTCCACTGCAGACTCCACAACCGAGGCCGAGTACATTGCCGCAAGTGAAGCTGCCAAGGAAGCCGTGTGGATGAAGAAATTCATACACGAATTGGGAGCGATTCCATCCAGCACATCACCCATCCCGTTGTTGTGTGACAACAATGGAGCGATCGCCCAGGCTAAAGAGCCTCGGGCCCACTCGAAGTCAAAGCACATCGAGAGGAAGTACCATGTACTGCGGGAGATCGTTGGTAGAGGGGACATCCTAGTTCAAAAGGTAGCATCAGCGGATAATGTGGCAGACCCATTGACTAAGCCACTGACACAGAAGGTGTTTGAGAAACACGTGGAAAGTATGGGACTTCGGCTTGTACCAGATTGGACCTAAGTGCAAGTGGGAGCTGTTAGACAGTTTTGTATGCCCTTAGCATCAATCATTTTGATGTACTTTTGTTATTTAGTGGAAATAAATAAAGTGCATGTTTGATTCATGTTGTTTGGTTTAATTCTGTGTAAAACCCTAAAATTGGACATTTGTAGAGACTCATGTTAGTTTTAAATGTTCACAGCCGTTGGATAAGTCTGGGGAGATTTATCCTGCCAAGGCTGATACTGGTGTGCCACCAAGTGTTGGGATGGCCTGTCTCAACCATCAGGGTAAGACCCGAGGCACATACAGCATGGGATTACTTGAATCCTTGAACCGGACCAGATTTCCAGTCTTGCCCTGGACCTTGGAGATAGATGGGCATTACTGGAAAGTTACACCTGACCCCTAGACTCGATTATGACACTTCACTAGGTGCTGGATCAGGCTGCCTTTGATATGCCAATCAGTGAGATCCTTAGTGGGGATCAAAACCTGGGTATGTTGGGGCAGTTTGAGAATTCATCTGAGTGGGTGGTCATAGTGACAGAATCAGCCACTTTGTCGGACAAAGGGTAATGATCGGGAATGCACTCTCTCTGATGGAAACCAAACTGCCGGCAGTTGATTTCAATCGTTGGAATTTTGTTTTTGCAAAATTAATATATTTACATATATATGTACGGTTTCAAAATGTTTGCAAATGGTTTTAATTCCCGGGATCCATGTGAGAGGAGAGTGCGGCACTGTTCCTTGCAGCCGAGGGAGAGGTCCTCTCTTGTCGGGCAGTGCTTGATCATTAAGGGCTGAGAGGTTAAGTGTAAGACCATTTAGGATAATACCTGATGGGCTAATCTTGCACCTGCCCACAGTCCCTGGGTTTTTATAAGATGGTTTGGCCCAGGGACCACTTAATGTAAGTGTTGGGCCCATAGGGTTCATACGATGGACTCAAGGGGTTCATTGAGATTTTCAGTGAATTCGGCTGGGCCTTGTATTAAAGGCTGGGCCGAACCCATGTGGCTGGTGTGTAGATCAATGCTTGGGTCCCACGCCATACAAAGAAGCCCAACTGGGCAGCAGATTGGAAACTAATTAAACACTGAATACTTAATGGGCCAAAAGCCCATTTCGAAGTGGGCTGATATGATCACCCATCAATGGGGCGAATTTGAGATTGAAGTTAGCAAAAAGGATTGGGCTCTTAGCCTTATCCACTCTTAGAGACCAAATTCAAATCAGATTTGAATCTGGTAACCTCCTGATAAGATCAGGAGTAAGCTAACTCTATCTGGGAAAGGGATTAAGATTATCCCCTATCCAAATACTGATTTGGATTGGGATAACTCCTAATTAGGAGATTTCTTAATCAAGAAGAAAAGAGAGGAGATTTTCGAATGAACCAAGAGAAGGAAATCAGATTTCGATCCAAGAGGTTCTGGTAAGCAAGAAAGGTTCCTGCGAATTGAGATTAGATCTCATTCTCTCCAGAAAAGAAAACAGTTCAGCCTTTTCGTTTCTGGAAATCTCCTCCTGCCGCCGCCATCTGCATTGTTGCAAGATTTGATCTTTGCAGAAAAGAAAGTCAAGAAACCAGTTCTTGACATGAGTCTTGCAAGAAAGACTGAAAGAATTCAGTGTTTAGTACATCCAGGGGATTCTTGTGAAGGATCCAGTGTGTAGGACGCACCCTGCTGGTTCTGTTCCATCCACAGCTGTGTCATCTTCAGCAGGGACAGATCTTGGAGCATTCTTTGGGCGTGAACACCAACTTTGGGAGATACTGCTTCTCCGGATCAGGTATAATCCTCCCATTTATCTTTTGGTACAGATCTGGTTTGATTAGGGTTCAAGTAGATCCTTGAATATTGTATTCTAAATTCAGGGAATATGATTCCCAGTTGGGAGAAGGTAGGAAATTTTTGAAATTCGCCCCACCCATTCCGCAACCTTTATGGCGTCCATTAGATGGATCCTACCATTCTTTCAAAATTGCCCTGCCATTGTCCAGTTTGTTGCAAAAAGATGTGCCTTTCGATTTTGATGATGAGTGCAAGGAAGCATTTAACAGGCTTAAAAATTTATTAACCATTGCACCCATCATTCAACCACCCAATTGGAACTTGCCCTTTGAGATCAAGACTGATACAAGCAATTATGCAGTAGGGGCTGTTCTAGGGCCCATTTCGAGGTGGGCTGATATGATCACCCATATGGGGCGAATCTGAGATTAATGTTAGCAAAAGCTTAGGGCCTTTAACCTTATCCACTCTAGGAGACCAAATTCAAATTAGATTTGAATCTGGTAACCTCCTGATAAGATCAGGAGTAAGCTAACTTAATCTGTAGATAGGATTAAGATTATTCCCTATCCAAATACTGATTTGGATTGGGATAACTCCTAATTAGGAGTTTTCTTAATCAAGAAGAAAAGAGGAAAAACAAGTGTGTGGAATCATATCAGATTTCAAACCACTTTTTGGTACACAAGGGATACCTCCTGCGAATTGAGATTAGATCTCAATTGTACTCCAGAGAGGAGAGAAGCAAGTTCAGCCATCTTCGTCCCAGGAGTTCTCCTCCAGCCGCCACCATTCACTCTTGCAAGATTCGATCTTTACAGCAAAAGGAAGTTAAGAAATCAGTTCTTGACATCAATCTTGCAAGAAAGACTGAAAAGACTCACTGTTTAGTATTTCCAGAGGGTTCTTGCGAAGGATCCAATGTGTAGGACACACCCTGCTGGTTCTGTTCCATCCACAGCTGTGTCATCTTGAGCAGGAACAGATCTTGGTGCATTCTTTGGGTGTGAACACCAACTTTGGGAGATACTGCTTCTCTGGATCAGGTATATTCCTCCCTTTTACTTTTTGGTTCAGATCTAGTTCGATTATGGTTCAAGTAAGATCCTTGAATATGGTATTCTAAATTTGGGGAATATGATTCCCAGTTGGAAGAAGGTAAGAAAATTTTTGAAATTCGCCCTCCCATTCCGCAACCTTATTAGCGTCCATTAGATGGATCCTACCATTCTTTCAGTGGTATAGAGCCAGGTTCGAATCTTGAACCAAAAGAAAATCATATCTGACCCTGCGCAGATGGATAGAAGTTGTTCTTCCAAGATTTGCGCAGATTGCTTTCTTTTTTTTCAAGAAATGGTTTCTTGTTGACGGCGATTGAACTGAAATTAATTTTTGTTAAATCCAAAACTTATTTAGAGTTGTTCTTTATTTATTTTGATTTAATGGACTGTTCGAACCTGGAGATCGCAATGCAGTTTTGGCACAGATGGTCTCCGCACCCTTTTTCTTTTATTTTATTCAATTCGATCTGTAAATAATTTTTTTTATTTTTCTAGACTGAATGTATAGGATTTGATCAAGAATGTAATTAATAGAAATAGGATTTCTGTTATTTTTTTTCTTGATTAAAGAAGAAGGAAGAAGATGGCGGTGCTGGAGATTTGCAGATGGAGAAATCGCTTCCTGCGATTTGCAGTTTATGAAACTGCAACATTAGTGATTAACCTCTGTTTTGCAGGTGGTGCGAATAGTGCATAGTTGATTTGTGTTTGTTTAAAATCAAGTTGGTTAATTTCAGATCTTTCATGAAATTAATTCTTGAATTGAAAATTAGTTTTGGACCATTTCGGACTAGATTGAACCAAAACAGTTTGGATCGAATCTGGGGTTCGAAAGGGACTGTTATTCAGTCCGTATTTCTCACACTTGCTGTTCCAAATCTGATGTTCTATTACAGGGATTAATTCGGCCCACCTGTAAAGCCCAGTTTTAAAGGGTTAAAACTGCAAAAGCCCATTATTGTGAGATAAGCTGTATGGGCCGAACTACTAACTGCGATTCAGCCCATACACCTAGTAGACATTAATTGTTAATGATTTAGATTCTAATGGGCTATTCGATGGGCTTTACAGCAGTTAATTGATTGGATCAATTCCTCCTTTACATATGATGTTTGGATGATTGATGTGCTGCGACCATGGGCCATAAGCACATGGCCCATGAAGACTCGTTAGTGGCTCTTGCGCACACCATGGCTGAATGCACATCATTGCCATGGTGTCCCTTAAGGTCATTGGATGACCCTTCTTTGCTTGGTGGGCCCCACAACCCTGAAAAGGGATGCGTACGGAACCCCTAGCCGATTAAGGCCCACTAGAAATCTGTCTTTATGAAAGTCAGTGGGAGCCACTCTAGTTTGACCTAAATTAGAACTAGGTCGTAATTTCGTTCCCTCTAGCAAATATGAATGCATGCGATAGGGAGATCCATATGATGGACTCTCTAAAGGCCTTCCGTCATTAGCACAATGATGGGTCCATCAGTAATGAGGAAACGCACCATAAAATTGGGCTATCCATTTGCTGTTGGATCTGTTAGAGTGTTTCATAAGATGATAGGGGCGTCATAGACCGATGTGGGAGGGGCTTCACCAGAAAATGGGAACTCTCTCACGGTACCTTGGCGTAACCTGAATATGATGGGTGTGCACTCACTGACAGAAGGGTTTACCTGAAAACGGCTCTGAACCTTGTCTGACAGAGGCCAAAGGGAAATTCATTTGATGAGTGGATATGATCCATCACAGAAAGGTGGTGGGGTTATGTAGCTGAAACAGTTGGCTTCACGCACCCCATGTGATTTCCTACATTTCCAGAGACATTTCGTCGTCTCTGTCACTGAGAAAGGAGGGAAATCTCAGAGATGAACAAATGGGAATGGAACATAGCTTAAAAAACCATATCTATGTAGGTAACATGAATCAGACTAAGGTTGTGGACTAACGTCTTTGCTGTTTTACCAGAAAATGGCAAACGGTCAATTTGCAAAGCTTCTAGATGATAACAAGCTTAAGGGCCCAAACTATGCCGATTGGTACAAAAATCTTATGCTGGTCCTAACTTCTGAAAAGTTAGACAAGGTGGTGAAAAATCCTGCCCCGGAATGTCCGGGTGATAGGGCTTCTGAGGCCCGTAGGAGGGACTACCAAGATTGGGAGGATAAGAACTCCCTAGCCCGCTGCTTTGTCATTGCCTCATTAGACAACTCAATACAGAGGCAGTTTGATCAGATCGAACTAGCCAAGAACATATTGGATAGTCTCAGAACAATGTATGAAGAGCAGAACCGTTCTACTCGACAGAAGGTCCTAAAATTGTTCATGACCGCGCAGATGTCCAAAGGGCAGAAAGTTCATGACCATTGGACGCCATAAAGGTTGCGGAATGGGTGGGTGAATTTCAAAAATTTTCTACCTTCTCCCAACTGGGAATCATATTCCCTAAATTTAGAATATATTATTCAAGGATCCTACTTGAACCATAATCAAACCAGATCTGTACCAAAAGGTAAATGGGAGGAATATACCTGATCCGGAGAAGCACTATCTCCCAAAGTTGGTGTTCACGCCCAAAGAACACTCCAAGATCCGTTCCTGCTGAAGATGACACAGCTGTGGATGGAACAGAACCAGCAGGGTGCGTCCTACACACAGGATCCTTCACAAGAATCCTCTGGAAGAACTAAACACTGTAACCTTTTCAGTCTTTCTTGCAAGACTGATGTGAAGAACATATTTCTTGACTTTCTTTTCTTGCAAAGATCCAATCTTCCAATGGCAGATGGTGGCGGCAGGAGGAGAGAACCAAAACAAAAAAAAAAGCTGAACTGCTTTTTCTCTTTTCTGGAGAGTATGAGATCTTATCTCAAAATCGCAGAAGGTATCCCTTGTGTATCCAAAGGATGGTTCGAAATCTGATGATTTTTCTTAGGGTTTCTCCTCTTTTCTTCTTGATTAAGAAACCTCCTAATCAGGAGTTATCCCAATCCAAATCAGTATTTGGATAGAGGATCATCTTAATCCTATCTGCAGATAAAGTTAGTTTACTCCTGATCTTATCAGGAGGTTACCAGATTCAAATCTGATTTGAATTTGGTCTCCCAGAGTGGATAAGGTTAAAAGCCCCATCCTTTTTACTAACATTAATCTCAAATTCGCCCCGTCTTTTGGGTGATCATATCAGCCCAGTTCGAAATGGGCTTTTGGCCCATTAAGTATTCAGTGTTTAATTAGTTTCCAATCTGCTGCCCAGTTGGGCTTCTTTGTATGGCGTGGGACCCAAGCATTGATCTACACACCAGCCACATGGGTTCGGCCCAGCCTTTAAAACAAGGCCCAGCCGAATTCACTGAAAAGCTCAATGAACCCCTTGAGTCCATCGTATGGACCCTATGGGCCCAACACTTACATTAAGTGGTCCCTGGGCCAAGCCATCTTATAAAAACCCAGGGACTGTGGGCAGGTGCAAGATTAGCCCATCAGGTATTATCCTAAATGGTCTTACACTTAACCTCTCAGCCCTTAATGATGAAGCACTGCCCGACAAGAGAGGACCTCTCCCTCGGCTGCAAGGAACAGCGCCGCACCTCCCTCTCACATGGATCCCGGGAATTAAATGTTAGACAGTTTTGTATGCCCTTAGCTTCAATCATTTTGATGTACTTTTGTTATTTAGTGGAAATAAATAAAGTGCATGTTTGATTCATGTTGTTTGGTTTAATTCTGTGTAAAACCCTAAAACTGGACATTTGTAGAGACTCATGTTAGTTTTAAATGTTCACAGCCGCTGGATAAGTCTGGGGAGATTTATCCTGCCAAGGCTGATACTGGTGTGCCACCAAGTGTTGGGATGGCCTGTCTCAGCCATCAGGGTAAGACCCGAGGCACATACAGCATGGGATTACTTGAATCCTTGAACCGGACCAGATTTCCAGTCTTGCCCTGGACCTTGGAGATAGATGGGCAAAACTGGAAAGTTACACCTGACCCCTAGACTCGATTATGACACTTCACTAGGTGTTGGATCAGGCTGCCTTTGATATGCCAATCAGTGAGATCCTTAGTGGGGATCAAAACCTGGGTATGTTGGGGCAGTTTGAGAATTCATCTGAGTGGGTGGTCATAGTGACAGAATCAGCCACTTTGTCGGACAAAGGGTAATGATCGGGAATGCACTCTCTCTGATGGAAACCAAACTGCCGGCAGTTGATTTCAATCGTTGGAATTTTGTTTTTGCAAAATTAATATATTTACATATATATGTACGGTTTCAAAATGTTTGCAAATGGTTTTAATTCCCGGGATCCATGTGAGAGGAGAGTGCGGCACTGTTCCTTGCAGCCGAGGGAGAGGTCCTCTCTTGTTGGGCAGTGCTTGATCATTAAGGGCTGAGAGGTTAAGTGTAAGACCATTTAGGATAATACCTGATGGGCTAATCTTGCACCTGCCCACAGTCCCTGGGTTTTTATAAGATGGCTTGGCCCAGGGACCACTTAATGTAAGTGTTGGGCCCATAGGGTTCATACGATGGACTCAAGGGGTTCATTGAGATTTTTGGTGAATTCGGCTGGGCCTTGTATTAAAGGCTGGGCCGAACCCATGTGGCTGGTGTGTAGATCAATGCTTGGGTCCCACGCCATACAAAGAAGCCCAACTGGGCAGCAGATTGGAAACTAATTAAACACTGAATACTTAATGGGCCAAAAGCCCATTTCGAGGTGGGCTGATATGATCACCCATCCATGGGGCGAATTTGAGATTGAAGTTAGCAAAAAGGATTGGGCTCTTAGCCTTATCCACTCTTAGAGACCAAATTCAAATCAGATTTGAAACTGGTAACCTCCTGATAAGAACAGGAGTAAGCTAACTCTATCTGGGAAAGGGATTAAGATTATCCCCTATCCAAATACTGATTTGGATTGGGATAACTCCTAATTAGGAGATTTCTTAATCAAGAAGAAAAGAGAGGAGATTTTCGAATGAACCAAGAGAGAGAAATAAGATTTCGATCCAAGAGGTTCTGGTAAGCAAGAAAGGTTCCTGCGAATTGAGATTAGATCTCATTCTCTCCAGAAAAGAAAACAGTTCAGCCTTTTCGTTTCTGGAAATCTCCTCCTGCCGCCGCCATCTGCATTGTTGCAAGATTTGATCTTTGCAGAAAAGAAAGTCAAGAAACCAGTTCTTGACATCAGTCTTGCAAGAAAGACTGAGAGAATTCAGTGTTTAGTACATCCAGGGGATTCTTGTGAAGGATCCAGTGTGTAGGACGCACCCTGCTGGTTCTGTTCCATCCACAGCTGTGTCATCTTCAGCAGGGACAGATCTTGGAGCATTCTTTGGGCGTGAACACCAACTTTGGGAGATACTGCTTCTCCGGATCAGGTATAATCCTCCCACTTATCTTTTGGTACAGATCTGGTTTGATTAGGGTTCAAGTAGATCCTTGAATATTGTATTCTAAATTCAGGGAATATGATTCCCAGGTTGGAGAAGTTGGAAATTTTTTAAATTCGCCCCACCCATTCCGCAACCTTCATGGCGTCCATTAGATGGATCCTACCATTCTTTCAGTGGTATCAGAGCCACAGGTTCGAATCTTGAACCAAAAGAAAATCAGATCTGACCCTGCGCAGATGGATAGAAGGTGTTCTTTCAAGATTTGCGCAGATTGTTTTCCTTTTTTTCAAGAAACTGTTTCTTGTTAAGGGCGATTGATCTGAAATTAATTTCTATTAAATCCAAAATTTATTTGGAATTGTTCTTTATTTTGATGGACTGTTCAAACCTGGAGATCGCAGTGCAGTTTTAGCGCAGATGGTCTGCGCACCCTTTTTCTTTTCTATTTATTTATTTCATTCAATTCGGTCTGTAAATAATTTTTTTTTATTTTTTAGACTGAATGTATAGGATTTGATCAAGAATGTAATTAATAGAAATAGGATTTCAGTTATTTTTCTTGATTAAAGAAGATGGAAGAAGATGGCGGCGCTGGAGATTTGCAGATGGAGAAATCGTTTTTTGCGATTTGCAGTTTATGAAACTGCAACCCTTGTGATTAACCTCTGTTTTGCAGGTGGTGCGAACAGTCCATAATTGTTTTGTGTTTGCTAGAAATCAAAACTATTAATTTCAGATCATTCAATAATTAATTCTTGAATTGAAAATCAGTTTTGGACCATTTCGGACTAGATTGGACCAAAACTGTTTGGACCAAATCTGGGTTTCGAAAGGGGCTGTTCTCAGTCCAATTGTCTCACACTTTCGTTCCAAATCTGATGTTCAATTACAGGAATTAATTCGGCCCACCTGTAAAGCCCAGTTTTAAAGGGTTAAAACTGCAAAAGCCCATTATTGTGAGATAAGCTGTATGGGCCGAACTGCTATCTGCGATTCAGCCGATACACCTAGTGGACATTAATCGTTAATGACTTGGTTTTTAAATGGGCCGTTGAATGGGCTTTACAGCAATTAATTGATTGGATCAATTCCTCCTTTACATGTGATGTTTGGATGTTTGATGTGCTGCGACCATGGGCCATAAGTACTTGGCCCGTGATGACTCGTTAGTGGCTCTTGCGCACACCATGGCTGAATGCACATCATTGCCATGGTGTCCCTGAAGGTCATTGGATGACCCCCCTCTTTGCCTGGTGGGCCCCACAACCCTGAAAAGGGATGCGTACGGAACCCCTAGCCGATCAAGGCCCACCAGAAATCTGACTTTATGAAAGTCAGTGGGAGCCACTTTGGTTTGACTTAAATTAGAACTAGGCCGTGATTTTGTTCCCTCCAGCAAATATGAATGCAAGTGATAGGGAGATCCATATGATGGACTCTCTAAAGGCCTTCCGTCATTAGCACAATGATGGGTCCATCAGTAATGAGAAAACGCACCATAAAATTGGGCTATCCATTTGCTGTTGGATCTGTTAGAGTGTTTCATAAGATGATAGGGGCGTCATAGACCGATGTGGGAGGGGCTTCACCAGAAAATGGGAACTCTCTCACGGTACCTTGGCGTAACCTGAATATGATGGGTGTGCACTCACTGACAGAAGGGTTTACCTGAAAACGGCTCTGAACCTTGTCTGACAGAGGCCAAAGGGAAACTCATTTGATGAGTGGATATGATCCGTCACAGAAAGGTGGTGGGGTTATGCAGCTGAAACAGTTGGCTTCACGCACCCCATGTGATTTCCCACATTTCCAGAGACATTTCGTCGTCTCCGTCACTGAGATAGGAGGGAAATCTCAGAGATGAACAAATGGGAATGGAACATAGATTAAAAGCCATATCTATGTAGGTAAACATGAATCAAACTAAGGTTGTGGACTAATGATTTTGCTGTTTTATCAGAGAATGGCAAACGGTCAATTTGCAAAGCTTCTAGACGATAACAAGCTTAAGGGCCCAAACTATGCCGACTGGTACAGAAATCTTATGCTGGTCCTAACTTCTGAAAAGTTAGACAAGGTAGTGAAAAATCCTGCCCCGGAACATCCGGGTGATAGGGCTTCTGAGGCCCGTAGGAGGGACTACCAAGATTGGGAGGATAAGAACTCCCTAGCCCGCTGCTTTGTCATTGCCTCATTAGACAACTCAATACAGAGGCAGTTCGATCAGATCGAACTTGCCAAGGACATATTGGACAGTCTAAGGACAATGTATGAGGAGCAGAACCGTTCTACTCGACAGAAGGTCCTGAAATTGTTCATGACCGCGCAGATGACCAAAGGGCAGAAAGTTCATGACAATTGTCTTCGGATGATGGGATACATCAACGAACTTGAAGCTCTTGGATCCGGGCTAGATCTTGGCACGCAAGTGGATGCCATCCTAAATTCTTTGCCCTCTTCCTTCAATGCGTTCACTATGAACTACAATATGAATAAGCTGAATGTCAGCGTCCAGGAACTCAGCAATATGTTGCAGAGGGCCGAGGATTTACTCAAGAAGGATGAGCCTGTGGTTATGCTTGCTGAAGCTAAGAAATCGGGTAAGAGAAAGAGAAAGGCAAAGAAGCCCCAGAAGAAGACTACCAAACCCAAGAAGCAGAAGAAGAACAAGGCATCTGATGTCTGTCACTTCTGCAAGCAGACCGGCCACTGGAAGAGGAACTGTCCTACCTACCTGGAATCTAAGAAAGGTAATATCGAAACTTGTGTCATAGAAACTAATATGTTAGTTACTTCTGTGTCCTGGTGTGTTGACTCCGGGGCTTCAACTCATGCGTGTAACTCACTGCAGGGGTTCAAAGTTAGCAGAAGGCTGAGTGAAGGTGAAGTGACACTGTTCTTGGGAACAACTGCAAGTGTTGCAGCTGCGGCAATAGGAACCGTAGAATTAGTTTTTAAAGAAGGAGTCCTTGTACTTAAAGATTGTCTTTATGTACAGAACTTGAGAAGGAATTTAATTTCTGTTTCAAAATTGTGTGCTGATGGATATACTGTTTACTTTAATAATATGATTACTGTTAAACGGAATAATAAATTCATCGCATGCGGGGAGCTAGAGAACGGTCTCTATGTTCTGCATCCTTCTTTGGAAACTAACTTAACCGAAACTACGTCGGTCGAAAATCCCAAGAAAAGGACTCGTGATACAGTAAATCTCACGTGCCTCTGGCATTACCGACATGGCCACATCGGTGTCGACCGAATCACAAGACTGGTAAAGGATGGTCCTTTGGATTTTCTAACCGTAGAAAATCTTCCCACTTGTGAACCTTGCCTCCAAGGTAAGATGACTAAGCAGCCATTTGATGGTAAGCCTGAAAGATGTGCAGGCACACTTGACCTAATACATACTGATGTATGTGGTCCCCTGAGTGTTAGGACACGGAATCAACACGTGTACTTCATCACCTTTACAGATGATTTTTCACGATATGGTTACGTGTACCTAATGAGACATAAGTCTGAATCATTTGAAAAGTTCAAAGAGTTTAGACAGGAAGTCGAGAAACAGTTAGGGAGAGAAATTAAGGCCATTCGATCAGATCGAGGTGGCGAGTATCTCTCTGACGAATTCAGGGACTACTTAAAGGCCAATGGGATAGTGTCACAACTAGCTCCTCCTGCTACACCTCAACTCAACGGTGTTTCAGAGAGGAGAAATAGGACCTTGTTGGACATGGTCCGGTCACTTCTCGTACGCTCAGAATTACCCACATCCTTTTGGGGATACGCATTAGAGACTGCTATCTACGTGCTGAATAGGGTTCCAACCAAATCAGTTCCGAAAACTCCATATGAGCTTTGGACCGGAAGGAAGCCAAGTGTGAGACACTTGAAGATTTGGGGTTGTCCTGCACACGTTAAAAGAACAAGTGCGGACAAGTTGGAATCTAAAACCAGCCGTTGCCTGTTTATAGGCTACCCAAAGGATTCGGTGGGTTATCTATTCTATGACCCAAGTGAGCAGAAAGTGTTCTGCGGTCGAAACGCCCGATTCTTAGAATCCGATTACATCCTGGACACCCATCGTCAGGAAATAGTTCTTGATGAGGAGTGCTCAGGAGCAGTGGGAGATGACCCACAAGTTCCAGGTAATGACCAACCTAGAAGGTCCACCCGGGTATCCAGACCACCAGTCCGATATGGTTATGACCAGGATAGTTACCTGGTGGAAGCCTTGACTAGTGAAGAGGATCCCGTGTCTTACGCGGAAGCTATGTTAGACATAGACTCCCAGAAGTGGGTGGAGGCCATGAGAGCGGAGATGGACTCAATGGAGACCAATGGAGTCTGGACTCTAGTGGATCCGCCCTCCGGGGTAAAAGCAATTGGTTGCAAATGGATCTACAAGAGGAAGAAGGGCCCCGATGGCAGGATTGAGACCTTTAAAGCTCGTTTGGTGGCGAAAGGGTATACTCAGAAAGAAGGCATCGACTATGAGGAAACCTTTTCACCGGTGGCCATGCTTAAATCCATTAGGATCCTGCTAGCTGTAGCAGCGTACCATGATTACGAGATTTGGCAAATGGATGTCAAAACAGCGTTCCTGAATGGAGATCTTAGTGAAAATATCTACATTGAGCAGCCGCAAGGCTTCATTGCTGCTGGTCAGGAACACATGGTATGTAAACTTAATAGATCCATATATGGACTTAAGCAGGCTTCTAGGAGTTGGAACATCCGTTTTGATTCTGTAGTCAAAACATTTGACTTTGAGCAGAATCCGGATGAGCCCTGTGTTTACAGGAAATCCAGTGGGGTTAAGATCACCTTTTTAGTCTTGTATGTGGACGATATCCTACTCATTGGGAATGATGTAGGAATGTTGACTTCGGTCAAGGTATGGCTATCACAGCAGTTCTCCATGAAAGATCTTGGAGAAGCTTCATACATACTGGGTCTTCGACTCTATTGAGATAGATCGAAGAGGATAATTGGATTATCCCAGGCTGCTTACATTGACAAAATTGTCAAAAGATACAGCATGGAAAACTCCAAGAAAGGAAACGTTCCTTTCAGGCACGGAGTCACTCTCTCCAAGAAGATTTCTCCCAAGACTTCTGAGGAGATTGAGAGCATGAGAGACGTTCCCTATGCCTCAGCTGTGGGGAGCATCATGTATGCCATGTTGTGCACTCGCCCGGACATAGCTCAGGCGGTGAGTGTGGTAAGCAGATTCCAGGCAAACCCAGGACAGGAGCATTGGACTGCTGTGAAGAACATACTCAAATACCTTCGAAGGACGAAAGAGTTTTGTCTGGTATTCGATGGTAGTTCACTGCAAGTTCTAGGGTATACCGATGCCGATTTCCTGTCGGATCCAGATGATAGAAAGTCTACATCTGGGTATGTTTTCACGATAGGATCGTGTGCTGTTTGCTGGAAAAGCAGCAAACAGGGGTCCACTGCAGACTCCACAACCGAGGCCGAGTACATTGCCGCAAGTGAAGCTGCCAAGGAAGCCGTGTGGATGAAGAAATTCATACACGAATTGGGAGCGATTCCATCCAGCACATCACCCATCCCGTTGTTGTGTGACAACAATGGAGCGATCGCCCAGGCTAAAGAGCCTCGGGCCCACTCGAAGTCAAAGCACATCGAGAGGAAGTACCATGTACTGCGGGAGATCGTTGGTAGAGGGGACGTCCTAATTCAAAAGGTAGCATCAGCGGATAATGTGGCAGACCCATTGACTAAGCCACTGACACAGAAGGTGTTTGAGAAACACGTGGAAAGTATGGGACTCCGGCTTGTACCAGATTGGACCTAAGTGCAAGTGGGAGCTGTTAGACAGTTTTGTATGCCCTTAGCTTCAATCATTTTGATGTACTTTTGTTATTTAGTGGAAATAAATAAAGTGCATGTTTGATTCATGTTGTTTGGTTTAATTCTGTGTAAAACCCTAAAACTGGACATTTGTAGAGACTCATGTTAGTTTTAAATGTTCACAGCCGCTGGATAAGTCTGGGGAGATTTATCCTGCCAAGGCTGATACTGGTGTGCCACCAAGTGTTGGGATGGCCTGTCTCAGCCATCAGGGTAAGACCCGAGGCACATACAGCATGGGATTACTTGAATCCTTGAACCGGACCAGATTTCCAGTCTTGCCCTGGACCGTGGAGATAGATGGGCAAAACTGGAAAGTTACACCTGACCCCTAGACTCGATTATGACACTTCACTAGGTGTTGGATCAGGCTGCCTTTGATATGCCAATCAGTGAGATCCTTAGTGGGGATCAAAACCTGGGTATGTTGGGGCAGTTTGAGAATTCATCTGAGTGGGTGGTCATAGTGACAGAATCAGCCACTTTGTCGGACAAAGGGTAATGATCGGGAATGCACTCTCTCTGATGGAAACCAAACTGCCGGCAGTTGATTTCAATCGTTGGAATTTTGTTTTTGCAAAATTAATATATTTACATATATATGTACGGTTTCAAAATGTTTGCAAATGGTTTTAATTCCCGGGATCCATGTGAGAGGAGAGTGCGGCACTGTTCCTTGCAGCCGAGGGAGAGGTCCTCTCTTGTCGGGCAGTGCTTGATCATTAAGGGCTGAGAGGTTAAGTGTAAGACCATTTAGGATAATACCTGATGGGCTAATCTTGCACCTGCCCACAGTCCCTGGGTTTTTATAAGATGGCTTGGCCCAGGGACCACTTAATGTAAGTGTTGGGCCCATAGGGTTCATACGATGGACTCAAGGGGTTCATTGAGATTTTCGGTGAATTCGGCTGGGCCGAACCCATGTGGCTGGTGTGTAGATCAATGCTTGGGTCCCACGCCATACAAAGAAGCCCAACTGGGCAGCAGATTGGAAACTAATTAAACACTGAATACTTAATGGGCCAAAAGCCCATTTCGAGGTGGGCTGATATGATCACCCATCCATGGGGCGAATTTGAGATTGAAGTTAGCAAAAAGGATTGGGCTCTTAGCCTTATCCACTCTTAGAGACCAAATTCAAATCAGATTTGAATCTGGTAACCTCCTGATAAGAACAGGAGTAAGCTAACTCTATCTGGGAAAGGGATTAAGATTATCCCCTATCCAAATACTGATTTGGATTGGGATAACTCCTAATTAGGAGATTTCTTAATCAAGAAGAAAAGAGAGGAGATTTTCGAATGAACCAAGAGAGAGAAATAAGATTTCGATCCAAGAGGTTCTGGTAAGCAAGAAAGGTTCCTGCGAATTGAGATTAGATCTCATTCTCTCCAGAAAAGAAAACAGTTCAGCCTTTTCGTTTCTGGAAATCTCCTCCTGCCGCCGCCATCTGCATTGTTGCAAGATTTGATCTTTGCAGAAAAGAAAGTCAAGAAACCAGTTCTTGACATCAGTCTTGCAAGAAAGACTGAAAGAATTCAGTGTTTAGTACATCCAGGGGATTCTTGTGAAGGATCCAGTGTGTAGGACGCACCCTGCTGGTTCTGTTCCATCCACAGCTGTGTCATCTTCAGCAGGGACAGATCTTGGAGCATTCTTTGGGCGTGAACACCAACTTTGGGAGATACTGCTTCTCCGGATCAGGTATAATCCTCCCATTTATCTTTTGGTACAGATTTGGTTTGATTAGGGTTCAAGTAGATCCTTGAATATTGTATTCTAAATTCAGGGAATATGATTCCCAGTTGGGAGAAGGTTGGAAATTTTTGAAATTCGCCCCACCCATTCCGCAACCTTTATGGCGTCCATTAGATGGATCCTACCATTCTTTCAGTAACTTTCCAGTTTTGCCCATCAATCTCCAAGGTCCAGGGCAATACTGGAAATCTGGTCCAGTTCAAAGATTCAATTAATCCTACACTGTATGTGCCTAGGGTCTCACCCTGGCAGCTGAGACAAGCCACCCAAACCGACTTGGTGGCACTACAGTGTCAGCCTTGTCAGGATAGGTCTCCCCAGACCGACCCACTGGCTGTGAACATTCTAAACTAACACGAGTCTCATTAAGTGTCCAGTTTAAGGGTATTACACAGAAACATACCAAGGGAACATGAATCAAATATGTATCTTTATTCATTTACAATAAACTCATAAAGTACATCATTCTGATTGAAGCTAAGGGCATCATGGTATGCTGCTACAGCTAGCAGGATTCTAATGGATTGAAGCATGGCCACAGGCGAAAAGGTTTCCTCATAATCGATGCCCTCTTTCTGAGTGTACCCTTTCGCCACCAGATGAGCCTTGAAGGTCTCAACTTTACCATCGGGGCCCTTCTTCCTCTTGTAAATCCATTTGCAACCGATTGCCTTTACCCCGGAGGGCGGATCTACTAGTGTCCAGACTCCATTGGTCTCCATTGAGTCCATCTCTGCCCTCATGGCCTCCACCCACTTCTGGGAATCTATGTCCAACATAGCTTCCGCGTAAGTCACGGGATCCTCCTCACTAGTCAAGGTTTCCACCAGGTAACTATCCTGGTCATAACCATGACTGACTGGTGGCCTGGATGCCCGAGTGGATCTTCTAAGTTGGTCACTACCTGGAACTTGTGGGACATCTCCCACTGCTCTTGAGCTCTCCTCATCAAGAACAACTTCCTGACGATGGGTGTCCAGGATATAGTCGGTTTTCAAGAATTGTGCATTTCGACTGCAGAACACTTTCTGCTCACTTGGGTCATAGAAAAGGTAACCTACAGAGCCTTTTGGGTAGCCTACAAATAGGCAACGGCTGGTCTTGGATTCCAACTTGTCTACACTCGTTCTTTTAACGTGTGCTGGACAACCCCAAATCTTCAAGTGTCTGACACTTGGTTTCTTTCCGGTCCAAAGTTCATATGGAGTATTCGGAACCGATTTGGTTGGAACCCGATTCAGCACGTATATCGCAGTCTCTAATGCGTAACCCCAAAAGGATGTGGGTAACTCTGAGTGTATGAGAAGTGACCGAACCATATCTAATAAGGTCCTATTCCTCCTCTCTGAAACACCGTTAAGTTGTGGTGTAGCAGGAGGAGCCAATTGTGATACTATCCCATTTTGCCTTAAGTAGTCCCTGAATTCGTCAGAGAGATATTCGCCACCTCGATCTGATCGAAGGGCTTTAATTTCTCTCCCTAACAGTTTCTCGACCTCTTGTCTAAACTCTTTGAACTTTTCAAAGGATTCAGACTTGTGTCTCATTAGGTACACGTAACCATATCGTGAAAAATCATCTGTGAAGGTGATGAAATACACGTGTTGATTTCGTGTCCTAACACTCAGGGGACCACATACATCAGTATGTATTAGGTCAAGTGTGTCTGTACATCTTTCAGGCTTACCGTTAAATGGCCGTTTCGTCATCTTGCCTTGTAGGCAAGGCTCACAAGTGGGAAGATCTTCTACAGTTAGAAAATCTAAAGGACCATCCTTTACCAATCTTGTGATTCGGTCAACACCGATGTGGCCAAGTCGGTAATGCCACAGACACGTGGGATTAACTGTATCGTGGGCTCTTTTCTTGGGGATTTCAGCCGACGTAGTTTCGGTTATGTTAGTTTCTAGAGAAGGATGTAGAACATAGAGACCGTTCTCCAGTTCCCCGTATGCGATGAATCTGTTGTTTCTTTTAATAGTAATCGTATTACTAAAGAAAACAGAATAACCATCTGCACACAGTTTTGAGACAAAAATCAAATTTCTTCTTAAATATTGTACATAAAGGCAATCTTTGAGTACAATTATTCCTTCTCTGAAACATAATTCCACAGTTCCTATGGCCGCGGCTGCAACAGTTGCAGTAGTCCCCAAGTAAAGTGTTACTTCTCCTTCACTCAGCCTTCTGCTTACCTTGAACCCCTGCAGTGAGTTACACGCATGAGTTGAAGCCCCAGAGTCAATACACCAGGACGCAGAAGCTACCAACAAATTGGTTTCTATAACACAAGTTTCGAAGTTACCTTTCTTGGATTCCAGGTAGGCAGGACAATTCCTTTTCCAGTGGCCGGTCTTCTTGCAAAAATGACAGGCATCTGATGCCTTGTCCATCCTCTGTTTCTTGGGTTTGGCAGCCTTTTTCTGGGGCTTTCTCTTTGCCTTCCTTTTCTTGCCCGATTTGTCAGTTTCTGTGTTTGGCAGCCTTTTCTTTGCCTTGTCCTTCCTTTTCTCCTCCCATTCGTGGTATTCTCTTCTTCGGGCCTCAGAAGCCCTATCCCCCGGACGATCCGGGGCAGGATTCTTGGCTACCTTGTCCAATTTCTCAGAGGTTAAGACCAACATAAGGTTCCCTGCGCAAACCAAGATTTCGATCTCCTCTTGTACGAACAGCCCATAAATCAACAAAATCATAAAGAACAATTCTAAATAATAATCAGATTTATATAAAATTAATTTCAGATTATTCGCCCATTAATTTTGGGAAAAAATTCCCAAAACCCATATCTGCGCAAATCGGGTAGAACACCTTCTGCCCATTTGCGTAGGTCCAGATCTGAAACAAACTGGTTCAAGATTTGAACCTGGCTCTGATACCACTGAAGGGATGAGAGATCCATCCTATGGACGCCCAAAGATTGCGGAATAAGGGGCGAATTTCAAAAATTTTATCTCTCCATTCAACTGGGAATCGTATTCCCCATTTAGAAAATCATATTTTCAAAGATCAATCTTGAACCATAAACTGAACCAGATCTGAACCAGATCTGAACCCTTGGTCATCTGCGCGGTCATGAACTGTTTCAAGACCTTCTGCCGAGTAGAACGATTCTGCTCTTCGTACATTGTCCTAAGACTGTCTAATACGTCTTTAGCAAGTTCGATCTGATTGAACTGCCTCTGAATTGGATTGTCCAAGGAGGCAATGATATAGCAGCGGGCAAGGGAGTTTTTCTCCTCCCATTCTTGGTATTCTCTTCTTCGGGCCTCAGAAGCCCTATCTCCCGGACGGTCCGGGGCAGGATTCTTGGCTACCTTGTCCAATCTCTCAGAGGTCAAGACCAACATAAGGTTCCTGTACCAGTCAGCATAGTTTGGGCCTTTCAACTTGTTATCATCAAGTAGCTTTGCAAATGATCCGTTTGCCATTTTCTGATAAAAGAGCAAACATCAGTCCACGAACTAATTTGATTCATGTTCATTTCATAGATATGGATTTTAATCTACGATTCATTTCCATTTATTCGTCTCTGAGATTTCCCTCCTTTCTCAGTGACGGAGACTACGGGTTGTCTCTGGAAATGTGGGAAATCACATAGGGTGCATGAGGCCAACTGTTTCAGCTGCATAACCCCACCACCTTTCTGTGAAGGATCATATCCACTCAGCATATGAGTTTTCCCTTTGGCCTCTGTCAGACAAGGTTCAGAGCCGTTTTCAGGTAAACCTTTCTGTCCAGTGAGTGCTTACCCATCATGTTCGTGAATGCCAAGGTACCGTGAGAGAGTTCCCATTTTCTGGTGAAGCCCCTCCCACATCGGTCTATGATGCCCCTATCATCTTATGAAACACTTAGACAAGCCCAACAGCAAATGGATAGCCCATTTTCTGGTGCGTTTCCTCATTACTGAGGGACCCATCCTTGTGTTAATGATGGAAGGCCTTTAGAGAGTTCATCATATGAATCTCCCTATCACATGCACTCATATCATCTGGAGGGAACTGATAATTACGCCCTAGTTTTATCTTTAGGTTAAACCAAAGTGGCTCCCACTGACTTTCATAAAGCCAGATTTTGGTGGGCCTAAATCGGCTAGGGTTCCGCACGAGGCCTCATGATGAGGTGTGGGGCCCACCACTGAGGGAGGTCATCCAATGACCTAAAGGGACACCATGGCAATGATGTGCATTCAGCCATGGTGTGCGAAAGAGCCACTGTCGATTGAGCAAGGGCCAAGTACTTATGGCCCATGTACGTAGCACATCACACATCCATACATCACATGCAGGGATAAATTGATCCAATCAATTAATCATCTGTAAAGCCCATTTTAAATCCATAATATTAACCATTAACATTATCTAGGTATATGGGACAAACGGTTCAACCCATATAGCTTTAAGGGTTAAGTGGGCTTATAGCAGTTTTAACTGTTTAAAACTGGGCCTTTACAGGTTGGGCCGAATTAACCATTCAATTAAATATCAATCCTTAGGCCCATTAGTGGGAAAATTAGGGCTGACTTTCAGCCTTGATTAAACCCTAGATTTGGTCCAAACAGTTTGAACCAATCTTGGTTCGAATGGGTCTAGGGTTTGATTTTTAATTAAATCTTTAATTCAAGAAAATAATCTGAAATTAATTACTGATAAAAGAAAAACAACAATCAGTCAATCAGGGTTGTTCGTACAATCCATCCTGCAAAACAGAGGTTAGATCACAGAATGCAGTTTCACAAACTGCAAATCGCAGATAGCGATTCTCCCATCTGCGAAATCTTCTTCTCTGCGAAATCTCCCTTTCTGCGCTGCCATCTTCGATCCATAATTAAAATAAATAGAAATCCTATTTCTATTAATAATTACAACAGATCGAATACCTATACATTGAGTCTAGAAAATAAAAAATTATTTACAGACCAAATGTAATAAATAAATCAAGAAACTGCAAATCTTGCAGGTTCCCTGCGCAAACCAAGATTTCGATCTCCTCTTGTACGAACAGCCCATAAATCAAGAAAATCATAAAGAACAATTCTAAATAATAATCAGATTTATATAAAATTAATTTCAGATTATTCGCCCATTAATTTTGGGAACAAAATTTCCCAAAACCCATATCTGCGCAAATCGGGTAGAACACCTTCTGCCCATTTGCACAGGTTCAGATCTGAAACAAACTGGTTCAAGATTTGAACCATGGCTCTGATACCACTGAAGGGATGAGAGATCCATCCTATGGACGCCCAAAGACTGCGGAATAAGGGGCGAATTTCAAAAATTTTATCTCTCCCTTCAACTGGGAATCGTATTCCCTATTTAGAAAATCATATTTTCAAGGATCAATCTTGAACCATAAACTGAACCAGATCTGAACCAAAAGGAGTGGGAGAGGATAATACCTGATACAGAGATGTAATATCTCCCAATGGAGGTGTTCACTTCCAAGGAAGAATCCAAAGACTGCTCCCACTGAAGATGGCGCAGTGCAGGGTGGAGCAGAATCAGCAACGTTCTTCCAAAAGAACTTGACCCTTCTTAAGGATCAACTGGACGACTTGAGTACAGCTCCAACCAATCTTTTCCCTAAAAGATTGAAATCAAGATCCAATCTTGATTGCTCCCAAGAACTGGAGATCGAACTGAAGGAATGGCAATGGCAGGTGTTAGACAGTTTTGTATGCCCTTAGCTTCAATCATTTTGATGTACTTTTGTTATTTAGTGGAAATAAATAAAGTGCATGTTTGATTCATGTTGTTTGGTTTAATTCTGTGTAAAACCCTAAAACTGGACATTTGTAGAGACTCATGTTAATTTTAAATGTTCACAGCCGTTGGATAAGTCTGGGGAGATTTATCCTTCCAAGGCTGATACTGGTGTGCCACCAAGTGTTGGGATGGCCTGTCTCAGCCATCAGGGTAAGACCCGAGGCACATGCAGCATGGGATTACTTGAATCCTTGAACCGGACCAGATTTCCAGTCTTGCCCTGGACCTTGGAGATAGATGGGCAAAACTGGAAAGTTACACCTGACCCCTAGACTCGATTATGACACTTCACTAGGTGCTGGATCATCCTGCCTTTGATATGCCAATCAGTGAGATCCTTAGTGGGGATCAAAACCTGGGTATGTTGGGGCAGTTTGAGAATTCATCTGAGTGGGTGGTCATAGTGACAGAATCAGCCACTTTGTCGGACAAAGGGTAATGATCGGGAATGCACTCTCTCTGATGGAAACCAAACTGCCGGCAATTGATTTCAATCGTTGGAATTTTGTTTTTGCAAAATTAATATATTTACATATATATGTACGGTTTCAAAATGTTTGCAAATGGTTTTAATTCCCGGGATCCATGTGAGAGGAGAGTGCGGCACTGTTCCTTGCAGCCGAGGGAGAGGTCCTCTCTTGTCGGGCAGTGCTTGATCAGTAAGGGCTGAGAGGTTAAGTGTAAGACCATTTAGGATAATACCTGATGGGCTAATCTTGCACCTGCCCACAGTCCTTGGGTTTTTATAAGATGGCTTGGCCCAGGGACCACTTAATGAAAGTGTTGGGCCCATAGGGTTCATACGATGGACTCAAGGGGTTCATTGAGTTTTTCAGTGAATTCGGCTGGGCCTTGTATTAAAGGCTGGGCCGAACCCATGTGGCTGGTGTGTAGATCAATGCTTGGGTCCCACGCCATACAAAGAAGCCCAACTGGGCAGCAGATTGGAAACTAATTAAACACTGAATACTTAATGGGCCAAAAGCCCATTTCGAAGTGGGCTGATATGATCACCCATCAATGGGGCAAATTTGAGATTGAAGTTAGCCAAAAGGATTGGGCTCTAAGCCTTATCCACTCTTAGAGACCAAATTCAAATCAAATTTGAATCTGGTAACCTCCTGATAAGATCAGGAGTAAGCTAACTCTATCTGGGAAAGGGATTAAGATTATCCCCTATCCAAATACTGATTTGGATTGGGATAACTCCTAATTAGGATTTTTCTTAATCAAGAAGAAAAGAGAGAGAAATAAGATTTCGATCCAAGAGGTTCTGGTAAGCAAGAAGGGTTCCTGCGAATTGAGATTAGATCTCATTCTCTCCAGAAAAGAAAACAGTTCAGCCTTTTCGTTTCTGGAAATCTCCTCCTGCCGCCGCCATCTGCATTATTGCAAGATTTGATCCTTGCAGAAAAGAAAGTCAAGAAACCAGTTCTTGACATCAGTCTTGCAAGAAAGACTGAAAGAATTCAGTGTTTAGTACATCCAGGGGATTCTTGTGAAGGATCCAGTGTGTAGGACGCACCCTGCTGGTTCTGTTCCATCCACAGCTGTGTCATCTTCAGCAGGGACAGATCTTGGAGCATTCTTTGGGCGTAAACACCAACTTTGGGAGATACTGCTTCTCCGGATCAGGTATAATCCTCCCATTTATCTTTTGGTACAGATCTGGTTTGATTAGGGTTCAAGTAGATCCTTGAATATTGTATTCTAAATTCAGGGAATATGATTCCCAGTTGGGAGAAGGTAGGAAATTTTTGAAATTCGCCCCACCCATTCCGCAACCTTTATGGCGTCCATTAGATGGATCCTACCATTCTTTCAGTGGTATCAGAGCCACAGGTTCGAATCTTGAACCAAAAGAAAATCAGATCTGACCCTGCGCAGATGGATAGAAGGTGTTCTTTCAAGATTTGCGCAGATTGTTTTCTCCTTTTTTTTTTTTTTTCAAGAAACTGTTTCTTGTTAAGGGCGATTGATCTGAAATTAATTTCTATTAAATCCAAAATTTATTTGGAATTGTTCTTTATTTATTTTGATTTAATGGACTGTTCAAACCTGGAGATCGCAGTGCAGTTTTAGCGCAGATGGTCTGCGCACCCTTTTTCTTTTCCATTTATTTATTTCATTCAATTCGGTCTGTAAATAAATTTTTTTATTTTTTTAGACTGAATGTATAGGATTTGATCAAGAATGTAATTAATAGAAATAGGATTTCTGTTATTTTTCTTGATTAAAGAAGATGGAAGAAGATGGCGGCGCTGGAGATTTGCAGATGGAGAAATCGTTTTCTGCGATTTGCAGTTTATGAAACTGCAACCATTGTGATTAACCTCTGTTTTGCAGGTGGTGCGAACAGTCCATAATTGTTTTGTGTTTGCTAGAAATCAAAACTATTAATTTCAGATCATTCAATAATTAATTCTTGAATTGAAAATCAGTTTTGGACCATTTCGGACTAGATTGGACCAAAACTGTTTGGACCGAATCTGGGTTTCGAAAGGGGCTGTTCTCAGTCCATTGTCTCACACTTTTGTTCCAAATCTGATGTTCAATTACAGGGATTAATTCGGGTACACCTAGTGGACATTAATCGTTAATGACTTGGTTTTTAAATGGGCCGTTGAATGGGCTTTACAGCAATTATTTGATTGGATCAATTCCTCCTTTACATGTGATGTTTGGATGTTTGATGTGTTGCGACCATGGGCCATAAGTACTTGGCCCGTGATGACTCGTTAGTGGCTCTTGCGCACACCATGGCTGAATGCACATCATTGCCATGGTGTCCCTGAAGGTCATTGGATGACCCCCCTCTTTGCCTGGTGGGCCCCACAACCCTGAAAAGGGACATACGGAACCCCTAGCCGATTAAGGCCCACCAGAAATCTGACTTTATGAAAGTCAGTGGGAGCCACTTTGGTTTGACCTAAATTAGAACTAGGCCGTGATTTTGTTCCCTCCAGCAAATATGAATGCAAGTGATAGGGAGATCCATATGATGGACTCAATAAAGGCCTTCCGTCATTAGCACAATGATGGGTCCATCAGTAATGAGGAAACGCACCATAAAATTGGGCTATCCATTTGCTGTTGGATCTATTAGAGTGTTTCATAAGATGATAGGGGCGTCATAGACCGATGTGGGAGGGGCTTCACCAGAAAATGGGAACTCTCTCACGGTACCTTGGCGTAACCTGAATATGATGGGTGTGCACTCACTGACAGAAGGGTTTACTTGAAAACGGCTCTGAACCTTGTCTGACAGAGGCCAAAGGGAAACTCATTTGATGAGTGGATATGATCCGTCACAGAAAGGTGGTGGGGTTATGGAGCTGAAACAGTTGGCTTCACGCACCCCATGTGATTTCCCACATTTCCATAGACATTTCGTCGCCTCCGTCACTGAGATAGGAGGGAAATCTCAGAGATGAACAAATGGGAATGGAACATAGATTAAAAGCCATATCTATGTAGGTAAACATGAATCAATCTAAGGTTGTGGACTAATGACTTTGCTGTTTTATCAGAAAATGGCAAACGGTCAATTTGCAAAGCTTCTAGACGATAACAAGCTTAAGGGCCCAAACTATGCCGACTGGTACAGAAATCTTATGCTGGTCCTAACTTCTGAAAAGTTAGACAAGGTAGTGAAAAATCCTGCCCCGGAACGTCCGGGTGATAGGGCTTCTGAGGCCCGTAGGAGGGACTACCAAGATTGGGAGGATAAGAACTCCCTAGCCCGCTGCTTTGTCATTGCCTCATTAGACAACTCAATACAGAGGCAGTTCGATCAGATCGAACTTGCCAAGGACATATTGGACAGTCTAAGGACAATGTATGAGGAGCAGAACCGTTCTACTCGACAGAAGGTCCTGAAATTGTTCATGACCGCGCAGATGACCAAAGGGCAGAAAGTTCATGACCATTGTCTTCGGATGATGGGATACATCAACGAACTTGAAGCTCTTGGATCCGGGCTAGATCTTGGCACGCAAGTGGATGCCATCCTAAATTCTTTGCCCTCTTCCTTCAATGCGTTCACTATGAACTACAATATGAATAAGCTGAATGTCAGCGTCCAGGAACTCAGCAATATGTTGCAGAGGGCCGAGGATTTACTCAAGAAGGATGAGCCTGTGGTTATGCTTGCTGAAGCTAACAAATCGGGCAAGAGAAAGAGAAAGGCAAAGAAGCCCCAGAAGAAGACTACCAAACCCAAGAAGCAGAAGAAGAACAAGGCATCTGATGTCTGTCACTTCTGCAAGCAGACCGGCCACTGGAAGAGGAACTGTCCTACCTACCTGGAATCTAAGAAAGGTAATATCGAAACTTGTGTCATAGAAACTAATATGTTAGTTACTTCTGTGTCCTGGTGTGTTGACTCCGGGGCTTCAACTCATGCGTGTAACTCACTGCAGGGGTTCAAAGTTAGCAGAAGGCTGAGTGAAGGTGAAGTGACACTGTTCTTGGGAGCAACTGCAAGTGTTGCAGCTGCGGCAATAGGAACCGTAGAATTAGTTTTTAAAGAAGGAGTCCTTGTACTTAAAGATTGTCTTTATGTACAGAACTTGAGAAGGAATTTAATTTCTCTTTCAAAATTGTGTGCTGATGGATATACTCTTTACTTTAGTAATATGATTACTGTTAAACGGAATAATAAATTCATCGCATGCGGGGAACTAGAGAACGGTCTCTATGTTCTGCATCCTTCTTTGGAAACTAACTTAACCGAAACTACGTCGGTCGAAAATCCCAAGAAAAGGACTCGTGATACAGTAAATCCCACGTGCCTCTGGCATTACCGACTTGGCCACATCCGTGTCGACCGAATCACAAGACTGGTAAAGGATGGTCCTTTGGATTTTCTAACCGTAGAAAATCTTCCCACTTGTGAACCTTGCCTCCAAGGTAAGATGACTAAGCGGCCATTTGACGGTAAGCCTGAAAGATGTGCAGGCACACTTGACCTAATAAATACTGATGTATGTGGTCCCCTGAGTGTTAGGACACGGAATCAACACGTGTACTTCATCACCTTTACAGATGATTTTTCACGATATGGTTACGTGTACCTAATGAGACATAAGTCTGAATCATTTGAAAAGTTCAAAGAGTTCAGACAGGAAGTCGAGAAACAGTTAGGGAGAGAAATTAAGGCCCTTCGATCAGATCGAGGTGGCGAGTATCTCTCTGACAAATTCAGGGACTACTTAAAGGCCAATGGGATAGTGTCACAACTAGCTCCTCCTGCTACACCTCAACTCAACGGTGTTTCAGAGAGGAGAAATAGGACCTTGTTGGACATGGTCCGGTCACTTCTCGTACGCTCAGAATTACCCACATCCTTTTGGGGATACGCATTAGAGACTGCTATCTACGTGCTGAATAGGGTTCCAACCAAATCAGTTCCGAAAACTCCATATGAGCTTTGGACCGGAAGGAAGCCAAGTCTGAGACACTTGAAGATTTGGGGTTGTCCTGCACACGTTAAAAGAACAAGTACGGACAAGTTGGAATCTAAAACCAGCCGTTGCCTGTTTATAGGCTACCCAAAGGATTCGGTGGGTTATCTATTCTATGACCCAAGTGAGCAGAAAGTGTTCTGCAGTCGAAACGCCCGATTCTTAGAATCCGATTACATCCTGAACACCCACCGTCAGGAAATAGTTCTTGATGAGGAGAGCTCAGGAGCAGTGGGAGATGTCCCACAAGTTCCAGGTAATGACCAACCTAGAAGGTCCACCCGGGTATCCAGACCACCAGTCCGATATGGTTATGACCAGGATAGTTACCTGGTGGAAGCCTTGACTAGTGAAGAGGATCCCGTGACTTACGCGGAAGCTATGTTAGACATAGACTCCCAGAAGTGGGTAGAGGCCATGAGAGCCGAGATGGACTCAATGGAGACCAATGGAGTCTGGACTCTAGTGGATCCGCCCTCCGGGGTAAAAGCAATTGGTTGCAAATGGATCTACAAGAGGAAGAAGGGCCCCGATGGCAGGATTGAGACCTTTAAAGCTCGTTTGGTGGCGAAAGGGTATACTCAGAAAGAAGGCATCGACTATGAGGAAACCTTTTCACCGGTGGCCATGCTTAAATCCATTAGGATCCTGCTAGCTGTAGCAGCGTACCATGATTACGAGATTTGGCAAATGGATGTCAAAACAGCGTTCCTGAATGGAGATCTTAGTGAAGATATCTACATGCAGCAGCCGCAAGGCTTCATTGCTGCTGGTCAGGAACACATGGTATGTAAACTTAATAGATCCATATATGGACTTAAGCAGGCTTCTAGGAGTTGGAACATCCGTTTTGATTCTGCAGTCAAAACGTTTGACTTTGAGCAGAATCCGGATGAGCCCTGTGTTTACAGGAAATCCAGTGGGGATAAGATCACCTTTTTAGTCTTGTATGTGGACGATATCCTACTCATTGGGAATGATGTAGGAATGTTGACTTCGGTCAAGGTATGGCTATCACAGCAGTTCTCCATGAAAGATCTTGGAGAAGCCTCAGACATACTGGGTCTTCGACTCTATAGAGATAGATCGAAGCGGATAATTGGATTATCCCAGGCCGCTTACATTGACAAAATTGTCAAAAGATACAGCATGGAAAACTCCAAGAAAGGAAACGTTCCTTTCAGGCACGGAGTCACTCTCTCCAGGAAGATGTCTCCCAAGACTTCTGAGGAGATTGAGAGCATGAGAGACGTTCCCTATGCCTCAGCTGTAGGGAGCATCATGTACGCCATGTTGTGCACTCGCCCGGACATAGCTCAGGCGGTGAGTGTGGTAAGCAGATTCCAGGCCAACCCAGGACAGGAGCATTGGACTGCTGTAAAGAACATACTCAAATACCTTCGAAGGACGAAAGAGTTTTGTCTGGTATTCGATGGTAGTTCACTGCAAGTTCTAGGGTATACCGATGCCGATTTCCAGTCGGATCCAGATGATAGAAAGTCTACATCTGGGTATGTTTTCACGATAGGATCGTGTGCTGTTTGCTGGAAAAGCAGCAAACAGGGGTCCACTGCAGACTCCACAACCGAGGCCGAGTACATTGCCGCAAGTGAAGCTGCCAAGGAAGCCGTGTGGATGAAGAAATTCATACACGAATTGGGAGCCAGCACATCACCCATCCCGTTGTTGTGTGACAACAATGGAGCGATCGCCCAGGCTAAAGAGCCTCGGGCCCACTCGAAGTCAAAGCACATCGAGAGGAAGTACCATGTACTGCGGGAGATCGTTGGTAGAGGGGACGTCCTAATTCAAAAGGTAGCATCAGCGGATAATGTGGCAGACCCATTGACTAAGCCACTGACACAGAAGGTGTTTGAGAAACACGTGGAAAGTATGGGACTCCGGCTTGTACCAGATTGAACCTAAGTGCAAGTGGGAGCTGTTAGACAGTTTTGTATGCCCTTAGCTTCAATCATTTTGATGTACTTTTGTTATTTAGTGGAAATAAATAAAGTGCATGTTTGATTCATGTTGTTTGGTTTAATTCTGTGTAAAACCCTAAAACTGGACATTTGTAGAGACTCATGTTAGTTTTAAATGTTCACAGCCGCTGGATAAGTCTGGGAGATTTATCCTGCCAAGGCTGATACTGGTGTGCCACCAAGTGTTGGGATGGCCTGTCTCAGCCATCAGGGTAAGACCCGAGGCACATACAGCATGGGATTACTTGAATCCTTGAACCGGACCAGATTTCCAGTCTTGCCCTGGACCTTGGAGATAGATGGGCAAAACTGGAAAGTTACACCTGACCCCTAGACTCGATTATGACACTTCACTAGGTGTTGGATCAGGCTGCCTTTGATATGCCAATCAGTGAGATCCTTAGTGGGGATCAAAACCTGGGTATGTTGGGGCAGTTTGAGAATTCATCTGAGTGGGTGGTCATAGTGACAGAATCAGCCACTTTGTCGGACAAAGGGTAATGATCGGGAATGCACTCTCTCTGATGGAAACCAAACTGCCGGCAGTTGATTTCAATCGTTGGAATTTTGTTTTTGCAAAATTAATATATTTACATATATATGTACGGTTTCAAAATGTTTGCAAATGGTTTTAATTCCCGGGATCCATGTGAGAGGAGAGTGCGGCACTGTTCCTTGCAGCCGAGGGAGAGGTCCTCTCTTGTCGGGCAGTGCTTGATCATTAAGGGCTGAGAGGTTAAGTGTAAGACCATTTAGGATAATACCTGATGGGCTAATCTTGCACCTGCCCACAGTCCCTGGGTTTTTATAAGATGGCTTGGCCCAGGGATCACTTAATGTAAGTGTTGGGCCCATAGGGTTCATACGATGGACTCAAGGGGTTCATTGAGATTTTCGGTGAATTCGGCTGGGCCTTGTATTAAAGGCTGGGCCGAACCCATGTGGCTGGTGTGTAGATCAATGCTTGGGTCCCACGCCATACAAAGAAGCCCAACTGGGCAGCAGATTGGAAACTAATTAAACACTGAATACTTAATGGGCCAAAAGCCCATTTCGAGGTGGGCTGATATGATCACCCATCCATGGGGCGAATTTGAGATTGAAGTTAGCAAAAAGGATTGGGCTCTTAGCCTTATCCACTCTTAGAGACCAAATTCAAATCAGATTTGAATCTGGTAACCTCCTGATAAGAACAGGAGTAAGCTAACTCTATCTGGGAAAGGGATTAAGATTATCCCCTATCCAAATACTGATTTGGATTGGGATAACTCCTAATTAGGAGATTTCTTAATCAAGAAGAAAAGAGAGGAGATTTTCGAATGAACCAAGAGAGAGAAATAAGATTTCGATCCAAGAGGTTCTGGTAAGCAAGAAAGGTTCCTGCGAATTGAGATTAGATCTCATTCTCTCCAGAAAAGAAAACAGTTCAGCCTTTTCGTTTCTGGAAATCTCCTCCTGCCGCCGCCATCTGCATTGTTGCAAGATTTGATCTTTGCAGAAAAGAAAGTCAAGAAACCAGTTCTTGACATCAGTCTTGCAAGAAAGACTGAAAGAATTCAGTGTTTAGTACATCCAGGGGATTCTTGTGAAGGATCCAGTGTGTAGGACGCACCCTGCTGGTTCTGTTCCATCCACAGCTGTGTCATCTTCAGCAGGGACAGATCTTGGAGCATTCTTTGGGCGTGAACACCAACTTTGGGAGATACTGCTTCTCCGGATCAGGTATAATCCTCCCATTTATCTTTTGGTACAGATTTGGTTTGATTAGGGTTCAAGTAGATCCTTGAATATTGTATTCTAAATTCAGGGAATATGATTCCCAGTTGGGAGAAGGTTGGAAATTTTTGAAATTCGCCCCACCCATTCCGCAACCTTTATGGCGTCCATTAGATGGATCCTACCATTCTTTCAGTAACTTTCCAGTTTTGCCCATCAATCTCCAAGGTCCAGGGCAATACTGGAAATCTGGTCCAGTTCAAAGATTCAATTAATCCTACACTGTATGTGCCTAGGGTCTCACCCTGGCAGCTGAGACAAGCCACCCAAACCGACTTGGTGGCACTACAGTGTCAGCCTTGTCAGGATAGGTCTCCCCAGACCGACCCACTGGCTGTGAACATTCTAAACTAACACGAGTCTCATTAAGTGTCCAGTTTAAGGGTATTACATAGAAACATACCAAGGGAACATGAATCAAATATGTATCTTTATTCATTTACAATAAACTCATAAAGTACATCATTCTGATTGAAGCTAAGGGCATCATGGTATGCTGCTACAGCTAGCAGGATTCTAATGGATTTAAGCATGGCCACAGGCGAAAAGGTTTCCTCATAATCGATGCCCTCTTTCTGAGTGTACCCTTTCGCCACCAGATGAGCCTTGAAGGTCTCAACTTTACCATCGGGGCCCTTCTTCCTCTTGTATATCCATTTGCAACCGATTGCCTTTACCCCGGAGGGCGGATCTACTAGTGTCCAGACTCCATTGGTCTCCATTGAGTCCATCTCTGCCCTCATGGCCTCCACCCACTTCTGGGAATCTATGTCCAACATAGCTTCCGCGTAAGTCACGGGATCCTCCTCACTAGTCAAGGTTTCCACCAGGTAACTATCCTGGTCATAACCATGACTGACTGGTGGCCAGGATGCCCGAGTGGATCTTCTAAGTTGGTCACTACCTGGAACTTGTGGGACATCTCCCACTGCTCTTGAGCTCTCCTCATCAAGAACAACTTCCTGACGATGGGTGTCCAGGATATAGTCGGTTTTCAAGAATTGTGCATTTCGACTGCAGAACACTTTCTGCTCACTTGGGTCATAGAAAAGGTAACCTACAGAGCCTTTTTGGTAGCCTACAAATAGGCAACGGCTGGTCTTGGATTCCAACTTGTCTACACTCGTTCTTTTAACGTGTGCTGGACAACCCCAAATCTTCAAGTGTCTGACACTTGGTTTCTTTCCGGTCCAAAGTTCATATGGAGTATTCGGAACCGATTTGGTTGGAACCCGATTCAGCACGTATATCGCAGTCTCTAATGCGTAACCCCAAAAGGATGTGGGTAACTCTGAGTGTATGAGAAGTGACCGGACCATATCTAATAAGGTCCTATTCCTCCTCTCTGAAACACCGTTAAGTTGTGGTGTAGCAGGAGGAGCCAATTGTGATACTATCCCATTTTGCCTTAAGTAGTCCCTGAATTCGTCAGAGAGATATTCGCCACCTCGATCTGATCGAAGGGCTTTAATTTCTCTCCCTAACAGTTTCTCGACCTCTTGTCTAAACTCTTTGAACTTTTCAAAGGATTCAGACTTGTGTCTCATTAGGTACACGTAACCATATCGTGAAAAATCATCTGTGAAGGTGATGAAATACACGTGTTGATTTCGTGTCCTAACACTCAGGGGACCACATACATCAGTATGTATTAGGTCAAGTGTGTCTGTACATCTTTCAGGCTTACCGTTAAATGGCCGTTTCGTCATCTTGCCTTGTAGGCAACGCTCACAAGTGGGAAGATCTTCTACAGTTAGAAAATCTAAAGGACCATCCTTTACCAATCTTGTGATTCGGTCAACACCGATGTGGCCAAGTCGGTAATGCCACAGACACGTGGGATTAACTGTATCGTGGGCTCTTTTCTTGGGGATTTCAGCCGACGTAGTTTCGGTTATGTTAGTTTCTAGAGAAGGATGTAGAACATAGAGACCGTTCTCCAGTTCCCCGTATGCGATGAATCTGTTGTTTCTTTTAATAGTAATCGTATTACTAAAGAAAACAGAATAACCATCTGCACACAGTTTTGAGACAAAAATCAAATTTCTTCTTAAATTTTGTACATAAAGGCAATCTTTGAGTACAATTATTCCTTCTCTGAAACATAATTCCACAGTTCCTATGGCCGCGGCTGCAACAGTTGCAGTAGTCCCCAAGTAAAGTGTTACTTCTCCTTCACTCAGCCTTCTGCTTACCTTGAACCCCTGCAGTGAGTTACACGCATGAGTTGAAGCCCCGGAGTCAATACACCAGGACGCAGAAGCTACCAACAAATTGGTTTCTATAACACAAGTTTCGAAGTTACCTTTCTTGGATTCCAGGTAGGCAGGACAATTCCTTTTCCAGTGGCCGGTCTTCTTGCAAAAATGACAGGCATCTGATGCCTTGTCCTTCCTCTGTTTCTTGGGTTTGGCAGCCTTTTTCTGGGGCTTTCTCTTTGCCTTCCTTTTCTTGCCCGATTTGTCAGTTTCTGTGTTTGGCAGCCTTTTCTTTGCCTTGTCCTTCCTTTTCTCCTCCCATTCGTGGTATTCTCTTCTTCGGGCCTCAGAAGCCCTATCCCCCGGACGATCCGGGGCAGGATTCTTGGCTACCTTGTCCAATTTCTCAGAGGTTAAGACCAACATAAGGTTCCCTGCGCAAACCAAGATTTCGATCTCCTCTTGTACGAACAGCCCATAAATCAACAAAATCATAAAGAACAATTCTAAATAATAATCAGATTTATATAAAATTAATTTCAGATTATTCGCCCATTAATTTTGGGAAAAAATTCCCAAAACCCATATCTGCGCAAATCGGGTAGAACACCTTCTGCCCATTTGCGCAGGTCCAGATCTGAAACAAACTGGTTCAAGATTTGAACCTGGCTCTGATACCACTGAAAGGATGAGAGATCCATCCTATGGACGCCCAAAGATTGCGGAATAAGGGGCGAATTTCAAAAATTTTATCTCTCCATTCAACTGGGAATCGTATTCCCCATTTAGAAAATCATATTTTCAAAGATCAATCTTGAACCATAAACTGAACCAGATCTGAACCAGATCTGAACCCTTGGTCATCTGCGCGGTCATGAACTGTTTCAAGACCTTCTGCCGAGTAGAACGATTCTGCTCTTCGTACATTGTCCTAAGACTGTCTAATACGTCTTTAGCAAGTTCGATCTGATTGAACTGCCTCTGAATTGGATTGTCCAAGGAGGCAATGATATAGCAGCGGGCAAGGGAGTTTTTCTCCTCCCATTCTTGGTATTCTCTTCTTCGGGCCTCAGAAGCCCTATCTCCCGGACGGTCCGGGGCAGGATTCTTGGCTACCTTGTCCAATCTCTCAGAGGTCAAGACCAACATAAGGTTCCTGTACCAGTCAGCATAGTTTGGGCCTTTCAACTTGTTATCATCAAGTAGCTTTGCAAATGATCCGTTTGCCATTTTCTGATAAAAGAGCAAACATCAGTCCACGAACTAATTTGATTCATGTTCATTTCATAGATATGGATTTTAATCTACGATTCATTTCCATTTATTCGTCTCTGAGATTTCCCTCCTTTCTCAGTGACGGAGACTACGGGTTGTCTCTGGAAATGTGGGAAATCACATAGGGTGCATGAGGCCAACTGTTTCAGCTGCATAACCCCACCACCTTTCTGTGAAGGATCATATCCACTCAGCATATGAGTTTTCCCTTTGGCCTCTGTCAGACAAGGTTCAGAGCCGTTTTCAGGTAAACCTTTCTGTCCAGTGAGTGCTTACCCATCATGTTCGTGAACGCCAAGGTACCGTGAGAGAGTTCCCATTTTCTGGTGAAGCCCCTCCCACATCGGTCTATGATGCCCCTATCATCTTATGAAACACTTAGACAAGCCCAACAGCAAATGGATAGCCCATTTTCTGGTGCGTTTCCTCATTACTGAGGGACCCATCCTTGTGTTAATGATGGAAGGCCTTTAGAGAGTTCATCATATGAATCTCCCTATCACATGCACTCATATCATCTGGAGGGAACTGATAATTACGCCCTAGTTTTATCTTTAGGTTAAACCAAAGTGGCTCCCACTGACTTTCATAAAGCCAGATTTTGGTGGGCCTAAATCGGCTAGGGTTCCGCACGAGGCCTCATGATGAGGTGTGGGGCCCACCACTGAGGGAGGTCATCCAATGACCTAAAGGGACACCATGGCAATGATGTGCATTCAGCCATGGTGTGCGAAAGAGCCACTGTCGATTGAGCAAGGGCCAAGTACTTATGGCCCATGTACGTAGCACATCACACATCCATACATCACATGCAGGGATAAATTGATCCAATCAATTAATCATCTGTAAAGCCCATTTTAAATCCATAATATTAACCATTAACATTATCTAGGTATATGGGACAAACGGTTCAACCCATATAGCTTTAAGGGTTAAGTGGGCTTATAGCAGTTTTAACTGTTTAAAACTGGGCCTTTACAGGTTGGGCCGAATTAACCATTCAATTAAATATCAATCCTTAGGCCCATTAGTGGGAAAATTAGGGCTGACTTTCAGCCTTGATTAAACCCTAGATTTGGTCCAAACAGTTTGAACCAATCTTGGTTCGAATGGGTCTAGGGTTTGATTTTTAATTAAATCTTTAATTCAAGAAAATAATCTGAAATTAATTACTGATAAAAGAAAAACAACAATCAGTCAATCAGGGTTGTTCGTACAATCCATCCTGCAAAACAGAGGTTAGATCACAGAATGCAGTTTCACAAACTGCAAATCGCAGATAGCGATTCTCCCATCTGCGAAATCTTCTTCTCTGCGAAATCTCCCTTTCTGCGCTGCCATCTTCGATCCATAATTAAAATAAATAGAAATCCTATTTCTATTAATAATTACAACAGATCGAATACCTATACATTGAGTCTAGAAAATAAAAAATTATTTACAGGCCAAATGTAATAAATAAATCAAGAAACTGCAAATCTTGCAGGTTCCCTGCGCAAACCAAGATTTCGATCTCCTCTTGTACGAACAGCCCATAAATCAAGAAAATCATAAAGAACAATTCTAAATAATAATCAGATTTATATAAAATTAATTTCAGATTATTCGCCCATTAATTTTGGGAACAAAATTTCCCAAAACCCATATCTGCGCAAATCGGGTAGAACACCTTCTGCCCATTTGCACAGGTTCAGATCTGAAACAAACTGGTTCAAGATTTGAACCATGGCTCTGATACCACTGAAGGGATGAGAGATCCATCCTATGGACGCCCAAAGACTGCGGAATAAGGGGCGAATTTCAAAAATTTTATCTCTCCCTTCAACTGGGAATCGTATTCCCTATTTAGAAAATCATATTTTCAAGGATCAATCTTGAACCATAAACTGAACCAGATCTGAACCAAAAGGAGTGGGAGAGGATAATACCTGATACAGAGATGTAATATCTCCCAATGGAGGTGTTCACGCCCAAGGAAGAATCCAAAGACTGCTCCCACTGAAGATGGCGCAGTGCAGGGTGGAGCAGAATCAGCAACGTTCTTCCAAAAGAACTTGACCCTTCTTAAGGATCAACTGGACGACTTGAGTACAGCTCCAACCAATCTTTTCCCTAAAAGATTGAAATCAAGATCCAATCTTGATTGCTCCCAAGAACTGGAGATCGAACTGAAGGAATGGCAATGGCAGGTGTTAGACAGTTTTGTATGCCCTTAGCTTCAATCATTTTGATGTACTTTTGTTATTTAGTGGAAATAAATAAAGTGCATGTTTGATTCATGTTGTTTGGTTTAATTCTGTGTAAAACCCTAAAACTGGACATTTGTAGAGACTCATGTTAGTTTTAAATGTTCACAGCCGTTGGATAAGTCTGGGGAGATTTATCCTTCCAAGGCTGATACTGGTGTGCCACCAAGTGTTGGGATGGCCTGTCTCAGCCATCAGGGTAAGACCCGAGGCACATGCAGCATGGGATTACTTGAATCCTTGAACCGGACCAGATTTCCAGTCTTGCCCTGGACCTTGGAGATAGATGGGCAAAACTGGAAAGTTACACCTGACCCCTAGACTCGATTATGACACTTCACTAGGTGCTGGATCAGCCTGCCTTTGATATGCCAATCAGTGAGATCCTTAGTGGGGATCAAAACCTGGGTATGTTGGGGCAGTTTGAGAATTCATCTGAGTGGGTGGTCATAGTGACAGAATCAGCCACTTTGTCGGACAAAGGGTAATGATCGGGAATGCACTCTCTCTGATGGAAACCAAACTGCCGGCAGTTGATTTCAATCGTTGGAATTTTGTTTTTGCAAAATTAATATATTTACATATATATGTACGGTTTCAAAATGTTTGCAAATGGTTTTAATTCCCGGGATCCATGTGAGAGGAGAGTGCGGCACTGTTCCTTGCAGCCGAGGGAGAGGTCCTCTCTTGTCGGGCAGTGCTTGATCATTAAGGGCTGAGAGGTTAAGTGTAAGACCATTTAGGATAATACCTGATGGGCTAATCTTGCACCTGCCCACAGTCCTTGGGTTTTTATAAGATGGCTTGGCCCAGGGACCACTTAATGTAAGTGTTGGGCCCATAGGGTTCATACGATGGACTCAAGGGGTTCATTGAGTTTTTCAGTGAATTCGGCTGGGCCTTGTATTAAAGGCTGGGCCGAACCCATGTGGCTGGTGTGTAGATCAATGCTTGGGTCCCACGCCATACAAAGAAGCCCAACTGGGCAGCAGATTGGAAACTAATTAAACACTGAATACTTAATGGGCCAAAAGCCCATTTCGAAGTGGGCTGATATGATCACCCATCAATGGGGCAAATTTGAGATTGAAGTTAGCAAAAAGGATTGAGCTCTTAGCCTTATCCACTCTTAGAGACCAAATTCAAATCAAATTTGAATCTGGTAACCTCCTGATAAGATCAGGAGTAAGCTAACTCTATCTGGGAAAGGGATTAAGATTATCCCCTATCCAAATACTGATTTGGATTGGGATAACTCCTAATTAGGATTTTTCTTAATCAAGAAGAATAGAGAGAGAAATAAGATTTCGATCCAAGAGGTTCTGGTAAGCAAGAAGGGTTCCTGCGAATTGAGATTAGATCTCATTCTCTCCAGAAAAGAAAACAGTTCAGCCTTTTCGTTTCTGGAAATCTCCTCCTGCCGCCGCCATCTGCATTATTGCAAGATTTGATCCTTGCAGAGAAGAAAGTCAAGAAACCAGTTCTTGACATCAGTCTTGTAAGAAAGACTGAAAGAATTCAGTGTTTAGTACATCCAGGGGATTCTTGTGAAGGATCCAGTGTGTAGGACGCACCCTGCTGGTTCTGTTCCATCCACAGCTGTGTCATCTTCAGCAGGGACAGATCTTGGAGCATTCTTTGGGCGTAAACACCAACTTTTATCTTTTGGTACAGATCTGGTTTGATTAGGGTTCAAGTAGATCCTTGAATATTGTATACTAAATTCAGGGAATATGATTCCCAGTTGGGAGAAGGTAGGAAATTTTTGAAATTCGCCCCACCCATTCCGCAACCTTTATGGCGTCCATTAGATGGATCCTACCATTCTTTCAGTGGTATCAGAGCCACAGGTTCGAATCTTGAACCAAAAGAAAATCAGATCTGACCCTGCGCAGATGGATAGAAGGTGTTCTTTCAAGATTTGCGCAGATTGTTTTCTCCTTTTTTTTTTTTTTTTTTCAAGAAACTGTTTCTTGTTAAGGGCGATTGATCTGAAATTAATTTCTATTAAATCCAAAATTTATTTGGAATTGTTCTTTATTTATTTTGATTTAATGGACTGTTCAAACCTGGAGATCGCAGTGCAGTTTTAGCGCAGATGGTCTGCGCACCCTTTTTCTTTTCCATTTATTTATTTCATTCAATTCGGTCTGTAAATAATTTTTTTTATTTTTTTAGACTGAATGTATAGGATTTGATCAAGAATGTAATTAATAGAAATAGGATTTCTGTTATTTTTCTTGATTAAAGAAGATGGAAGAAGATGGCGGCACTGGAGATTTGCAGATGGAGAAATCATTTTCTGCGATTTGCAGTTTATGAAACTGCAACCATTGTGATTAACCTCTGTTTTGCAGGTGGTGCGAACAGTCCATAATTGTTTTGTGTTTGCTAGAAATCAAAACTATTAATTTCAGATCATTCAATAATTAATTCTTGAATTGAAAATCAGTTTTGGACCATTTCGGACTAGATTGGACCAAAACTGTTTGGACCGAATCTGGGTTTCGAAAGGGGCTGTTCTCAGTCCATTGTCTCACACTTTTGTTCCAAATCTGATGTTCAATTACAGGGATTAATTCGGGTACACCTAGTGGACATTAATCGTTAATGACTTGGTTTTTAAATGGGCCGTTGAATGGGCTTTACAGCAATTAATTGATTGGATCAATTCCTCCTTTACATGTGATGTTTGGATGTTTGATGTGTTGCGACCATGGGCCATAAGTACTTGGCCCGTGATGACTCGTTAGTGGCTCTTGCGCACACCATGGCTGAATGCACATCATTGCCATGGTGTCCCTGAAGGTCATTGGATGACCCCCCTCTTTGCCTGGTGGGCCCCACAACCCTGAAAAGGGACATACGGAACCCCTAGCCGATTAAGGCCCACCAGAAATCTGACTTTATGAAAGTCAGTGGGAGCCACTTTGGTTTGACCTAAATTAGAACTAGGCCGTGATTTTGTTCCCTCCAGCGAATATGAATGCAAGTGATAGGGAGATCCATATGATGGACTCAATAAAGGCCTTCCGTCATTAGCACAATGATGGGTCCATCAGTAATGAGGAAACGCACCATAAAATTGGGCTATCCATTTGCTGTTGGATCTATTAGAGTGTTTCATAAGATGATAGGGGCGTCATAGACCGATGTGGGAGGGGCTTCACCAGAAAATGGGAACTCTCTCACGGTACCTTGGCGTAACCTGAATATGATGGGTGTGCACTCACTGACAGAAGGGTTTACTTGAAAACGGCTCTGAACCTTGTCTGACAGAGGCCAAAGGGAAACTCATTTGATGAGTGGATATGATCCGTCACAGAAAGGTGGTGGGGTTATGGAGCTGAAACAGTTGGCTTCACGCACCCCATGTGATTTCCCACATTTCCATAGACATTTCGTCGCCTCCGTCACTGAGATAGGAGGGAAATCTCAGAGATGAACAAATGGGAATGGAACATAGATTAAAAGCCATATCTATGTAGGTAAACATGAATCAATCTAAGGTTGTGGACTAATGACTTTGCTGTTTTATCAGAAAATGGCAAACGGTCAATTTGCAAAGCTTCTAGACGATAACAAGCTTAAGGGCCCAAACTATGCCGACTGGTACAGAAATCTTATGCTGGTCCTAACTTCTGAAAAGTTAGACAAGGTAGTGAAAAATCCTGCCCCGGAACGTCCGGGTGATAGGGCTTCTGAGGCCCGTAGGAGGGACTACCAAGATTGGGAGGATAAGAACTCCCTAGCCCGCTGCTTTGTCATTGCCTCATTAGACAACTCAATACAGAGGCAGTTCGATCAGATCGAACTTGCCAAGGACATATTGGACAGTCTAAGGACAATGTATGAGGAGCAGAACCGTTCTACTCGACAGAAGGTCCTGAAATTGTTCATGACCGCGCAGATGACCAAAGGGCAGAAAGTTCATGACCATTGTCTTCGGATGATGGGATACATCAACGAACTTGAAGCTCTTGGATCCGGGCTAGATCTTGGCACGCAAGTGGATGCCATCCTAAATTCTTTGCCCTCTTCCTTCAATGCGTTCACTATGAACTACAATATGAATAAGCTGAATGTCAGCGTCCAGGAACTCAGCAATATGTTGCAGAGGGCCGAGGATTTACTCAAGAAGGATGAGCCTGTGGTTATGCTTGCTGAAGCTAACAAATCGGACAAGAGAAAGAGAAAGGCAAAGAAGCCCCAGAAGAAGACTACCAAACCCAAGAAGCAGAAGAAGAACAAGGCATCTGATGTCTGTCACTTCTGCAAGCAGACCGGCCACTGGAAGAGGAACTGTCCTACCTACCTGGAATCTAAGAAAGGTAATATCGAAACTTGTGTCATAGAAACTAATATGTTAGTTACTTCTGTGTCCTGGTGTGTTGACTCCGGGGCTTCAACTCATGCGTGTAACTCACTGCAGGGGTTCAAAGTTAGCAGAAGGCTGAGTGAAGGTGAAGTGACACTGTTCTTGGGAACAACTGCAAGTGTTGCAGCTGCGGCAATAGGAACCGTAGAATTAGTTTTTAAAGAAGGAGTCCTTGTACTTAAAGATTGTCTTTATGTACAGAACTTGAGAAGGAATTTAATTTCTGTTTCAAAATTGTGTGCTGATGGATATACTCTTTACTTTAGTAATATGATTACTGTTAAACGGAATAATAAATTCATCGCATGCGGGGAACTAGAGAACGGTCTCTATGTTCTGCATCCTTCTTTGGAAACTAACTTAACTGAAACTACGTCGGTCGAAAATCCCAAGAAAAGGACTCGTGATACAGTAAATCCCACATGCCTCTGGCATTACCGACTTGGCCACATCCGTGTCGACCGAATCACAAGACTGGTAAAGGATGGTCCTTTGGTTTTTCTAACCGTAGAAAATCTTCCCACTTGTGAACCTTGCCTCCAAGGTAAGATGACAAAGCGGCCATTTGACGGTAAGCCTGAAAGATGTGCAGGCACACTTGACCTAATAAATACTGATGTATGTGGTCCCCTGAGTGTTAGGACACGGAATCAACACGTGTACTTCATCACCTTTACAGATGATTTTTCACGATATGGTTACGTGTACCTAATGAGACATAAGTCTGAATCATTTGAAAAGTTCAAAGAGTTCAGACAGGAAGTCGAGAAACAGTTAGGGAGAGAAATTAAGGCCCTTCGATCAGATCGAGGTGGCGAGTATCTCTCTGACAAATTCAGGGACTACTTAAAGGCCAATGGGATAGTGTCACAACTAGCTCCTCCTGCTACACCTCAACTCAACGGTGTTTCAGAGAGGAGAAATAGGACCTTGTTGGACATGGTCCGATCACTTCTCGTACGCTCAGAATTACCCACATCCTTTTGGGGATACGCATTAGAGACTGCTATCTACGTGCTGAATAGGGTTCCAACCAAATCAGTTCCGAAAACTCCATATGAGCTTTGGACTGGAAGGAAGCCAAGTGTGAGACACTTGAAGATTTGGGGTTGTCCTGCACACGTTAAAAGAACAAGTACGGACAAGTTGGAATCTAAAACCAGCCGTTGCCTGTTTATAGGCTACCCAAAGGATTCGGTGGGTTATCTATTCTATGACCCAAGTGAGCAGAAAGTGTTCTGCAGTCGAAACGCCCGATTCTTAGAATCCGATTACATCCTGGACACCCACCGTCAGGAAATAGTTCTTGATGAGGAGAGCTCAGGAGCAGTGGGAGAAGTCCCACAAGTTCCAGGTAATGACCAACCTAGAAGGTCCACCCGGGTATCCAGACCACCAGTCCGATATGGTTATGACCAGGATAGTTACCTGGTGGAAGCCTTGACTAGTGAAGAGGATCCCGTGACTTACGCGGAAGCTATGTTAGACATAGACTCCCAGAAGTGGGTAGAGGCCATGAGAGCCGAGATGGACTCAATGGAGACCAATGGAGTCTGGACTCTAGTGGATCCGCCCTCCGGGGTAAAAGCAATTGGTTGCAAATGGATCTACAAGAGGAAGAAGGGCCCCGATGGCAGGATTGAGACCTTTAAAGCTCGTTTGGTGGCGAAAGGGTATACTCAGAAAGAAGGCATCGACTATGAGGAAACCTTTTCACCGGTGGCCATGCTTAAATCCATTAGGATCCTGCTAGCTGTAGCAGCGTACCATGATTACGAGATTTGGCAAATGGATGTCAAAACAGCGTTCCTGAATGGAGATCTTAGTGAAGATATCTACATGCAGCAGCCGCAAGGCTTCATTGCTGCTGGTCAGGAACACATGGTATGTAAACTTAATAGATCCATATATGGACTTAAGCAGGCTTCTAGGAGTTGGAACATCCGTTTTGATTCTGCAGTCAAAACGTTTGACTTTGAGCAGAATCCGGATGAGCCCTGTGTTTACAGGAAATCCAGTGGGGATAAGATCACCTTTTTGGTCTTGTATGTGGACGATATCCTACTCATTGGGAATGATGTAGGAATGTTGACTTCGGTCAAGGTATGGCTATCACAGCAGTTCTCCATGAAAGATCTTGGAGATGCTTCATACATACTGGGTCTTCGACTCTATAGAGATAGATCGAAGCGGATAATTGGATTATCCCAGGCCGCTTACATTGACAAAATTGTCAAAAGATACAGCATGGAAAACTCCAAGAAAGGAAACGTTCCTTTCAGGCACGGAGTCACTCTCTCCAGGAAGATGTCTCCCAAGACTTCTGAGGAGATTGAGAGCATGAGAGACGTTCCCTATGCCTCAGCTGTAGGGAGCATCATGTACGCCATGTTGTGCACTCGCCCGGACATAGCTCAGGCGGTGAGTGTGGTAAGCAGATTCCAGGCCAACCCTGGACAGGAGCATTGGACTGCTGTAAAGAACATACTCAAATACCTTCGAAGGACGAAAGAGTTTTGTCTGGTATTCGATGGTAGTTCACTGCAAGTTCTAGGGTATACCGATGCCGATTTCCAGTCGGATCCAGATGATAGAAAGTCTACATCTGGGTATGTTTTCACGATAGGATCGTGTGCTGTTTGCTGGAAAAGCAGCAAACAGGGGTCCACTGCAGACTCCACAACCGAGGCCGAGTACATTGCCGCAAGTGAAGCTGCCAAGGAAGCCGTGTGGATGAAGATATTCATACACGAATTGGCCCTGCTGAAGATGACACAGCTGTGGATGGAACCGAACCAGCAGGGTGCGTCCTACACACTGGATCCTTCACAAGAATCCCCTGGATGTACTAAACACTGAATTCTTTCAGTCTTTCTTGCAAGACTGATGTCAAGAACTGGTTTCTTGACTTTCCTTTCTGCAAAGATCAAATCTTGCAACAATGCAGATGGCGGCGGCAGGAGGAGATTTCCAGAAACGAAAAGGCTGAACTGTTTTCTTTTCTCGGAGAGAATGAGATCTAATCTCAATTCGCAGGAACCTTTCTTGCTTACCAGAACCTCTTGGATCGAAATCTGATTTCCCTGTCTTGGTTCATTCGAAAATCTCCTCTCTTTTCTTCTTGATTAAGAAATCTCCTAATTAGGAGTTATCCCAATCCAAATCAGTATTTGGATAGGGGATAATCTTAATCCCTTTCCCAGATAGAGTTAGCTTACTCCTGATCTTATCAGGAGGTTACCAGATTCAAATCTGATTTGAATTTGGTCTCTAAGAGTGGATAAGGCTAAGAGCCCAATCCTTTTTGCTAACTTCAATCTCAAATTCGCCCCATTGATGGGTGATCATATCAGCCCACTTCGAAATGGGCTTTTGGCCCATTAAGTATTCAGTGTTTAATTAGTTTCCAATCTGCTGCCCAGTTGGGCTTCTTTGTATGGCGTGGGACCCAAGCATTGATCTACACACCAGCCACATGGGTTCGGCCCAGCCTTTAATACAAGGCCCAGCCAAATTCACTGAAAATCTCAATGAACCCCTTGAGTCCATCGTATGAACCCTATGGGCCCAACACTTACATTAAGTGGTCCCTGGGCCAAGCCATCTTATAAAAACCCAGGGACTGTTGGCAGGTGCAAGATTAGCCCATCAGGTATTATCCTAAATGGTCTTACACTTAACCTCTCAGCCCTTAATGATCAAGCACTGCCCGACAAGAGAGGACCTCTCCCTCGGCTGCAAGGAACAGTGCCGCACTCCCCTCTCACATGGATCCCGGGAATTAAAACCATTTGCAAACATTTTGAAACCGTACATATATATGTAAATATATTAATTTTGCAAAAACAAAATTCCAACGATTGAAATCAACTGCCGGCAGTTTGGTTTCCATCAGAGAGAGTGCATTCCCGATCATTACCCTTTGTCCGACAAAGTGGCTGATTCTGTCACTATGACCACCCACTCAGATGAATTCTCAAACTGCCCCAACATACCCAGGTTTTGATCCCCACTAAGGATCTCACTGATTGGCATATCAAAGGCAGCCTGATCCAACACCTAGTGAAGTGTCATAATCGAGTCTAGGGGTCAGGTGTAACTTTCTAGTTTTGCCCATCTATCTCCAAGGTCCAGGGCAAGACTGGAAATGTGGTCCGGTTCAAGGATTCAAGTAATCCCATGCTGTATGTGCCTCGGGTCTTACCCTGATGGCTGAGACAGGCCATCCCAACACTTGGTGGCACACCAGTATCAGCCTTGGTAGGATAAATCTCCCCAGACTTATCCAACGGCTGTGAACATTTAAAACTAACATGAGTCTCTACAAATGTCCAGTTTTAGGGTTTTACATAGAATTAAACCAAACAACATGAATCAAACATGCACTTTATTTATTTCCACTAAATAACAAAAGTACATCAAAATGATTGAAGCTAAGGGCATACAAAACTGTCTAACACACTTGCGTGCCAAGATCTAGCCCGGATCCAAGAGCTTCAAGTTCGTTAATGTATCCCATCATCCGAAGACAATGGTCATGAACTTTCTGCCCTTTGGTCATCTGCGCGGTCATGAACAATTTCAGGACCTTCTGTCGAGTAGAACGGTTCTGCTCTTCATACATTGTCCTTAGACTGTCCAATATGTCCTTGGCTAGTTCGATCTGATCGAACTGCCTCTGTATTGAGTTGTCTAATGAGGCAATGACAAAGCAGCGGGCTAGGGAGTTCTTATCCTCCCAATCTTGGTAGTCCCTCCTACGGGCCTCAAAAGCCCTATCATCCGGACGTTCCGGGGCAGGATTTTTCACCACCTTGTCTAACTTTTCGGAAGTTAGGACCAGCATAAGATTTCTGTACCAGTCGGCATAGTTTGGGCCCTTAAGCTTGTTATCGTCTAGAAGCTTTGCAAATTGACCGTTTGCCATTTTCTGATAAAACAGCAAAATCATTAGTCCACAACCTTAGTTTGATTCATGTTACCTACATAGATATGGCTTTTAATCTATGTTCCATTCCCATTTGTTCATCTCTGAGATTTCCCTCCTTTCTCAGCGACGGAGACGACGAAATGTCTCTGGAAATGTGGGAAATCAAATGGGGTGCATGAAGCCAACTGTTTCAGCTGCATAACCCCACCACCTTTCTGTGACGGATCATATCCACTCATCAAATGAGTTTCCCTTTGGCCTCTGTCAAACAAGGTTCAGAGCCGTTTTCAGGTAAACCTTTCTATCCAGTGAGTGCACACCCATCATATTCAGGTTACGCCAAGGTACCGTGAGAGAGTTCCCATTTTCTGGTGAAGCCCCTCCCACATCGGTCTATGACGCCCCTATCATCTTATGAAACACTCTAACAGATCCAACAGCAAATGGATAGCCCAATTTTATGGTGCGTTTCCTCATTACTGAAGGACCCATCATTGTGCTAATGACGGAAGGCCTTTAGAGAGTCCATCATATGGATCTCCCTATCACATGCATTCATATTTGCTGGAGGGAACAAAATTACGCCCTAGTTCTAATTTAGGTCAAACCAAAGTGGCTCCCACTGACTTTCATAAAGTCAGATTTTTGGTGGGCCTTAATCGGCTAGGGGCTCCGTACGCATCCCTTTTCAGGGTTGTGGGGCCCACCAAGCAAAGAGGGTATAATCCAATGACCTCTAGGGGCACCATGGCAATGATGTGCATTCAGCCATGGTGTGCGCAAGAGCCACTAACGAGTCTTCATGGGCCAAGTACTTATGGCCCATGGTCGCAGCACATCAAACATCCAAACATCACATGTAAAGGAGGAATTGATCTAATCAATTAACTGCTGTAAAGCCCATTGAACAGCCCATTTAAAATCCAAGTCATTAACAATTAATGTCTACTAGGTGTATGGGCTGAATCACGGATAGCAGTTCGGCCCATACAGCTCTTCTCACAATAATGGGCTTTTGCAGTTTTAACCCTTTAAAACTGGGCTTTACAGGTGGGCCGAATTAATCCCTGTAATTGAACATCAGATTAGGAACAATAAGTGTGAGAGAATTGGACTGAAAACAGCCCCTTTCGAACCCCAGATTCGGTCCAATCTAGTCCGAAATGGTCCAAAACTGATTTTCAATTCAAGAATTAATTATTGAAAGATCTGAAATTAATAGTTTTGATTTCAAACAAACACAAAACAATTATGGACTGTTCGCACCACCTGCAAAACAGAGGTTAATCACTAGGGTTGCAGTTTCATAAACTGCAAATCGCAGAAAGCGATTTCTCCATCTGCAAATCTCCAGCGCCGCCTTCTTCTTCCTTCTTCTTTAATCAAGAAAAATAAAAACAGAAATCCTATTTCTATTAATTTATTACATTCTTGATCACATCCTATACATTCAGTCTAGGAAAAATAAAAAAAATTATTTACAGACCGAATTGTATAAAATAAATAAAAGAAAAAGGGTGCGCAGACCATCTGCGCTAAAACTGCACTGCGATCTCCAGGTTTGAACAGTCCATTAAATCAAAATAAATAAAGAACAATTCTAAATAAAATTTTGGATTTAAAAAAAAATTAATTTCAGATCAATCGCCCTTAACAAGAAACAGTTTCTTGAAAAAGAAAACAATCTACGCAAATCTTGAAAGAACACCTTCTATCCATCTGCGCAGGGTCAGATCTGATTTTCATTTGGTTCAAGATTCGAACCTATGGCTCTGATACCACTGAAAGATGTTAGACAGTTTTGTATGCCCTTAGCTTCAATCATTTTGGTGTACTTTTGTTATTTAGTGGAAATAAATAAAGTGCATGTTTGATTCATGTTGTTTGGTTTAATTATGTGTAAAACCCTAAAACTAGACATTTGTAGAGACTCATGTTAGTTTTAAATGTTCACAGCCGTTGGATAAGTCTGGGGAGATTTATCCTGCCAAGGCTGACACAGGTGTGCCACCAAGTGTTGGGATGGCCTGTCTCAGCCATCAGGGTAAGACCCGAGGCACATACAGCATGGGATTACTTGAATCCTTGAACCGGACCAGATTTCCACTCTTGCCCTGGACCTTGGAGATAGATGGGCAAAACTGGAAAGTTACACCTGACCCCTAGACTCGATTATGACACTTCACTAGGTGCTGGATCAGGCTGCCTTTGATATGCCAATCAGTGAGATCCTTAGTGGGGATCAAAACCTGGGTATGTTGGGGCAGTTTGAGAATTCATCTGAGTGGGTGGTCATAGTGACAGAATCAGCCACTTTGTCAGACAAAGGGTAATGATCGGGAATGCACTCTCTCTGATGGAAACCAAACTGCCGGCAGTTGATTTCAATCATTGGAATTTTGTTTTTTGCAAAATTAATATATTTACATATATATGTACGGTTTCAAAATGTTTGCAAATGGTTTTAATTCCCGAGATCCATGTGAGAGGAGAGTGCGGCACTGTTCCTTGCAGCCGAGGGAGAGGTCCTCTCTTGTCGGGCAGTGCTTGATCATTAAGGGCTGAGAGGTTAAGTGTAAGACCATTTAGGATAATACCTGATGGGCTAATCTTGCACCTGCCCACAGTCCCAGGGTTTTTATAAGATGGCTTGGCCCAGGGGCCACTTAATGTAAGTGTTGGGCCCATAGGGTCCATACGATGGACTCAAGGGGTTCATTGAGTTTTTCAGTGAATTCGGCTGGGCCTTGTATTAAAGGCTGGGCCGAACCCATGTGGCTGGTGTGCAGATCAATGCTTGGGTCCCACGCCATACAAAGAAGCCCAACTGGGCAGCAGATTGGAAACTAATTAAACACTGAATACTTAATGGGCCAAAAGCCCATTTCGAGGTGGGCTGATATGATCACCCATCAATGGGGCGAATTTGAGATTGAAGTTAGCAAAAAGGATTGGGCTCTTAGCCTTATCCACTCTTAGAGACCAAATTCAAATCAGACTTGAATCTGGTAACCTCCTGATAAGATCAGGAGTAAGCTAACTCTATCTGGGAAAGGGATTAAGATTATCCCCTATCCAAATACTGATTTGGATTGGGATAACTCCTAATTAGGAGATTTCTAAATCAAGAAGAAAGGGAGGAGATTTCGAATGTACCAAGAGGGAGAGAAATCAGATTTCGATCCAAGGGGTTTTGGTAAGCAAGAAGGGTTCCTGAGATTTGAGATTAGATCTCATACTCTCCAGAAAAGAAAACAGTTCAGCCTTTTCGTTTCTGGAAATCTCCTCCTGCCGCCGCCATCTGCATTATTGCAAGATTTGATCTTTGCAGAAAAGAAAGTCAAGAAACCAGTTCTTGACATCAGTCTTGCAAGAAAGGCTGAAAGAATTCAGTGTTTAGTATATCCAGGGGATTCTTGCGAAGGATCCAGTGTGTAGGACGCACCCTGCTGGTTCTGTTCCATCCACAGCTGTGTCATCTTCAGCAGGGACAGATCTTGGAGCATTCTTTGGGCGTGAACACCAACTTTGGGAGATACTGCTTCTCCGGATCAGGTATAATCCTCCCATTTATCTTTTGGTACAGATCTGGTTTGGTTAGGGTTCAAGTAGATCCTTGAATATTGTATTCTAAATTCAGGGAATATGATTCCCAGTTGGGAGAAGGTAGGAAATTTTTGAAATTCGCCCCACCCATTCTGCAACCTTTATGGCGTCCATCAGATGGATCCTACCATTCTTTCAGTGGTATCAGAGCCACAGGTTCGAATCTTGAACCAAAAGAAAATCAGATCTAACCCTGCGCAGATGGATAGAAGGTGTTCTTTCAAGATTTGCGCAGATTGTTTTCTTTTTTTTTTCAAGAAACTGTTTCTTGTTAAGGGCGATTGATCTGAAATTAATTTTATTAAATCCAAAATTTATTTGGAATTGTTCTTTATTTATTTTGATTTAATGGACTGTTCAAACCTGGAGATCGCAGTGCAGTTTTAGCGCAGATGGTCTACGCACCCTTTTTCTTTTCTATTTATTTATTTCATTCAATTCGGTCTGTAAATAATTTTTTTTTTATTTTTAGACTGAATGTATAGGATTTGATCAAGAATGTAATTAATAGAAATAGGATTTCTGTTATTTTTCTTGAATAAAGAAGATGGAAGGAGATGGCGGCGCTGGAGATTTGCAGATGGAGAAATCGTTTTCTGCGATTTGCAGTTTATGAAACTGCAACCCTTGTGATTAACCTCTGTTTTGCAGGTGGTGCGAACAGTCCATAATTGTTTTGTGTTTGCTAGAAATCAAAACTATTAATTTCAGATCATTCTGTTAGACAGTTTTGTATGCCCTTAGCTTCAATCATTTTGATGTACTTTTGTTATTTAGTGGAAATAAATAAAGTGCATGTTTGATTCATGTTGTTTGGTTTAATTCTGTGTAAAACCCTAAAACTGGACATTTGTAGAGACTCATGTTAGTTTTAAATGTTCACAGCCGCTGGATAAGTTTGGGGAGATTTATCCTGCCAAGGCTGATACTGGTGTGCCACCAAGTGTTGGGATGGCCTGTCTCAGCCATCAGGGTAAGACCCGAGGCACATACAGCATGGGATTACTTGAATCCTTGAACCGGACCAGATTTCCAGTCTTGCCCTGGACCTTGGAGATAGATGGGCAAAACTAGAAAGTTACACCTGACCCCTAGACTCGATTATGACACTTCACTAGGTGTTGGATCAGGCTGCCTTTGATATGCCAATCAGTGAGATCCTTAGTGGGGATCAAAACCTGGGTATGTTGGGGCAGTTTGAGAATTCATCTGAGTGGGTGGTCATAGTGACAGAATCAGCCACTTTGTCGGACAAAGGGTAATGATCGGGAATGCACTCTCTCTGATGGAAACCAAACTGCCGGCAGTTGATTTCAATCGTTGGAATTTTGTTTTTGCAAAATTAATATATTTACATATATATGTACAGTTTCAAAATGTTTGCAAATGGTTTTAATTCCCGGGATCCATGTGAGAGGAGAGTGCGGCACTGTTCCTTGCAGCTGAGGGAGAGGTCCTCTCTTGTCGGGCAGTGCTTGATCATTAAGGGTTGAGAGGTTAAGTGTAAGACCATTTAGGATAATACCTGATGGGCTAATCTTGCACCTGCCCACAGTCCCTGGGTTTTTATAAGATGGCTTGGCCCAGGGACCACTTAATGTAAGTGTTGGGCCCATAGGGTTCATACGATGGACTCAAGGGGTTCATTGAGATTTTCGGTGAATTCGGCTGGGCCTTGTATTAAAGGCTGGGCCGAACCCATGTGGCTGGTGTGTAGATCAATGCTTGGGTCCCACGCCATACAAAGAAGCCCAACTGGGCAGCAGATTGGAAACTAATTAAACACTGAATACTTAATGGGCCAAAAGCCCATTTCGAGGTGGGCTGATATGATCACCCATCCATGGGGCGAATTTGAGATTGAAGTTAGCAAAAAGGATTGGGCACTTAGCCTTATCCACTCTTAGAGACCAAATTCAAATCAGATTTGAATCTGGTAACCTCCTGATAAGAACAGGAGTAAGCTAACTCTATCTGGGAAAGGGATTAAGATTATCCCCTATCCAAATACTGATTTGGATTGGGATAACTCCTGATTAGGAGATTTCTTAATCAAGAAGAAAAGAGAGGAGATTTTCGAATGAACCAAGAGAGAGAAATAAGATTTCGATCCAAGAGGTTCTGGTAAGCAAGAAAGGTTCCTGCGAATTGAGATTAGATCTCATTCTCTCCAAAAAAAAAAAAAAACAGTTCAGCCTTTTCGTTTCTGGAAATCTCCTCCTGCCGCCGCCATCTGCATTGTTGCAAGATTTGATCTTTGCAGAAAAGAAAGTCAAGAAACCAGTTCTTGACATCAGTCTTGCAAGAAAGACTGAAAGAATTCAGTGTTTAGTACATCCAGGGGATTCTTGTGAAGGATCCAGTGTGTAGGACGCACCCTGCTGGTTCTGTTCCATCCACAGCTGTGTCATCTTCAGCAGGGACAGATCTTGGAGCATTCTTTGGGCGTGAACACCAACTTTGGGAGATACTGCTTCTCCGGATCAGGTATAATCCTCCCATTTATCTTTTGGTACAGATCTGGTTTGGTTAGGGTTCAAGTAGATCCTTGAATATTGTATTCTAAATTCAGGGAATATGATTCCCAGTTGGGAGAAGGTAGGAAATTTTTGAAATTCGCCCCACCCATTCCGCAACCTTTATGGCGTCCATCAGATGGATCCTACCATTCTTTCAGTGGTATCAGAGCCACAGGTTCGAATCTTGAACCAAAAGAAAATCAGATCTAACCCTGCGCAGATGGATAGAAGGTGTTCTTTCAAGATTTGCGCAGATTGTTTTCTTTTTTTTTTCAAGAAACTGTTTCTTGTTAAGGGCGATTGATCTGAAATTAATTTTATTAAATCCAAAATTTATTTGGAATTGTTCTTTATTTATTTTGATTTAATGGACTGTTCAAACCTGGAGATCGCAGTGCAGTTTTAGCGCAGATGGTCTACGCACCCTTTTTCTTTTCTATTTATTTATTTCATTCAATTCGGTCTGTAAATAATTTTTTTTTTATTTTTAGACTGAATGTATAGGATTTGATCAAGAATGTAATTAATAGAAATAGGATTTCTGTTATTTTTCTTGAATAAAGAAGATGGAAGGAGATGGCGGCGCTGGAGATTTGCAGATGGAGAAATCGTTTTCTGCGATTTGCAGTTTATGAAACTGCAACCCTTGTGATTAACCTCTGTTTTGCAGGTGGTGCGAACAGTCCATAATTGTTTTGTGTTTGCTAGAAATCAAAACTATTAATTTCAGATCATTCTGTTAGACAGTTTTGTATGCCCTTAGCTTCAATCATTTTGATGTACTTTTGTTATTTAGTGGAAATAAATAAAGTGCATGTTTGATTCATGTTGTTTGGTTTAATTCTGTGTAAAACCCTAAAACTGGACATTTGTAGAGACTCATGTTAGTTTTAAATGTTCACAGCCGCTGGATAAGTCTGGGGAGATTTATCCTGCCAAGGCTGATACTGGTGTGCCACCAAGTGTTGGGATGGCCTGTCTCAGCCATCAGGGTAAGACCCGAGGCACATACAGCATGGGATTACTTGAATCCTTGAACCGGACCAGATTTCCAGTCTTGCCCTGGACCTTGGAGATAGATGGGCAAAACTAGAAAGTTACACCTGACCCCTAGACTCGATTATGACACTTCACTAGGTGTTGGATCAGGCTGCCTTTGATATGCCAATCAGTGAGATCCTTAGTGGGGATCAAAACCTGGGTATGTTGGGGCAGTTTGAGAATTCATCTGAGTGGGTGGTCATAGTGACAGAATCAGCCACTTTGTCGGACAAAGGGTAATGATCGGGAATGCACTCTCTCTGATGGAAACCAAACTGCCGGCAGTTGATTTCAATCGTTGGAATTTTGTTTTTGCAAAATTAATATATTTACATATATATGTACGGTTTCAAAATGTTTGCAAATGGTTTTAATTCCCGGGATCCATGTGAGAGGAGAGTGCGGCACTGTTCCTTGCAGCTGAGGGAGAGGTCCTCTCTTGTCGGGCAGTGCTTGATCATTAAGGGTTGAGAGGTTAAGTGTAAGACCATTTAGGATAATACCTGATGGGCTAATCTTGCACCTGCCCACAGTCCCTGGGTTTTTATAAGATGGCTTGGCCCAGGGACCACTTAATGTAAGTGTTGGGCCCATAGGGTTCATACGATGGACTCAAGGGGTTCATTGAGATTTTCGGTGAATTCGGCTGGGCCTTGTATTAAAGGCTGGGCCGAACCCATGTGGCTGGTGTGTAGATCAATGCTTGGGTCCCACGCCATACAAAGAAGCCCAACTGGGCAGCAGATTGGAAACTAATTAAACACTGAATACTTAATGGGCCAAAAGCCCATTTCGAGGTGGGCTGATATGATCACCCATCCATGGGGCGAATTTGAGATTGAAGTTAGCAAAAAGGATTGGGCACTTAGCCTTATCCACTCTTAGAGACCAAATTCAAATCAGATTTGAATCTGGTAACCTCCTGATAAGAACAGGAGTAAGCTAACTCTATCTGGGAAAGGGATTAAGATTATCCCCTATCCAAATACTGATTTGGATTGGGATAACTCCTAATAAGGAGATTTCTTAATCAAGAAGAAAAGAGAGGAGATTTTCGAATGAACCAAGAGAGAGAAATAAGATTTCGATCCAAGAGGTTCTGGTAAGCAAGAAAGGTTCCTGCGAATTGAGATTAGATCTCATTCTCTCCAAAAAAAAAAAAAAACAGTTCAGCCTTTTCGTTTCTGGAAATCTCCTCCTGCCGCCGCCATCTGCATTGTTGCAAGATTTGATCTTTGCAGAAAAGAAAGTCAAGAAACCAGTTCTTGACATCAGTCTTGCAAGAAAGACTGAAAGAATTCAGTGTTTAGTACATCCAGGGGATTCTTGTGAAGGATCCAGTGTGTAGGACGCACCCTGCTGGTTCTGTTCCATCCACAGCTGTGTCATCTTCAGCAGGGACAGATCTTGGAGCATTCTTTGGGCGTGAACACCAACTTTGGGAGATACTGCTTCTCCGGATCAGGTATAATCCTCCCATTTATCTTTTGGTACAGATCTGGTTTGATTAGGGTTCAAGTAGATCCTTGAATATTGTATTCTAAATTCAGGGAATATGATTCCCAGTTGGGAGAAGGTAGGAAATTTTTGAAATTCGCCCCACCCATTCCGCAACCTTTATGGCGTCCATTAGATGGATCCTACCATTCTTTCAGTGGTATCAGAGCCACAGGTTCGAATCTTGAACCAAAAGAAAATCAGATCTGACCCTGCGCAGATGGATAGAAGGTGTTCTTTCAAGATTTGCGCAGATTGTTTTCTTTTTTTTCAAGAAACTGTTTCTTGTTAAGGGCGATTGATCTGAAATTAATTTCTATTAAATCCAAAATTTATTTGGAATTGTTCTTTATTTATTTTGATTTAATGGACTGTTCAAACCTGGAGATCGCAGTGCAGTTTTAGCGCAGATGGTCTGCGCACCCTTTTTCTTTTCAATTTATTTATTTCATTCAATTCGGTCTGTAAATAATTTTTTTTTATTTTTAGACTGAATGTATAGGATTTGATCAAGAATGTAATTAATAGAAATAGGATTTCTGTTATTTTTCTTGATTAAAGAAGATGGAAGAAGATGGCGGCGCTGGAGATTTGCAGATGGAGAAATCGTTTTCTGCGATTTGCAGTTTATGAAACTGCAACCCTTGTGATTAACCTCTGTTTTGCAGGTGGTGCGAACAGTCCATAATTGTTTTGTGTTTGCTAGAAATCAAAACTATTAATTTCAGATCATTCAATAATTAATTCTTGAATTGAAAATTAGTTTTGGACCATTTCGGACTAGATTGGACTAAAACTGTTTGGACCAAATCTGGGTTTCGAAAGGGGCTGTTCTCAGTCCAATTGTCTCACACTTTTGTTCCAAATCTGATGTTCAATTACAGGGATTAATTCGGCCCACCTGTAAAGCCCAGTTTTAAAGGGTTAAAACTGCAAAAGCTCATTATTGTGAGATAAGCTGTATGGGCCGAACTGCTATCTGCGATTCAGCCCATACACCTAGTGGACATTAATCGTTAATGACTTGGTTTTTAAATGGGCCGTTGAATGGGCTTTACAGCAATTAATTGATTGGATCAATTCCTCCTTTACATGTGATGTTTGGATGTTTGATGTGCTGCGACCATGGGCCATAAGTACTTGGCCCGTGATGACTCGTTAGTGGCTCTTGCGCACACCATGGCTGAATGCACATCATTGCCATGGTGTCCCTGAAGGTCATTGGATGACCCCCCTCTTTGCCTGGTGGGCCCCACAACCCTGAAAAGGGATGCGTACGGAACCCCTAGCCGATTAAGGCCCACCAGAAATCTGACTTTATGAAAGTCAGTGGGAGCCACTTTGGTTTGACCTAAATTAGAACTAGGCCGTGATTTTGTTCCCTCCAGCAAATATGAATGCAAGTGATAGGGAGATCCATATGATGGACTCTCTAAAGGCCTTCCGTCATTAGCACAATGATGGGTCCATCAGTAATGAGGAAACTGAAAGAATGGTAGGATCCATCTAATGGACGCCATAAAGGTTGCGGAATGGGTGGGGCGAATTTCAAAAATTTCCTACCTTCTCCCAACTGGGAATCATATTCCCTGAATTTAGAATACAATATTCAAGGATCTACTTGAACCCTAATCAAACCAGATCTGTACCAAAAGATAAATGGGAGGATTATACCTGATCCGGAGAAGCAGTATCTCCCAAAGTTGGTGTTCACGCCCAAAGAATGCTCCAAGATCTGTCCCTGCTGAAGATGACACAGCTGTGGATGGAACAGAACCAGCAGGGTGCGTCCTACACACTGGATCCTTCACAAGAATCCCCTGGATGTACTAAACACTGAATTCTTTCAGTCTTTCTTGCAAGACTGATGTCAAGAACTGGTTTCTTGACTTTCTTTTCTACAAAGATCAAATCTTGCAACAATGCGGATGGCGGCGGCAGGAGGAGATTTCCAGAAACGAAAAGGCTGAACTGTTTTCTTTTCTGGAGAGAATGAGATCTAATCTCAATTCGCAGGAACCTTTCTTGCTTACCAGAACCTCTTGGATCGAAATCTGATTTCCTTCTCTTGGTTCATTCGAAAATCTCCTCTCTTTTCTTCTTGATTAAGAAATCTCCTAATTAGGAGTTATCCCAATCCAAATCAGTATTTGGATAGGGGATAATCTTAATCCCTTTCCCAGATAGAGTTAGCTTACTCCTGATCTTATCAGGAGGTTACCAGATTCAAATATGATTTGAATTTGGTCTCTAAGAGTGGATAAGGCTAAGAGCCCAATCCTTTTTGCTAACTTCAATCTCAAATTCACCCCATTGATGGGTGATCATATCAGCCCACTTCGTAATGGGCTTTTGGCCCATTAAGTATTCAGTGTTTAATTAGTTTCCAATCTGCTGCCCAGTTGGGCTTCTTTGTATGGCGTGGGACCCAAGCATTGATCTACACACCAGCCACATGGGTTCGGCCCAGCCTTTAATACAAAGCCCAGCCGAATTCACTGAAAATCTCAATGAACCCCTTGAGTCCATCGTATGAACCCTATGGGCCCAACACTTACATTAAGTGGTCCCTGGGCCAAGCCATCTTATAAAAACCCAGGGACTGTGGGCAGGTGCAAGATTAGCCCATCAGGTATTATCCTAAATGGTCTTACACTTAACCTCTCAGCCCTTAATGATCAAGCACTGCCCGACAAGAGAGGACCTCTCCCTCGGCTGCAAGGAACAGTGCCGCACTCTCCTCTCACATGGATCCCGGGAATTAAAACCATTTGCAAACATTTTGAAACCGTACATATATATGTAAATATATTAATTTTGCAAAAACAAAATTCCAATGATTGAAATCAACTGCCGGCAGTTTGGTTTCCATCAGAGAGAGTGCATTCCCGATCATTACCCTTTGTCCGACAAAGTGGCTGATTCTGTCACAATGACCACCCACTCAGATGAATTCTCAAACTGCCCCAACATACCCAGGTTTTGATCCCCACTAAGGATCTCACTGATTGGCATATCAAAGGCAGCCTGATCCAGCACCTAGTGAAGTGTCATAATCGAGTCTAGGGGTCAGGTGTAACTTTCCAGTTTTGCCCATCTATCTCCAAGGTCCAGGGCAAGACTGGAAATCTGGTCCGGTTCAAGGATTCAAGTAATCCCATGCTGTATGTGCCTCGGGTCTTACCCTGATGGCTGAGACAGGCCATCCCAACACTTGGTGGCACACCAGTATCAGCCTTGGCAGGATAAATCTCCCCAGACTTATCCAACGGCTGTGAACATTTAAAACTAACATGAGTCTCTACAAATGTCCAGTTTTAGGGTTTTACACAGAATTAAACCAAACAACATGAATCAAACATGCACTTTATTTATTTCCACTAAATAACAAAAGTACATCAAAATGATTGAAGCTAAGGGCATACAAAACTGTCTAACAGCTCCCACTTGCACTTAGGTCCAATCTGGTACAAGCCGGAGTCCCATACTTTCCACGTGTTTCTCAAACACCTTCTGTGTCAGTGGCTTAGTCAATGGGTCTGCCACATTATCCGCTGATGCTACCTTTTGAATTAGGATGTCCCCTCTACCAACGATCTCCCGCAGTACATGGTACTTCCTCTCGATGTGCTTTGACTTCGAGTGGGCCCGAGGCTCTTTAGCCTGGGCGATCGCTCCATTGTTGTCACACAACAACGGGATGGGTGATGTGCTGGATGGAATCGCTCCCAATTCGTGTATGAATTTCTTCATCCACACGGCTTCCTTGGCAGCTTCACTTGCGGCAATGTACTCGGCCTCGGTTGTGGAGTCTGCAGTGGACCCCTGTTTGCTGCTTTTCCAGCAAACAGCACACGATCCTATCGTGAAAACATACCCAGATGTAGACTTTCTATCATCTGGATCCGACTGGAAATCGGCATCGGTATACCCTAGAACTTGCAGTGAACTACCATCGAATACCAGACAAAACTCTTTCGTCCTTCGAAGGTATTTGAGTCTGTTCTTCACAGCAGTCCAATGCTCCTGTCCTGGGTTTGCCTGGAATCTGCTTACCACACTCACCGCCAGAGCTATGTCCGGGCGAGTGCACAACATGGCATACATGATGCTCCCCACAGCTGAGGCATAGGGAACGTCTCTCATGCTCTCAATCTCCTCAGAAGTCTTGGGAGACATCTTCTTGGAGAGAGTGACTCCGTGCCTGAAAGGAACGTTTCCTTTCTTGGAGTTTTCCATGCTGTATCTTTTGACAATTTTGTCAATGTAAGCAGCCTGGGATAATCCAATTATCCTCTTCGATCTATCTCTATAGAGTCGAAGACCCAGTATGTATGAAGCTTCTCCAAGATCTTTCATGGAGAACTGCTGTGATAGCCATACCTTGACCGAAGTCAACATTCCTACATCATTCCCAATGAGTAGGATATCGTCCACATACAAGACTAAAAAGGTGATCTTATCCCCACTGGATTTCCTGTAAACACAGGGCTCATCCGGATTCTGCTCAAAGTCAAACGTTTTGACTGCAGAATCAAAACGGATGTTCCAACTCCTAGAAGCCTGCTTAAGTCCATATATGGATCTATTAAGTTTACATACCATGTGTTCCTGACCAGTAGCAATGAAGCCTTGCGGCTGCTGCATGTAGATATCTTCACTAAGATCTCCATTCAGGAACGCTGTTTTGACATCCATTTGCCAAATCTCGTAATCATGGTACGCTGCTACAGCTAGCAGGATCCTAATGGATTTAAGCATGGCCACCGGTGAAAAGGTTTCCTCATAGTCGATGCCTTCTTTCTGAGTATACCCTTTCGCCACCAAACGAGCTTTAAAGGTCTCAATCCTGCCATCGGGGCCCTTCTTCCTCTTGTAGATCCATTTGCAACCAATTGCTTTTACCCCGGAGGGCGGATCCACTAGAGTCCAGACTCCATTGGTCTCCATTGAGTCCATCTCGGCTCTCATGGCCTCCACCCACTTCTGGGAGTCTATGTCTAACATAGCTTCCGCGTAAGACACGGGATCCTCTTCACTAGTCAAGGCTTCCACCAGGTAACTATCCTGGTCATAACCATATCGGACTGGTGGTCTGGATACCCGGGTGGACCTTCTAGGTTGGTCATTACCTGGAACTTGTGGGTCATCTCCCACTGCTCCTGAGCTCTCCTCATCAAGAACTATTTCCTGACGATGGGTGTCCAGGATGTAATCGAATTCTAAGAATCGGGCGTTTCGACTGCAGAACACTTTCTGCTCACTTGGGTCATAGAATAGATAACCCACCGAATCCTTTGGGTAGCCTATAAACAGGCAACGGCTGGTTTTAGATTCCAGCTTGTCCGCACTTGTTCTTTTAACGTGTGCAGGACAACCCCAAATCTTCAAGTGTCTCACACTTGGCTTCCTTCCGGTCCAAAGCTCATATGGAGTTTTCGGAACTGATTTGGTTGGAACCCTATTCAGCACGTAGGTAGCAGTCTCTAATGCATGTCCCCAAAAGGATGTGGGTAATTCTGAGCGTACGAGAAGTGACCGGACCATGTCCAACAAGGTCCTATTTCTTCTCTCTGAAACACCGTTGAGTTGAGGTGTAGCAGGAGGAGCTAGTTGTGACACTATCCCATTGGCCTTTAAGTAGTCCCTGAATTCGTCAGAGAGATACTCGCCACCTCGATCTGATCGAAGGGCCTTAATTTCTCTCCCTAACTGTTTCTCGACTTCCTGTCTGAACTCTTTGAACTTTTCAAATGATTCAGACTTATGTCTCATTAGGTACACGTAACCATATCGTGAAAAATCATCTGTAAAGGTGATGAAGTACACGTGTTGATTCCGTGTCCTAACACTCAGGGGACCACATACATCAGTATGTATTAGGTCAAGTGTGCCTGCACATCTTTCAGGCTTACCGTCAAATGGCCGCTTAGTCATCTTACCTTGGAGGCAAGGTTCACAAGTGGGAAGATTTTCTACGGTTAGAAAATCCAAAGGACCATCCTTTACCAGTCTTGTGATTCGGTCGACACCGATGTGGCCAAGTCGGTAATGCCAGAGGCATGTGAGATTTACTGTATCACGAGTCCTTTTCTTGGGATTTTCGACCGACGTAGTTTCGGTTAAGTTAGTTTCCAAAGAAGGATGCAGAACATAGAGACCGTTCTCTAGCTCCCCGCATGCGATGAATTTATTATTCCGTTTAACAGTAATCATATTACTAAAGTAAACAGTATATCCATCAGCACACAATTTTGAAACAGAAATTAAATTCCTTCTCAAGTTCTGTACATAAAGACAATCTTTAAGTACAAGGACTCCTTCTTTAAAAACTAATTCTACGGTTCCTATTGCCGCAGCTGCAACACTTGCAGTTGTTTCCAAGAACAGTGTCACTTCACCTTCACTCAGCCTTCTGCTAACTTTGAACCCCTGCAGTGAGTTACACGCATGAGTTGAAGCCCCGGAGTCAACACACCAGGACACAGAAGTAACTAACATATTAGTTTCTATGACACAAGTTTCGATATTACCTTTCTTAGATTCCAGGTAGGTAGGACAGTTCCTCTTCCAGTGGCCGGTCTGCTTGCAGAAGTGACAGACATCAGATGCCTTGTTCTTCTTCTGCTTCTTGGGTTTGGTAGTCTTCTTCTGGGGCTTCTTTGCCTTTCTCTTTCTCTTGCCCGATTTGTTAGATTCAGCAAGCATAGCCACAGGCTCATCCTTCTTGAGTAAATCCTCGGCCCTCTGCAACATATTGCTGAGTTCCTGGACGCTGACATTCAGCTTATTCATATTGTAGTTCATAGTGAACGCATTGATGGAAGAGGGCAAAGAATTTAGGATGGCATCCACTTGCGTGCCAAGATCTAGCCCGGATCCAAGAGCTTCAAGTTCGTTGATGTATCCCATCATCCGAAGACAATGGTCATGAACTTTCTGCCCTTTGGTCATCTGCGCGGTCATGAACAATTTCAGGACCTTCTGTCGAGTAGAACGGTTCTGCTCCTCATACATTGTCCTTAGACCGTCCAATATGTCCTTGGCAAGTTCGATCTGATCGAACTGCCTCTGTATTGAGTTGTCTAATGAGGCAATGACAAAGCAGCGGGCTAGGGAGTTCTTATCCTCCCAATCTTGGTAGTCCCTCCTACGGGCCTCAGAAGCCCTATCACCCGGACGTTCCGGGGCAGGATTTTTCACTACCTTGTCTAACTTTTCAGAAGTTAGTGTTAGACAGTTTTGTATGCCCTTAGCTTCAATCATTTTGATGTACTTTTGTTATTTAGTGGAAATAAATAAAGTGCATGTTTGATTCATGTTGTTTGGTTTAATTCTGTGTAAAACCCTAAAACTGGACATTTGTAGAGACTCATGTTAGTTATAAATGTTCACAGCCGTTGGATAAGTCTGGGGAGATTTATCCTGCCAAGGCTGATACTGGTGTGCCACCAAGTGTTGGGATGGCCTGTCTCAGCCATCAGGGTAAGAACCGAGGCACATACAGCATGGGATTACTTGAATCCTTGAACCGGACCAGATTTCCAGTCTTGCCCTGGACCTTGGAGATAGATGGGCAAAACTGGAAAGTTACACCTGACCCCTAGACTCGATTATGACACTTCACTAGGTGCTGGATCAGGCTGCCTTTGATATGCCAATCAGTGAGATCCTTAGTGGGGATCAAAACCTGGGTATGTTGGGGCAGTTTGAGAATTCATCTGAGTGGGTGGTCATAGTGACAGAATCAGCCACTTTGTCGGACAAAGGGTAATGATCGGGAATGCACTCTCTCTGATGGAAACCAAACTGCCGGCAGTTGATTTCAATCGTTGGAATTTTGTTTTTGCAAAATTAATATATTTACATATATATGTACGGTTTCAAAATGTTTGCAAATGGTTTTAATTCCCGGGATCCATGTGAGAGGAGAGTGCGGCACTGTTCCTTGCAGCCGAGGGAGAGGTCCTCTCTTGTCGGGCAGTGCTTGATCATTAAGGGCTGAGAGGTTAAGTGTAAGACCATTTAGGATAATACCTGATGGGCTAATCTTGCACCTGCCCACAGTCCCTGGGTTTTTATAAGATGGCTTGGCCCAGGGACCACTTAATGTAAGTGTTGGGCCCATAGGGTTCATACGATGGACTCAAGGGGTTCATTGAGATTTTCAGTGAATTTGGGTGGGCCTTGTATTAAAGGCTGGGCCGAACCCATGTGGCTGGTGTGTAGATCAATGCTTGGGTCCCACGCCATACAAAGAAGCCCAACTGGGCAGCAGATTGGAAACTAATTAAACACTGAATACTTAATGGGCCAAAAGCCCATTTCGAAGTGGGCTGATATGATCACCCATCAATGGGGCGAATTTGAGATTGAAGTTAGCAAAAAGGATTGGGCTCTTAGCCTTATCCACTCTTAGAGACCAAATTCAAATCAGATTTGAATCTGGTAACCTCCTGATAAGGTCAGGAGTAAGCTAACTCTATCTGGGAAAGGGATTAAGATTATCCCCTATCCAAATACTGATTTGGATTGGGATAACTCCTAATTAGGAGATTTCTTAATCAAGAAGAAAAGAGAGGAGTTTTTCGAATGAACCAAGAGAGGGAAATCAGATTTCGATCCAAGAGGTTCTGGTAAGCAAGAAAGGTTCCTGCGAATTGAGATTAGATCTCATTCTCTCCAGAAAAGAAAACAGTTCAGCCTTTTCGTTTCTGGAAATCTCCTCCTGCCGCCGCCATCTGCATTGTTGCAAGATTTGATCTTTGCAGAAAAGAAAGTCAAGAAACCAGTTCTTGACATCAGTCTTGCAAGAAAGACTGAAAGAATTCAGTGTTTAGTACATCCAGGGGATTCTTGTGAAGGATCCAGTGTGTAGGACGCACCCTGCTAGTTCTGTTCCATCCACAGCTGTGTCATCTTCAGCAGGGACAGATCTTGGAGCATTCTTTGGGCGTGAACACCAACTTTGGGAGATACTGCTTCTCCGGATCAGGTATAATCCTCCCATTTATCTTTTGGTACAGATCTGGTTTGATTAGGGTTCAAGTAGATCCTTGAATATTGTATTCTAAATTCAGGGAATATGATTCCCAGTTGGGAGAAGGTAGGAAATTTTTGAAATTCGCCCCACCCATTCCGCAACCTTTATGGCATCCATTAGATGGATCCTACCATTCTTTAAGTGGTATCAGAGCCACAGGTTCGAATCTTGAACCAAAAGAAAATCAGATCTGACCCTGCGCAGATGGATAGAAGGTGTTCTTTCAAGATTTGCGCAGATTGTTTTCTTTTTTTTCAAGAAACTGTTTCTTGTTAAGGGCGATTGATCTGAAATTAATTTCTATTAAATCCAAAATTTATTTGGAATTGTTCTTTATTTATTTTGATTTAATGGACTGTTCAAACCTGGAGATCGCAGTGCAGTTTTAGCGCAGATGGTCTGCGCACCCTTTTTCTTTTCTATTTATTTATTTCATTCAATTCGGTCTGTAAATAATTTTTTTTTATTTTTTAGACTGAATGTATAGGATTTGATCAAGAATGTAATTAATAGAAATAGGATTTCTGTTATTTTTCTTGATTAAAGAAGATGGAAGAAGATGGCGGCGCTGGAGATTTGCAGATGGAGAAATCGTTTTCTGCGATTTGCAGTTTATGAAACTGCAACCCTTGTGATTAACCCCTGTTTTGCAGGTGGTGCGAACAGTCCATAATTGTTTTGTGTTTGCTAGAAATCAAAACTATTAATTTCAGATCATTCAATAATTAATTCTTGAATTGAAAATCAGTTTTGGACCATTTCGGACTAGATTGGACCAAAACTGTTTGGACCGAATCTGGGTTTCGAAAGGGGCTGTTCTCAGTCCAATTGTCTCACACTTTCGTTCCAAATCTGATGTTCAATTACAGGGATTAATTCGGCCCACCTGTAAAGCCCAGTTTTAAAGGGTTAAAACTGCAAAACCCCATTATTGTGAGATAAGCTGTATGGGCCGAACTGCTATCTGCGATTCAGCCCATACACCTAGTGGACATTAATCGTTAATGACTTGGTTTTTAAATGGGCCGTTGAATGGGCTTTACAGCAATTAATTGATTGGATCAATTCCTCCTTTACATGTGATGTTTGGATGTTTGATGTGCTGCGACCATGGGCCATAAGTACTTGGCCCGTGATGACTCGTTAGTGGCTCTTGCGCACACCATGGCTGAATGCACATCATTGCCATGGTGTCCCTGAAGGTCATTGGATGACCCCCCTCTTTGCCTGGTGGGCCCCACAACCCTGAAAAGGGATGCGTACGGAACCCCTAGCCGATGAAGGCCCACCAGAAATCTGACTTTATGAAAGTCAGTGGGAGCCACTTTGGTTTGACCTAAATTAGAACTAGGCCGTGATTTTGTTCCCTCCAGCAAATATGAATGCAAGTGATAGGGAGATCCATATGATGGACTCTCTAAAGGCCTTCCGTCATTAGCACAATGATGGGTCCATCAGTAATGAGGAAACGCACCATAAAATTGGGCTATCCATTTGCTGTTGGATCTGTTAGAGTGTTTCATAAGATGATAGGGGCGTCATAGACCGATGTGGGAGGGGCTTCACCAGAAAATGGGAACTCTCTCATGGTACCTTGGCGTAACCTGAATATGATGGGTGTGCACTCATTGACAGAAGGGTTTACCTGAAAACGGCTCTGAACCTTGTCTGACAGAGGCCAAAGGGAAACTCATTTGATGAGTGGATATGATCCGTCACAGAAAGGTGGTGGGGTTATGCAGCTGAAACAGTTGGCTTCACGCACCCCATGTGATTTCCCACATTTCCAGAGACATTTCGTCGTCTCCGTCACTGAGATAGGAGGGAAATCTCAGAGATGAACAAATGGGAATGGAACATAGATTAAAAGCCATATCTATGTAGGTAAACATGAATCAAACTAAGGTTGTGGACTAATGATTTTGCTGTTTTATCAGAAAATGGCAAACGGTCAATTTGCAAAGCTTCTAGACGATAACAAGCTTAAGGGCCCAAACTATGCCGACTGGTACAGAAATCTTATGCTGGTCCTAACTTCTGAAAAGTTAGACAAGGTAGTGAAAAATCCTGCCCCGGAACGTCCGGGTGATAGGGCTTCTGAGGCCCGTAGGAGGGACTACCAAGATTGGGAGGATAAGAACTCCCTAGCCCGCTGCTTTGTCATTGCCTCATTAGACATCTCAATACAGAGGCAGTTCGATCAGATCGAACTTGCCAAGGACATATTGGACAGTCTAAGGACAATGTATGAGGAGCAGAACCGTTCTACTCGACAGAAGGTCCTGAAATTGTTCATGACCGCGCAGATGACCAAAGGGCAGAAAGTTCATGACCATTGTCTTCGGATGATGGGATACATCAACGAACTTGAAGCTCTTGGATCCGGGCTAGATCTTGGCACGCAAGTGGATGCCATCCTAAATTCTTTGCCCTCTTCCTTCAATGCGTTCACTATGAACTACAATATGAATAAGCTGAATGTCAGCGTCCAGGAACTCAGCAATATGTTGCAGAGGGCCGAGGATTTACTCAAGAAGGATGAGCCTGTGGTTATGCTTGCTAAAGCTAACAAATCGGGCAAGAGAAAGAGAAAGGCAAAGAAGCCCCAGAAGAAGACTACCAAACCCAAGAAGCAGAAGAAGAACAAGGCATCTGATGTCTGTCACTTCTGCAAGCAGACCGGCCACTGGAAGAGGAACTGTCCTACCTACCTGGAATCTAAGAAAGGTAATATCGAAACTTGTGTCATAGAAACTAATATGTTAGTTACTTCTGTGTCCTGGTGTGTTGACTCCGGGGCTTCAACTCATGCGTGTAACTCACTGCAGGGGTTCAATGTTAGCAGAAGGCTGAGTGAAGGTGAAGTGACACTGTTCTTGGGAACAACTGCAAGTGTTGCAGCTGCGGCAATAGGAACCGTAGAATTAGTTTTTAAAGAAGGAGTCCTTGTACTTAAAGATTGTCTTTATGTACAGAACTTGAGAAGGAATTTAATTTCTGTTTCAAAATTGTGTGCTGATGGATATACTGTTTACTTTAGTAATATGATTACTGTTAAACGGAATAATAAATTCATCGCATGCGGGGAGCTAGAGAACGGTCTCTATGTTCTGCATCCTTCTTTGGAAACTAACTTAACCGAAACTACGTCGGTCGAAAATCCCAAGAAAAGGACTCGTGATACAGTAAATCTCACGTGCCTCTGGCATTACCGACTTGGCCACATCGGTGTCGACCGAATCACAAGACTGGTAAAGGATGGTCCTTTGGATTTTCTAACCGTAGAAAATCTTCCCACTTGTGAACCTTGCCTCCAAGGTAAGATGACTAAGCGGCCATTTGACGGTAAGCCTGAAAGATGTGCAGGCACACTTGACCTAATACATACTGATGTATGTGGTCCCCTGAGTGTTAGGACACGGAATCAACACGTGTACTTCATCACCTTTACAGATGATTTTTCACGATATGGTTACGTGTACCTAATGAGACATAAGTCTGAATCATTTGAAAAGTTCAAAGAGTTCAGACAGGAAGTCGAGAAACAGTTAGGGAGAGAAATTAAGGCCCTTCGATCAGATCGAGGTGGCGAGTATCTCTCTGACGAATTCAGGGACTACTTAAAGGCCAATGGGATAGTGTCACAACTAGCTCCTCCTGCTACACCTCAACTCAACGGTGTTTCAGAGAGGAGAAATAGGACCTTGTTGGACATGGTCCGGTCACTTCTCGTACGCTCAGAATTACCCACATCCTTTTGGGGATACGCATTAGAGACTGCTATCTACGTGCTGAATAGGGTTCCAACCAAATCAGTTCCGAAAACTCCATATGAGCTTTGGACCGGAAGGAAGCCAAGTGTGAGACACTTGAAGATTTGGGGTTGTCCTGCACACGTTAAAAGAACAAGTGCGGACAAGTTGGAATCTAAAACCAGCCGTTGCCTGTTTATAGGCTACCCAAAGGATTCGGTGGGTTATCTATTCTATGACCCAAGTGAGCAGAAAGTGTTCTGCAGTCGAAACGCCCGATTCTTAGAATCCGATTACATCCTGGACACCCATCGTCAGGAAATAGTTCTTGATGAGGAGAGCTCAGGAGCAGTGGGAGATGACCCACAAGTTCCAGGTAATGACCAACCTAGAAGGTCCACCCGGGTATCCAGACCACCAGTCCGATATGGTTATGACCAGGATAGTTACCTGGTGGAAGCCTTGACTAGTGAAGAGGATCCCGTGTCTTACGCGGAAGCTATGTTAGACATAGACTCCCAGAAGTGGGTGGAGGCCATGATAGCCGAGATGGACTCAATGGAGACCAATGGAGTCTGGACTCTAGTGGATCCGCCCTCCGGGGTAAAAGCAATTGGTTGCAAATGGATCTACAAGAGGAAGAAGGGCCCCGATGGCAGGATTGAGACCTTTAAAGCTCGTTTGGTGGCGAAAGGGTATACTCAGAAAGAAGGCATCGACTATGAGGAAACCTTTTCACCGGTGGCCATGCTTAAATCCATTAGGATCCTGCTAGCTGTAGCAGCGTACCATGATTACGAGATTTGGCAAATGGATGTCAAAACAGCGTTCCTGAATGGAGATCTTAGTGAAGATATCTACATGCAGCAGCCGCAAGGCTTCATTGCTGCTGGTCAGGAACACATGGTATGTAAACTTAATAGATCCATATATGGACTTAAGCAGGCTTCTAGGAGTTGGAACATCCGTTTTGATTCTGCAATCAAAACGTTTGACTTTGAGCAGAATCCGGATGATCCCTGTGTTTACAGGAAATCCAGTGGGGATAAGATCACCTTTTTGGTCTTGTATGTGGACGATATCCTACTCATTGGGAATGATGTAGGAATGTTGACTTCGGTCAAGGTATGGGTATCACAGCAGTTCTCCATGAAAGATCTTGGAGAAGCTTCATACATACTGGGTCTTCGACTCTATAGAGATAGATCGAAGCGGATAATTGGATTATCCCAGGCTGCTTACATTGACAAAATTGTCAAAAGATACAACATGGAAAACTCCAAGAAAGGAAACGTTCCTTTCAGGCACGGAGTCACTCTCTCCAAGAAGATGTTTCCCAAGACTTCTGAGGTGATTGAGAGCATGAGAGACATTCCCTATGCCTCAGCTGTGGGGAGCATCATGTATGCCATGTTGTGCACTCGCCCGGACATAGCTCAGGCGGTGAGTGTGGTAAGCAGATTCCAAGCAAACCCAGGACAGGAGCATTGGACTGCTGTGAAGAACATACTCAAATACCTTTGAAGGACGAAAGAGTTTTGTCTGGTATTCGATGGTAGTTCACTGCAAGTTCTAGGGTATACCGATGCCGATTTCCAGTCGGATCCAGATGATAGAAAGTCTACATCTAGGTATGTTTTCACGATAGGATCGTGTGCTGTTTGCTGGAAAAGCAGCAAACAGGGGTCCACTGCAGACTCCACAACCGAGGCCGAGTACATTGCCGCAAGTGAAGCTGCCAAGGAAGCCGTGTGGATGAAGAAATTCATACACGAATTGGGAGCGATTCCATCCAGTACATCACCCATCCCGTTGTTGTGTGACAACAATGGAGCGATCGCCCAGGCTAAAGAGCCTCGGGCCCACTCGAAGTAAAAGCACATCGAGAGGAAGTACCATGTACTGTGGGAGATCGTTGGTAGAGGGGACGTCCTAATTCAAAAGGTAGCATCAGCGGATAATGTGGCAGACCCATTGACTAAGCCACTGACACAGAAGGTGTTTGAGAAACACGTGGAAAGTATGGGACTCCGGCTTGTACCAGATTGGACCTAAGTGCAAGTGGGAGCTGTTAGACAGTTTTGTATGCCCTTAGCTTCAATCATTTTGATGTACTTTTGTTATTTAGTGGAAATAAATAAAGTGCATGTTTGATTCATGTTGTTTGGTTTAATTCTGTGTAAAACCCTAAAACTGGACATTTGTAGAGACTCATGTTAGTTTTAAATGTTCACAGCCGTTGGATAACTCTCGGGAGATTTATCCTGCCAAGGCTGACACTGGTGTGCCACCAAGTGTTGGGATGGCCTGTCTCAGCCATCAGGGTAAGACCCGAGGCACATACAGCATGGGATTACTTGAATCCTTGAACCGGACCAGATTTCCAGTCTTGCCCTAGACCTTGGAGATAGATGGGCAAAACTGGAAAGTTACACCTGACCCCTAGACTCGATTATGACACTTCACTAGGTGCTGGATCAGGCGGCCTTTGATATGCCAATCAGTGAGATCCTTAGTGGGGATCAAAACCTGGGTATGTTGGGGCAGTTTGAGAATTCATCTGAGTGGGTGGTCATAGTGACAGAATCAGCCACTTTGTCGGACAAAGGGTAATGATCGGGAATGCACTCTCTCTGATGGAAACCAAACTGCCGGCAGTTGATTTCAATCGTTGGAATTTTGTTTTTTGCAAAATTAATATATTTACATATATATGTACGGTTTCAAAATGTTTGCAAATGGTTTTAATTCCCGGGATCCATGTGAGAGGAGAGTACGACACTGTTCCTTGCAGCCGAGGGAGAGGTCCTCTCTTGTCGGGCAGTGCTTGATCATTAAGGGCTGAGAGGTTAAGTGTAAGACCATTTAGGATAATACCTGATGGGCTAATCTTGCACCTGCCCACAGTCCCTGGGTTTTTATAAGATGGCTTGGCCCAGGGGCCACTTAATTTAAGTGTTGGGCCCATAGGGTCCATACGATGGACTCAAGGGGTTCATTGAGTTTTTCAGTGAATTCGGCTGGGCCTTGTATTAAAGGCTGGGCCGAACCCATGTGGCTGGTGTGTAGATCAATGCTTGGGTCCCACGCCATACAAAGAAGCCCAACTGGGCAGCAGATTGGAAACTAATTAAACACTGAATACTTAATGGGCCAAAAGCCCATTTCGAGGTGGGCTGATATGATCACCCATCAATGGGGCGAATTTGAGATTGAAGTTAGCAAAAAGGATTGGGCTCTTAGCCTTATCCACTCTTAGAGACCAAATTCAAATCAGACTTGAATCTGGTAACCTCCTGATAAGATCAGGAGTAAGCTAACTCTATCTGGGAAAGGGATTAAGATTATCCCCTATCCAAATACTGATTTGGATTGGGATAACTCCTAATTAGGAGATTTCTTAATCAAGAAGAAAGGGAGGAGATTTCGAATGTACCAAGAGGGATAGAAATCAGATTTCGATCCAAGGGGTTTTGGTAAGCAAGAAGGGTTCCTGCGATTTGAGATTAGATCTCATACTCTCCAGAAAAGAAAACAGTTCAGCCTTTTCGTTTCTGGAAATCTCCTCCTGCCGCCGCCATCTGCATTATTGCAAGATTTGATCTTTGCAGAAAAGAAAGTCAAGAAACCAGTTCTTGACATCAGTCTTGCAAGAAAGACTGAAAGAATTCAGTGTTTAGTACATCCAGGGGATTCTTGCGAAGGATCCAGTGTGTAGGACGCACCCTGCTGGTTCTGTTCCATCCACAACTGTGTCATCTTCAGCAGGGACAGATCTTGGAGCATTCTTTGGGCGTGAACACCAACTTTGGGAGATACTGCTTCTCCGGATCAGGTATAATCCTCCCATTTATCTTTTGGTACAGATCTGGTTTGGTTAGGGTTCAAGTAGATCCTTGAATATTGTATTCTAAATTCAGGGAATATGATTCCCAGTTGGGAGAAGGTAGGAAATTTTTGAAATTCGCCCCACCCATTCCGCAACCTTTATGGCGTCCATCAAAATAAATAAAGAACAATTCTAAATAAAATTTTGGATTTAAAAAAAAATTAATTTCAGATCAATCGCCCTTAACAAGAAACAGTTTCTTGAAAAAGAAAACAATCTGCGCAAATCTTGAAAGAACACCTTCTATCCATCTGCGCAGGGTCAGATCTGATTTTCTTTTGGTTCAAGATTCGAACCTATGGCTCTGATACCACTGAAAGAATGGTAGGATCCATCCAATGGACGCCATAAAGTTTGCGGAATGGGTGGGCGAATTTCAAAAATTTCCTACCTTCTCCCAACTGGGAATCATATTCCCTAAATTTAGAATATATTATTCAAGGATCCTACTTGAACCATAATCAAACCAGATTTGTACCAAAAGGTAAATGGGAGGAATATACCTAATCCGGAGATGCACTATCTCCCAAAGTTGGTGTTCACGCCCAAAGAACGCTCCAAGATCTATTCCTGCTGAAGATGACACAGTTGTGGATGGAATAGAACCAGTAGGGTGCATCCTACACACAGGATCCTTCACAAGAATCCTCTGGAAGAACTAAACACTGTAACCTTTTTAGTCTTTCTTGCAAGACTGATGTGAAGATCAGATTTCTTGACTTTCTTTTCTTGCAAAGATCCAATCTTGCAATGGCAGATGGCGGCGGCAGGAGGAGATAACCAAAACAAAAAAAAAAGCTGAACTGTTTTTCTCTTTTCTGGAGAGTATGAGATCTTATCTCAAAATCGCAGAAGGTATCCCTTGGGTATCCAAAGGATGGTTCGAAATCTGATGATTTTTCTTAGGGTTTCTCCTCTTTTCTTCTTGATTAAGAAACCTCCTAATCAGGAGTTATCCCAATCCAAATCAGTATCTGGATAGAGGATCATCTTAATCCTATCTGCAGATAAAGTTAGTTTACTCCTGATCTTATCAGGAGGTTACCAGATTCAAATCTGATTTGAATTTGGTCTCCCAGAGTGGATAAGGTTAAAAGCCCCATCCTTTTCACTAACATTAATCTCAGATTCGCCCCATCTTTTGGGTGATCATATCAGCCCAGTTCGAAATGGGCTTTTGGCCCATTAAGTATTCAGTGTTTAATTAGTTTCCAATCTGTTGCCCAGTTGGGCTTCTTTGTATGGCGTGGGACCCAAACATTGATCTACACAGCAGCCACATGGGTTCGGCCCAGCCTTTAAAACAAGGCCCAGCCGAATTCACTGAAAAGCTCAATGAACCCCTTGAGTCCATCGTATGGACCCTATGGGCCCAACACTTACATTAAGTGGTCCCTGGGCCAAGCCATCTTATAAAATCCCAAGGACTGTGGACAGGTGCAAGATTAGCCCATCAGGTATTATCCTAAATGGTCTTACACTTAACCTCTCAACCCTTAATGATCAAGCACTGCCCGACAAGAGAGGACCTCTCCCTCGGCTGCAAGGAACAGTGCCGCACTCTCCTCTCACATGGATCCCGGGAATTAAAACCATTTGCAAACATTTTTGAAACCGTACATATAATATAAGTATATTAATTTTGCAAAACAAAATTCCAACGATTGAAATCAACTGCCGGCAGTTTGGTTTCCATCAGAGAGAGTGCATTCCCGATCATTACCCTTTGTCCGACAAAGTGGCTGATTCTGTCACTATGACCACCCACTCAGATGAATTCTCAAACTGCCCCAACATACCCAGGTTTTGATCCCCGCTAAGGATCTCACTGATTGGCATATCAAAGGCGGCCTGATCCAGCACCTAGTGAAGTGTCATAATCGAGTCTAGGGGTCAGGTGTAACTTTCCAGTTTTGCCCATCTATCTCCAAGGTCCAGGGCAAGACTGGAAATCTAGTCCGGTTCAAGGATTCAAGTAATCCCATACTGCATGTGCCTCGGGTCTTACCCTGATGGCTGAGACAGGCCATCCCAACACTTGGTGGCACACCAGCATCAACGTTGGCAGGATAAATCTCCCTAGACTTATCCAACGGCTGTGAACATTTAAAACTAACATGAATCTCTAAAAATGTCCAGTTTTAGGGTTTTACACAGAATTAAACCAAACAACATGAATCAAAACATGCACTTTATTTATTTCCAATAAATAACAAGTACATCAAATCAGATTGAAGCTAAGGGCATACATAAACTGTCTAACAGTCCAAAGGGCAGAAAGTTCATGACCATTGTCTTCGGATGATGGGATACATTAACGAACTAGAAGCTCTTGGATCTGGGCTAGATCTTGGCACGCAAGTGGATGCCATCCTAACTTTTTTGCCCTCTTCCTTCAATGCGTTCACAATGAACTACAATATGAATAAGCTGAATGTCAGCATCCAGGAACTCAGCAATATGTTGCAGAGAGCCGAGGATCTACTCAAGAAGGATGAGCCTGTGGTTATGCTTACCGAAGCTAACAAATCGGGCAAGAAAAAGAGAAAGGCAAAGAAGCCCCAGAAGAAAGCTGCCAAACCTAAGAAGTAGAAGAAGAACAAGGCATCTGATGTCTGTCACTTCCGCAAGCAAACCGGCCACTAGAAGAGGAATTGTCCTGCCTACCTGGAATCTAAGAAAGGTAACATCGAAACTTGTGTCATAGAAACTTATATGTTAGTTACTTCTGTGTCTTGGTGTGTTGACTCCGAGGCTTCAACTCATGCGTGTAACTCACTGCAGAGGTTCAAAGTTAGTAGAAGATTGAGTGAAGGCAAAGTGACACTATTTTTGGGAACAACTGCAAGTGTTGCAGCTGCGGCAATAGGAACCGTAGAATTAGTTTTTAGAGAAGGAGTACTTGTGCTTAAAGATTGTCTTTATGTATAGTACTTAAGAAGAAATTTAATTTCTATTTCTAAACTATGTGCTGATGGATATACTGTTTATTTTAATAATATGATTACTGTTAAACGGAATAACAAATTCATCGCATGCGGGGAACTGGAGAACGGTCTCTATGTTCTACATCCTTCTCTGGAAACTAACTTAACCAAAACTACGTCGGTCGAAAATTCCACGAAAAGGAATTGTGATACAGTAAATCCCATGTGACTCTGGCATTACCGACTTGGCCATATCGGTGTTGACTGAATCACAAGGCTGGTAAAGGATGGTCCTTTGGATTTTCTAACCGTAGAAAATCTTCCCACTTGTGAACCTTGCCTTCAAGGTAAGATGTCTAAGCGGCCATTTGACGGTAAGCCTGAAAGATCTGATGGCACACTTGACCTAATACATACTGATGTATGTGGTCCCCTGAGTGTTAGGACACGGAATCAACACGTGTATTTCATCACCTTTATAGATGATTTTTCACGATATGGTTACGTGTACCTAATGAGACATAAGTCTGAATCCTTTGAAAAGTTCAAAGAATTCAGACAGGAAGTCGAGAAACAGTTAGGGAGAGAAATTAAGGCCCTTCGATCAGATCGAGGTGGCGAGTATCTCTCTGACGAATTCAGGGACAACTTAAAGGTCAATGGGATAGTGTCACAATTAGCTCCTCCTGCTACACCTCAACTCAACGGTGTTTCAGAGAGGAGGAATAGGACCTTGTTGGACATGGTCCGGTCACTTCTCGTACGCTCAGAATTACCCACATCCTTTTGGGGATACGCATTAGAGACTGCTATCTACGTGCTGAATCGGGTTCCAACCAAATGAGTTCCGAAAACTCCATATGAACTTTGGACCGAAAGGAAGCCAAGTGTAAAACACTTGAAGATTTGGGGTTGTCCTGCACACGTTAAAAGAACAAGTGCAGACAAGTTGGAATCTAAAACCAGTCGTTGCTTGTTTATACGCTACCCAAAGGATTCGGTGGGTTATCTATTCTATGACCCAAGTGAGCAGAGTGTTCTGCAGTTGAAACACCCAATTCTTAGAATCCGAATACATCCTAGACACTCATCATCAGGAAATAGTTCTTGATGAGGAGAGCTCAGGAGCAGTGGGAGATGTCCGTCAAGTTCCAGGTAATGAACAACCTAGAAGGTCCACTCGGGTATCCAGACCACCAGTCCGATATGGTTATGACCAAGATAGTTACCTGGTGGAAGCCTTGACTAGTGAAGAGGATCTCGTGACTTACGCGGAAGCTATGTTAGACATAGACTCCCAGAAGTGGGTGGAGGCCATGAGAGCAGAGATGGACTCGATGGAGACCAATGGAGTCTGGACTCTAGTAGACTTGCCCTCCGGGGTAAAAGCAATTGGTTGCAAATGGATCTACAAGAGGAAGAAGGACCCCGATCGCAGGATTGAGACCTACAAAGCTCATTTAGTGGCGAAAGGGTATACTCAGAAAGAAGGCATCGATTATGAGGAAACCTTTTCGCCCGTGGCCATGCTTAAATCCATTAGGATCCTGCTAGCTGTAGCAGCATACCATGACTATGAGATTTGGCAAATGGATGTCAAAACCGCGTTCCTGAAAGGAGATCTTACTTAAGATATCTACATGCAGCAGCCGCAAGGCTTCATTGCTGCTGGTCAGGAACACATGGTATGTAAACTCAATAGATCCATATATGGACCAAAGCAGGCTTCTAGGAGTTGGAACATCCATTTTGATTTTGTAGTCAAAACGTTTGACTTTGAGCAAAATCCGGATGAGCCCTGTGTTTATCGGAAATCCAGTGGGGATAAGATCACCTTTTTGGTATTGTATGTGGACGATATCCTACTCATTGGGAATGATGTAGGAATGTTGACTCCGGTCAAGGTATGGCTATCACAGTAGTTCTCTATGAAAGATCTTGGAGAAGCTTCAAACATACTGGGTCTTCGACTCTTTAGAGATAGATCGAAGTGGATAATTGGATTATTCCAGGCTGCTTATATTGACAAAATTGTCAAAAGATACAGCATGGAGATCTCCAAGAAAGGAAACGTTCCTTTCAGGCACGGAGTCACTCTCTCCAAGAAGATGTCTCCCAAGACTTCTGAGGAGATTGAGAGCATGAGAGGCATTCCTGTTAGACAGTTTTGTATGCCCTTAGCTTCAATCAGAATGATGTACTTTATGAGCTTATTGTAAATGAATAAAGATACATATTTGATTCATGTTCCCTTGGTATGTTTCTGTGTAATACCCTTAAACTGGACACTTAATGAGACTCGTGTTAGTTTAGAATGTTCACAGCCAGTGGGTCGGTCTAGGGAGACCTATCCTGACAAGGCTGACACTGTGGTGCCACCAAGTCAGTTGGGGTGGCCTGTCTCAGCTGCCAGGGTGAGACCCTAGGCACATACAGTGTAGGATTAATTGAATCTTTGAACTGGACCAGATTTCCAGTATTGCCCTGGACCTTGGAGATTGATGGGCAAAACTGGAAAGTTACACCCGACCCCTAGACTCGATTATGATACTGCACTAGGTGTCGGATTGGGCTATCTTTGATGTACCAATCAGTGAGATCCTTAGCGGGGGTCAAAACCTGGGTATGTTGGGACAGTCCGAGAATTCATCTGAGTGGGTGATCATAGTGACAGGGGGTGCACTGTCTTAAACAGTGTATTCGGCCAGGCCTTGTAACAAAGGCTGGGCCAAACCCATGTGGCTGATGTGTAGATCAATGCTTGGGTCCCACGCCATACAAGGAAGCCCAACTGGGCAGTAGTTAAGAGGGTTAAGTGAGCACATAAGCTTAATGGGCCTAAAGCCCATTTTGAACTGGGCTGTTTATTTAGTTAATAAAGGGGCGAAATCTGAAGTGGATCAGCTAATAGGATTGGGCTTAGACCCTATCCACTTAGAGAGTCCAAGATCTAAATAAGATTTAGATCTGGAAACCTCCTAATCAGATTAGGAGATGGCTGATCTGATCTCCAGATAAGATAAGGATTATCCCTTATCACTTAAAGTGACTTCTAACCCAAATGTGATTTGGATTAGCAACTCCTAATCTGATTAGGAGCTGATCCCTTTAAGATTATAAAAGGAGAAGGGGGCGGCAGCCTAAAACACACACAGATCATCAGGTTTTCTTTAGTGCTGAAATCAAGAAGAGAGAATTCTGCTCCCTGCAAATACTCTCTTGCCGCCTCCCTGTTCTTGCCACCTTGTTTGCCAGTTCGATCTCCACGCTGTGCTCACGTACCATCTTGCTGATTCTTGCGAAGGACAGAGTTCTTGGAGAAGAACACTGCTGATTCTGCTCCACCTGCACTGCGCCATCTTCAGTGGGAGCAGTCTTTGGATCCTTCCTTGGGCGTGAACACCTTCGTTGGGAGATATTTCTTCTCCGTATCAGGTATAATCCTTCCCACTCCTTTTTGGTACAGATCTGGTTCAGTTTATGGTTCAGAATTGATCCTTGAAAATATGATTTTCTAAATGGGGAATACGATTCCCAGTTCATGGGAGAGAAAAATTTTTGAAATTCGCCCCTTATTCCGCAATCTTTTGGGCGTCCATAGGATGGATCTCTCATCCCTTCAATTCCCTATGCCTCAGCCGTAGGGAGCATCATGTATGCCATGTTGTGCACTCGCCCGGACATTGCTCAGGCGGTGAGTGTGGTAAGCAGATTCCAGGCAAACCCAGGGCAGGAGCATTGGACTGCTGTGAAGAACATACTCAAATACCTTCGAAGGACAAAAGAGTTTTGTCTGGTATTCGATGGTAGTTCACTGCAAGTTCTAGGGTATACCGATGCCGATTTCCAGTCGAATCCAGATGATAGAAAGTCTACATCTGGGTATGTTTTCAGGATAGGATCGTGTGCTATTTGCTGGGAAAGCTGCAAACAGGGGTCCACTGCAGACTCCACAACCGAGGCCGAGTACATTGCAGCAGGTGAAGCTGCCAAGGAAGCCGTGTGGATGAAGAAATTCATACACGAATTGGGAGCGATTCCATCCAGCACATCACCCATCCCGTTGTTGTGTGACAACAATGGAGCGATCGCCCAGGCTAAAGAGCCTCGGGCCCACTCGAAGTCAAAGCACATCGAGAGAAAGTACCATGTACTGCGGGAGATCGTTGGTAGAGGGGACGTCCTAATTCAGAAGGTAGCATTAGCGGATAATGTGGCAGACCCATTGACTAAGCCACTGACACAGAAGGTGTTTGAGAAACACGTGGAAAGTATGGGACTCTGGCTTGTACAAGATTGGTCATAAGTGCAAGTGGGAGCTGTTAGACAGTTTTGTATGACCTTAGCTTCAATCCGATTTGATGTACTTTTGTTATTTAGTGGAAATAAATAAAGTGCATGTTTGATTCATGTTGTTTGGTTTAATTCTGTGTAAGACCCTAAAACTGGTGTGCCATTGGATAAGTCTGGGGAGATTTATCCTACCAAGGCTGATACTGGTGTGCCACCAAGTGTTGGGATGGTCTGTCTCAGCCACCAGGGTAAGACCCAAGGCACATGTAGTATGGGATTACTTGAATCCTTGAACCGGACCAGATTTCCAGTATTGCCCTGGACCTTGGAGACAGATGGGCAAAACAGGAAAGTTACACCTGACCCCTAGACTCGATTATGACATTTCACTAGGTGTTGGATCGGGCTGTCTTTGATATGCCAATCAGTGAGATCCTTAGATGGGGGTCAAAACCTGGGTATGTTGGGATAGTCTGAGAATTCATCTGAGTGGGTGATCATAGTGACGGGATCAGCCCCTTTGTCGGACAAAGGGTAATGATCGGGAAATGCACTCTCTCTGATGGAAACCTAACTGCCGGCGGTTGATTTCAATCGTTGGAATTTTGTTTTGCAAAATTAATATATTTATGTATATATATGTACGGTTTGAAAAATGTTTGCAAATGGTTTTAATTCCCGTGATCCATGTGAGTGAAGAGTGCGGCACTATTCCTTGCAGCCGAGGGAGAGGTCCTCTATTGTCAGGAGGTTGTGCTTGATCATTAAGGGCTGAGAGGTTAAGTGTAAGACCATTTAGGATAGTACCTGATGGGCTAATCTTGCACCTGCCCACAGTCCCTGGGTTTCTATAAGATGGCTTGGCCCAGGGATCACTTAATGTAAGTGTTGGGCCCATAGGGTCCATATGATGGGCTCAGGGGGTTACTGAGTTTTTCAGTGAATTCTGCTGGGCTTTGTATTAAAGGCTGGGCCGAACCCATGTGGCTGGTGTGTAGATCAATGCTTGGGTTCCACGCCATACAAAGAAGCCCAACTGGGCAGCAGATTGGAAAGTAATTAAACACTGAACACTTAATGGGCCAAAAGCCCATTTCGAGGTGGGCTGTAATGATCACCCATATGGGGCGAATCTGAGATTAATGTTAGCAAAAGGATAGGGCATTTAACCTTATCTACTCTAGGAGACCAAATTCAAATTAGATTTGAATCTGCTAACCTCCTGATAAGATCAGGAGTAAGCTAACTTAATCTGTAGATAGGATTAAGATTATCCCCTATCCAAATACTGATTTGGATTGGGATAACTCCTGATTAGGAGTTTTCTTAATCAAGAAGAAAAGAGGAAAAACAAGTGTGTGGAATCATATCAGATTTCGAACCACTTTTTGGTACACAAGGGATACCTCCTGTGAATTGAGATTAGATCTCAATTGTACTCCAGAGAGAAGAGAAGCAAGTTCAGCCATCTTCGTCCCAAGAGTTCTCCTCTAGCCACCACCATTCCCTCTTGCAAGATTCGATCTTTGCAGCAAATGGAAGTCAAGAAATCAGTTCTTGACATCAGTCTTGCAAGAAAGACTGAAAAAACTCAGTGTTTAGTATTTCCAGAGGGTTCTTGCGAAGGATCCAGTGTGTAGGACACACCTTGCTGGTTCTGTTCCATCCATAGCTGTGTCATCTTCTGCAGGAACGGATCTTGGTGCATTCTTTGGGCGTGAACACCAACTTTGGATGATACTGCTTCTCCGGATCAGGTATATTCCTTCCTTTTACTTTTTGGTTCAGATCTGGTTCGATTATGGGTCAAGTAAGATCCTTGAATATGGTATTCTAAATTTAGGGAATATGATTTCCAGTTGGAAGAAGGTAAGAAAATTTTTGAAATTCACCCTCCCATTCCGCAACCTTATTGGCGTCCATTAGATGGATCCTACTATTCTTTCATCCAAAACGTTGAATGCTGCACAGAGCAATTACACAACCACTGAAAAAGAGCTATTAGCTATTGTGTTTGCTTTAGACAAATTTAGGTCATATTTGCTTGGCTTTAAAGTGATTGTTTTTTCTGAGCATGCAGCTTTGAGATACCTACTAGCAAAGAAGGAGTCGAAACCGAGGCTGATAAGGTGGATACTCTTGCTCCAAGAGTTCGATCTAGAAATCAAGGATCGAAGGGGAGCTAAAAATTCGGTGGCTGATCACCTAAGTAGGTTGGTGAAAGGCGAGGACTCCTCTCCCATCTGTGAGTTGTTTCCTGATGAGCAGTTGTTCCACATGAGAGGTATGACTCCATGGTATGCTGACATTGTGAATTACTTGGTCACTGGAATTTTTCCTAATGACCTTAGCAGATCCATAAAGAATAAAATCAGGTATGAGGCAAAATATTATGTATGGGATGAACCCTACCTATGGAAATTTTGTTCTGACCAAGTGATTAGGAGATGTGTCCCTGAGGAGGAGCAGATGTCGATTCTAAGGTTTTGCCATAATTATGCTTGTGGAGGCCATTTTGGGCCAAAGAGGACAGCTCGAAAAGTCTTGGATAGTGGGCTGTATTGGGCCACCCTATTTAGAGATGCCTACTTGTTTTGTAAAAACTATGAAAGATGTCAACAAACAGGTACACTATCTCGTAGGAATGAGATGCCCCAAACCCCCATTCTTATATGTGAAATATTTGATGTTTGGGTCATTGATTTCATGCGACCCTTTCCCCCCTCTTGTGGTTTTTCTTACATACTTTTGGCAGTCGATTATGTCTCAAAATGGGTGGAAGCCAAAGCCACCAAAACTGATGATTCTAAATGTGTTGTAGGGTTTATAAAGTCTAACATCTTCAGTAGGTTTGGCATTCCTCGAGCCATCATAAGCGATCAAGGGACCCATTTTTGCAATAGAATAGTTGAAGCCTTATTGAGAAGATATGGGGTGCATCACCGAATTGCCACTACTTATCATCCCCAGACTAACGGGCAAGCTGAAATTTCCAATAGAGAGGTAAAGTCCATCTTGGAAAAGACGGTGAATCCAGGAAGGAAGGATTGGAACCTACGTCTAGATGATGCTCTCTGGGCTTATCGGACAGCTTACAAGACCCCAATAGGTATGTCCCCTTACAGGTTAATTTTTGGCAAATCTTGCCACTTGCTGGTGGAAATTGAACATAGGGCCTATTGGGCAATCAAGCAATGCAACATGAATATGGAAGAAGCAGGGAAGGAAAGGAAGATCCAATTGCAAGAGCTGGAAGAGTTGAGGTTAGAGGCATATGAGAATTCAAGAATCTACAAAGAAAAGACCAAATCGTTCCATGACAATGCATTCTTAAGAAAACAATTTAAAATTGGACAAAAGGTCTTATTGTATAATTCTCGACTTCAACTCATGCCAGGTAAGCTGCGTTCCAGGTGGATGGGTCCGTTTAGTGTGACTAATGTTTTTCCCTATGGTGCAGTAGAGATCAAAAGTCTCGACGCAGGTAAGATCTTCAAGGTGAATGGACATCGATTGAAGTTGTTCCACGAGGATGCAAATGTCCCCTCTATAGTAGACATCTCGTTGGACATTCCACGGTATTCATTGGATTAAAGGAGCAAAAGGAGGACGTCGAGCATAACGACATTAAACAATTGCGCTTCTGGGAGGCAACCCATTATGTTTAGTTAATTTTGTTATTTTGTTTGGTTTTGATTTTTGTATTTAGTAGGAACCTCAAAAAGCGAACAGGGAAGTACTCCCAAATCTTTCTACTTTATGCATAATCACATACATTGGGGACAATGTATAACTTAAGTGTGGGGGGGGATTAGGAAAATCTGATGGAAATTTGGAATACCTTACCTTCTTGAAATTTCTGCTCCCTGGAAGCTTATCCTTGAATGATTTCAACTTATCAAGAATCATATGCTTAGGCTGAATAGATAAGATAGGATGCAAGCATGACTAACTGAATCTTTCTTGGCTGAATATGGTACCTCATGATTTTAATCGATCAATAGGCAAGATGCATAATTTATTTTCACAAAATTATCTATCAAACATGAGTTGATTATTCTAGAACTTGCTGTGTTAGGCATATTGAGACCACGATCAATGAATTCATGGATCAGGCGACAAAACCCTATGATTTTTGTGCAAAAAAAAAAAAAAAAAAGAGTCGTGACTAATGTGAGATGGAGCATAAAATGCACTCACATCTAGAAACAAAAGCAATGTGAGATGGAGCATAAAATGCACTCACATCTAGAAACAAAAGCAAGGGAGAGATGGAGCATAAAATGCACTCACCCTAGAACCCCAACCCCATTCTCACCTTCAGATCCTAGGAATTCATACTAAGTGGTGGAGATGTGATACATAGCATGCTTATGGAAATAAGCACACCTTGTTTTGGCTTAAGAAACAAAGAAAGGTAAGTGAATTTGGCTGTATTGGTTTGTTAAAAGCAATGAGTACCCGTTAAGCTAGGGAGTTTCAGCCGGGAAAGTTTGTCTCCTTGACTGTCAATTTATCCTGGGACCATGAGAAAGGGTGATTTGCGATCACTCTTGGACGAGAAGAAAGGGAGAAAGAAATGGAAGAGGGAAGGTTACCAAGTCTGAACTAAAGCATGAAATGAACCAGGCCTCATGTAGAGAAAAAGAAAGATTGAAAATCAATAGTTAGTTACTTTTGTGTTACTTGAGTTTTTTGCCTTGCCCGAGGACGGGCAAAGTTTAAGTGTGGGGGGATTTGATGAGACATAGAAGAACCTTATTTTGTTCCCTTAATTTCATCCTTTTACACTACTTTAGCACTTAAATGCACTCATTACTCTTGTATTTCGATTCAGGGCAATAAAAAAGGCAATTGGAAGGAAACAGGCCAGTTCGGGTGATTTTGCACAGTTTCGGCAACAGTCAGTGATCTGGGCCTAACTCAACATTCCAGACTCCGAATTGGGCAATTCAAGAAGCATTAGAAAGAAGAAAGAAAAGCCACAACTTTTATGTTTTGGGTTTTGACTGATTCGGTCCACATCGAGTACGAAACTGGGCCCGAAGTCAGAGCAAGATCGTAGCCAGGCCCATTTAACAGCTAAAGCCCAACTCGTAGAAGAACCTGGAAGCAGCCCAAGTAGCAGAGAAGCCCAACTCAGATGCAAGAGTCTAGAGTCCTAATTCGAATGTAATCTCCCAAGAGGGAGAGAGTCTTATTAGATATAAACTTTGAATGTAATCCTATAAGGATAAGAAGGTTGGGGATTAGATAAGAGATAGGATAGGATTAGTTCAAAGAAGATCAAGATTCCCTAAACGATAAGATGATCTCCTAGAAGGAGTTGGAAAACATCCCTCTCCTTTGGCTATATAGAGAGGGGGGCAAACCAGCTTTAGCATCACTAATTCCAAGATCGAAGAGATCATCAAGAGGCAAAGAAGCTCAAGAAAGCAGTTCGGCTATGGAGAAGAAAGGCATGGAGATTGTGCAGATCATGAGTAGCTAAGCTTCTTTCTCTAGTTCAAGGGGGGAGGTTCGATTGTGTCATTGTGAGGTTCTGTAGTTACCTTATTTTCTTGCTTTCTAATTCAAGTATTCATTGATTCTTGTGCATATTTTTTTTGGATGTTGATGTTAATTAGTTTGACAAACTGAATTAATGTTGATCTTCCTACTGCTATCCATGATTTCGGTGATCCGTAATTGTCACGAATAATGGTGCAAGTAGCAATTAGGTTGATTTCTTTTTGGGTCAATTGTTCGTGACAGCCTTTGACCAATGTTTTAACATGATTCAACCTAAAGGAATCGATGGAACAAGATTCAGTAATTGTAGCTATCTCAATTATTGTTATTTTGGTTTAATTGTTTTCACAAATCTTAATGCTATCACTATTTAATATGGACGCTATCGTACCCAGTTAAGTGGTCATAAGTGTTGATCGAATGCTGGGTTTGGTCAACTGAATTAGGAAAACATAAGGTTTATTATGGCTGTCCTAATAAATCTAAGGTTAAATGCTTGAATAGCAAAAATGCTGAAATGTACCTAGGATTGATGGCCAATCGATTCAACCCGAACCCTTGAACCAGAATTCGGTAAGACTGATTTTCTCTTGTTTAAGTTGCAATTTATTTTCTTTTCTTTTAATTTCAGTATTTAAATTCTCTCACTGAATTACATTATCTATTAGGCTAAGAGATTAATGATTTGCTCCCTGTGGGATTCGACCTAGAACCACTTTTTACTGCAAATTTTTTATTGTGGGACTAGTATTAATTTTGAGGTCTTCAACAAACCCGTCAGTGATGTATGGATGTGTGATGTGCTACGTACATAGGCCATAAGTGCTTGGCCCAAGCTCAATTGACAGTGCCTCTTGCGCACACCATGGCTGAATGCACATCATTGCCATGGTATCCCTTTTGGTCATTGGATGACTTCCCTCAGTGGTGGGCCCCACACCTCATGGAGAGGTTACGTGCAGGACCCTAGCCGATTTGGGCCCACCGAAATCTAACTTTATGAAAGTTAGTGGTGAAGGGATGAGAGATCCATCCTATGGACGCCCAAAAGATTGCGGAATAAGGGGCGAATTTCAAAAATTTTTCTCTCCCTTCAACTGGGAATCGTATTCCCCATTTAGAAAATCATATTTTCAAGGATCAATTCTGAACCATAAACTGAACCAGATCTGAACCAAAAAGAAGTGGGAAGGATTATACCTGATACGGAGAAGTAATATCTCCCAACGAAGGTGTTCACGCCCAAGGAAGGATCCAAAGACTGCTCCCACTGAAGATGGCGCAGTGCAGGTGGAGCAGAATCAGCAGTGTTCTTCTCCAAGAACTCTGTCCTTCGCAAGAATCAGCAAGATGGCACGTGAGCACAGCTTCCTTTCAATCCTTTCTCAAAGGACTAATGTCAAGATCCAATCTTGACTTCTCCCACCAGTGGAGATCGAACTGGAAAGCAGGGCGGCAAGAACAGGGAGGCGGCAAGAGAGTATTTGCAGGGAGCAGAATTCTCTCTTCTAGATTTCAGCACCGAAGAAACCTGATGATCTGTGTGTATTGTTTCTCTAAAGGCTGCCGCCCCCTTCTTCTTTTATAGTCTTAAAGGGATCAGCTCCTAATCAGATTAGGAGTTGCTAATCCAAATCATATTTGGTTTAGAAGTCCCTTTAAGTGATAAGGGATAATCCTTATCTTATCTGGAGATCAGATCAGCCATCTCCTAATCTGATTAGGAGGTTTCCAGATCTAAATCTTATTTAGATCTTGGACTCTCTAAGTGGATAGGGTCTAAGCCCAATCCTATTAGCTGATCCACTTCAGATTTCGCCCCTTTATTAACTAAATAAGCAGCCCAGTTCGAAATGGGCTTTAGGCCCATTAAGCTTATGTGCTCACTTAACCCTCTTAACTGCTGCCCAGTTGGGCTTCCTTGTATGGCGTGGGACCCAAGCATTGATCTCATCAGCCACATGGGTTCGGCCCAGCCTTTGTTACAAGGCCTGGCCGAATACACTGTTAAAGACAGTGCACCCCCTGAAACCCATCAAATGGGCTCTACGGGCCCAACACTTACCCTAAGAGGTCCTTGGGCCAAGCCACCTTGTAACACCCAGGGACTGTGGGCAGATGCAAGATTAGCCCATCAGGTATTTGAAGGGATGAGAGATCCATCCTATGGACGCCCAAAGATTGCGGAATAAGGGGCGAATTTCAAAAATTTTATCTCTCCCTTCAACTGGGAATCGTATTCCCCATTTAGAAAATCATATTTTCAAGGATCAATCTTGAACCATAAACTGAACCAGATCTGAACCAAAAGGAGTGGGAGAGGATTATACCTCATACGGAGAAATACTATCTCCCAATGGAGGTGTTCACGCCCAAGGAAGGATCCAAAATCTGCTCCCACTGAAGATGGCGCAGTGCAGGGTGGAGCAGAATCAGCAACGTTCTTCAAAAGAACTTGATCCTTCGTAAGGATCAACTGGACGACTTGAGTACAGCTCCAACCAATCTTTTCACAAAAGATTGAAATCAAGATCCAATCTTGATTGCTCCCAAGAACTGGAGATCGAACTAAAGGAATGACAAAAGCAGGAAGGTGGCGGCAGGAGAGAATTCGCAGTATGCAGGAAATCTCTCAATCTCTCTTTCTTCAAAGAGAAGAATGCTATGGATGTTGTTGTGTAGTAGGCTGCCGCCCCCTTCCCCTTTTATAATCTCAAAAGGGATCAGCTCCTAATCAGATTAGGAGCTGCTAATCCAAATCATATTTGGGTTAGAAGTCCCTTAGTGATAAGGGATAACCCTTATCTTATCTGCAGATAAGTTCAGCTGTCTCCTAATCTAATTAGGAGGTTTCCAGATCTAAATCCCATTTAGATCTTGGACTCTCTGAGTGGATAGGGTCTAAGCTCAATCCTTTCAGCTGACCCTCTTTAGAATTCGCCCCCTTTAAATGACTGATTAAATCAGCCCAGTTCGAAATGGGCTTAAGGCCCATTTAAGGTTATGTACTCAAAAGGCTTCCAAATTGCTGCCCAGTTGGGCTTCCTTGTATGGCATCGGACCCAAGCATTGATCTACACATCAGCCACATGGGTTCGGCCCAGCCTTTGTTACAAGGCCTGGCCGAATACACTGTTAATGACAGTGCACCCCCTGAAACCCATCAAATGGGCTCTATGGGCCGAACACTTACACTAAGTGGTCCCTGGGCCAAGCCACCTTGTAACACCCAGGGACTGTGGGCAGATGCAAGATTAGCCCATCAGGTATTATCCTCAATGGTCTTACACTTAACCTCTCAGCCCATAATGATCATACACTGCCCGACAAGAGAGGACCTCTCCCTCAGCTGCAAGGAACAGTGTTGCACTCTCCACTTATATGGATCCCGGGAATTAAAACCTTCTTGCAAACAATTTAGAAACCATACATATATACTTTTATATCTTATATAAAATATATTTTGCAAAACAAATCTCAACGGTTGAAATCGGCTGCCGGCAGTCTTGGATTCCATCAGTGAGAGTGCATCCCCGATCATTACCTTTGTCCGACAAAGGGGCTGATCCTGTTACTATGATCACCCACTCAGATGAATTCTTGGACTGTCCCAACATACCCAGGTTTTGACCCCCTCTAAGGATCTCACTGATTGGAACATCAAAGACAGTCCAATCCGACACCTAGTGTAGTATCATAATCGAGTCTAGGGGTCGGGTGTAACTTTCCAGTTTTGCCCATCAATCTCCAAGGTCCAGGGCAATACTGGAAATCTGGTCCAGTTCAAAGATTCAATTAATCCTACACTGTATGTGCCTAGGGTCTCACCCTGGCAGCTGAGACAAGCCACCCCAACCGACTTGGTGGCACTACAGTGTCAGCCTTGTCAGGATAGGTCTCCCCAGACCGACCCACTGGCTGTGAACATTCTAAACTAACACGAGTCTCATTAAGTGTCCAGTTTAAGGGTATTACACAGAAACATACCAAGGGAACATGAATCAAATATGTATCTTTATTCATTTACAATAAACTCATAAAGTACATCATTCTGATTGAAGCTAAGGGCATACAAAACTGTCTAACAGTATTAACCTCAATGGTCTTACACTTAACCTCTCAGCCCATAATGATCATTCACTGCCCGACAAGAGAGGACCTCTCCCTCGGCTGCAAGGAACAATGTTGCACTCTCCACTTATATGGATCCCGAGAATTAAAACCTTCTTGCAAACAATTTAGAAACCATACATATATACTTTTATATTTTATATAAAATATATTTTGCAAAACAAATCTCAACGGTTGAAATCGGCTGCCGGTAGTCTTGGTTTCCATCAGTGAGAGTGCATCCCCGATCATTACCTTTGTCCGACAAAGGGGCTGATCCTGTCACTATGATCACCCACTCAGATGAATTCTCAGACTGTCCCAACATACCCAGGTTTTGACCCCCGCTAAGGATCTCACTGATTGGTACATCAAAGACAGCCCAATCCGACTCCTAGTGTAGTATCATAATCGAGTCTAGGGGTCGGGTGTAACTTTCCAGTTTTGCCCATCAATCTCCAAGGTCCAGGGCAATACTGGAAATCTGGTCCAGTTCAAAGATTCAATTAATCCTACACTGCATGTGCCTAGGGTCTCACCCTGGCAGCTGAGACAGGCCACCCCAACCGACTTGGTGGCACATCAGTGTCAGCCTTAATAGGATAGATCTCCTCCTCAAACCGACCCACTGGCTATGAACATTCTAAACTAACACGAGTCTCATTATGTGTCTAGTTTAAGGGTATTACACAGAAACATACCAAGGGAACATGAATCAAATATGTATCTTTATTCATTTACAATATACTCATAAAGTACATCATTCTGATTGAAGCTAAGGGCATACAAAACTGTCTAACAAGTGGGAGCCACTTGGGTTTGACCTAGATCAAACTAGGGCGTAATTGACTGTTCCCTCCAGCTAATATGAGTGCATGTGATAGGGAGATTCATATGATGAACTCTCTAAAGGCCTTCCATCATTATTATGAGGATGGATCCTTTAGTAATGAGGAAACACACCAGAAAATGGGTTATCCATTTGTTGTTGGGATTGTCTGAGTGTTTCATAAGATTATAAGGGCATCATAGACTGATGTGGGAGGGGCTTCACCAGAAAATGAGAACTCTCTCATGGTACCTTGGCGTTCACGAACATGATGGGTAAGCACTCACTGGACAGAAAGGTTTACCTGAAAATGGCTCTGAATCTTGTTTGACAGAGGCCAAAGGAAAAACTCATATGATGGGTGGATATGATCCTTCACAGAAAGGTGGTGAGGTTTTGCAGCTGAAACAGTTGTTTCCATGCACCCTATGTGATTTCCCACATTTCCAGAGACAACCCGTGGTCTTCATCACTGAGAAAGGAGGGAAATCTTAGAGATGAATAAATGGAAATGGAACATAGATTAAAATCCATATCTATTTAATGAACATGAATCAAATTAGGTTGTGGACTGATGTTTGTTCTTTTATCAGAAAATGGCAAATGGATAATTTGCAAAACTGCTTGATGACAACAAGCTGAAGGGCCCAAACTATGCTGACTGGTACAGGAACCTTATGTTGGTCTTAACCTCTGAGAAATTGGATAAGGTAGCCATGAATCCTGCCCTGGATCATCCGGGAGATAGGGCTTCTATGGCCCGGAGAAGTGAATACCAAGAATGGGAGGAGAAAAACTCCCTTGCCCGCTGCTATATCATTGCCTCCTTGGACAACCCAATTCAGAGGCAGTTCGATCAGATCAAACTTGCTAAGGATGTATTGGACAGTCTCAAGACAATGTACGAAGAGCAGAATCGTTCTACTCGGCAGAAGGTCTTGAAACAATTCATGACCGCGTAGATGTCCAAGGGCCAACAAATTCACAACCATTGTCTCTGGATGATGGGTTATATCAACGAACTGGAGTCTCTTGGATCCGGGCTAGATCTGGTAACACAGATCGATGCTATTCTCAACTCTCTGTCTCCATCCTTTAATCCATTCATCTTGAAGTACAACATGAACATGCTGAACGTCAGCTTGTAGGAACTCAGCAATATGTTGCAGAGGGCCGAAGAATTGATTAAAAAGGATGAGACCATTGCCATGCTTGTTGAAATTGGCAAATCGGGCAAGAAAAGGAAAGCAAAGAGAAAGCCCAAAAAGAAAGCTGCCAAACCCAAGAAACAGAGGAAGGACAAGGCATCGGATGCCTGTCACTTCTACAAGAAGACCGACCACTGGAAAAGGAATTGTCCTACCTACCTGGAATCCAAGAAAGGTAATCTCGAAACTTGTGTTATAGAAACCAACTTATTGGTAGCTTCTGCATCCTGGTGTATTGACTCCGGGGCTTCAACTCATGTGTGTAACTCACTGCAGGGGTTCAAGGTAAGCAGAAGGCTGAGTGAAGGAGAAGTCACGCTCTACTTGGGGACTACTGCAACTGTTGCAGCCACGGCCATAGGAACCGTGGAGTTACTTTTTAGAGAAGGAACTATTGTACTGAAACATTTGCCTTTATGTACAAAATTTAAGAAGAAATTTGATTTCTGTCTCAAAACTGTGTGCAGATGGTTATTCTGTCTTCTTTCGTAATACAATTACTATTAAAAGAAATAACAGATTCATTGCATACGGGGAACTGGAGAACGGTCTCTATGTTCTACATCATTCTCTAGAAACTAACATAACCAAAACTACGTCGGCTAAAATCCCCAAGAAGAGAGTCCGTGATACAGTCAATCTCACGTGCTTGTGGCATTACCGACTTGGCCGCATCCATGTTGACCGAATCACAAGATTGGTAAAGGATGGTCCTTTGGATTTTCTAACTGTAGAAGATCTTCCCACTTGTGAGCCTTGCCTACAAGGCAAGATGACAAAATCACCTTTTAACGGTAAGCCTGAAAGATGTACAGGCACACTTGACCTTATACATACTGATGTATGTGGTGCCCTGAGTGTTAGGACACGGAATCAACACGTGTTGTTCATCACCTTTACTGATGATTTTTCATGATATGGTTACGGGTACCTAATGAGACATAAGTCTGAATCCTTTGAAAAGTTCTAAGAGTTTAGACAAGAGGGCGAGAAACAGTTTGGGAGAGAAATTAAAGCCCTTCGATTAGATCGAGGTGCCGAGTATCTCTTTAACGAATTCAGGGACTACTTAAGAGACAATGGGAAGTATCACAGTTAGCTCTTCCTGCTACACCACAACTTAACGGTGTTTGAGAGAGGAGGAATAGGACCTTATTGGATATGGTCCGGTCACTTCTCATACACTCAGAGTTACCCACATCCTTTTGGGGTTACACATTAGAGACTGCAATTTACATGCTGAATCGGGTTCCAACCAAATCGGTTCCGAACACTCCATATGAACTTTGGACCGGAAAGAAACGAGTGCAGACAAGTTGGAATCCAAGACCAGTCGTTGCCTACTTGTAGGCTACCCAAAAGGCTCTGTGGGTTACCTATTCTATGACCCAAGTGAGTAGAACGTGTTCTGCAGTCGAAATGCACAATTCGTGGAAACTGATTATATCCTGGATACCCATCGTCAGGAATATAGTCCTTGATGAGGAGAGTTCAGGAGCAGTGGCAGATGTCCCACTAGTTCCAGGTAGTGACCAACCTAGAAGATCCACTCAGGTATCCAGGCCACTAGTCCATTATGGTTATGACTAGGATAGTTACCTAGTGGAAACCTTGACTAGTGAGGAGGATCCCGTGACTTAGGCGGAAGCTATGTTGGACATAGATTCCCAGAAGTGGATGGAGGCCATGAGAGCGGAGATGGACTCAATGGAGACCAATGGAGTCTGGACTCTAGTAGATCCACCCTCCGGGGTAAAAGTAATCAGTTGCAAATGGATTTACAAGAGGAAGAAGGGCCCCGATGGTAGGGTTGAGACCTTTAAAGCTCATCTGGTGGCGAAAGGGTACACTTAGAAAGAGGGCATCGACTATGAGGAAACCTTTTCGCCTATGGCCATGCTTAAATCCATTAGGATCATGCTAGCTGTAGCAACATACCATGATTATGAGATTTGGCAGATGGACGTCAAAACTGCATTCCTGAATGGAGATCTTACTGAAGATATCTATATGCAGCAGCCGCAAGGCTTCATTGCTGCAGGTTAGGAAAACATGGTATGTAAACTTTAAAGATCCATTTATGGACTTGAGCAAGCTTCTAGAAATTGGAACATCCGTTTTTGACTCTGCTATCAAATCGTTTGACTTCAAGGAGAATCCAAATGAAACCTGTGTTTATAGGAAGTACAATGGAGATAAGGTTACCTTCTTGGTTCTGTATGTAGATGACATTCTACTCATTGCGAATGATGTAGGAATGTTAACTACGGTGAAAGTATGGCTTTCACAGCAATTCTCCATGAAAGATCATGGAGAAGCCTCCTATATACTTGGTTTTCGACTCTATAGAGATAGGTCGAAGCGGATAATAGGATTATCCCAATCTTCTTACATTGACAAAATAGTCAAAAGATACAGCATGGAAAACTCCAAGAAAGGAAATGTTCCTTTCAGGCACGGAGTCACTCTCTCCAAGAAGATGTCTCCCAAGACTTCTGAGGAGATTGATGGCATGAAAGACGTTCCCTATGCCTCTGCCGTTGGGAGCATCATATATGCCATGCTGTGCACTCGTCCTGTCATTGCTCAGGTAGTGAGTGTAGTAAGCAGATTTCAGGCCAACCCAGGGCAGGAGCACTGGATTGCTGTGAAAAAAATACATAAATACCATCGAAGGACAAAAGAGTTTTGTCTAGTATTCGATGGTAGCTCACTACAAATCCAAGGGTATAAAGATGCCGATTTCCAGTTGGATCCAGATGATAGAAAGTCTACATCTGGATATGTTTTCACGATAGGATCGTGTGCTGTTTGCTGGAAAAGCAACAAACAAGGGTCCACTACAAACTCCACGACCGAGGCCGAGTACATTGCCGCAAGTGAGGCTGCCAAAGAAGCCGTGTGGATGAAGACGTTCGTTCACGAGTTGAGAGTAGTTCCGTCCAGCACATCACCCATATCGTTGTTGTGTGACAACAATGGAGCCATTGCTCAGGCTAAGGAGCCACGAGCCCACTCGAAGTCGAAGCACATCGAGAGGAAGTACCACGTACTGAGGGAGATTGTTGGTAGAGGGGACGTCCTGATTCAGAAGGTAGCGTCAATGGAAAATGTAGCAGACCCATTGACGAAGCCACTATCATAGAAAGTGTTTGAGAAACCTGTGGAAAGCATGGGAATCCGGCATGTACCTGATTGGACCTAAGTACAAGTGGGAGCTGTTGGACAATTTTGTATGCCCTTAGCTTCAATCAGAATGATGTACTTTAAGAGTTTATTGTAAATGATTAAAAGTGCATATTTGATTCATGTTCCCTTGGTATGTTTCTGTGTAATTCCCTTAAACTGGACACATAATGAGACTCGTGTTAGTTTAGAATGTTCACAGCCAGTGGGTCGGTTTGAGGAGGAGACCTATCCTATTAAGGCTGACACTGATGCCAGGGTGAGACCTATCCTACCAAGTCGGTTGGGGTGGCCTGTCTCAGCTGCCAGGGTGAGACCCTAGGCACATGCAGTGTAGGATTAATTGAATCATTGAACTGGACCAGATTTCCAGTATTGCCTTGGACCTTGGAGATTAATGGGCAAAACTGGAAAGTTACACCCGACCCCTAGACTCGATTATTATACTGCACTAGGTGTCGGATTGGGCTGTCTTTGATGTACCAATTAGTGAGATCCTTAGCGGGGGTCAAAACCTGGGTATGTTGGGACAGTCTAAGAATTCATCTGGTTGGGTGATCATAGTGACAGGATCAGCCCCTTTGTCGGACAAAGGTAATGATCAGGGACGCACTCTCACTGATGGAATCCAAGACTACCGGCAGCCGATTTCAATCGTTGAGATTTGTTTTGCAAAATATATTTTATATGAGATATAAAAGTATATATATTATGGTTTCTAAAATGTTTGCAAATGGTTTTAATTCCCAGGATCAATATAAGTAGAGAGAGCAACACTGTTCCTTGCAACCGAGGGAGAGGTCCTCTCTTGTCGGGTAGTGTTTGATCATTATGGGTTGAGAGGTTAAGTGTAAGACCATTGAGGGTGATACCTGATGGGCTAATCATGCATCTGCCCACAGTCCATGGGTGTTACAAGGTGGCTTGGCCCAGGGACCACTTAGGGTAAGTGTTGGGCCCATAGAGCCCATTTGATGGGTTTCAGGGGGTGCACTGTCCATAACAATGTATTCGGCCAGGCCTTGTAACAAAGGCTGGGCCAAACCCATGAGGCTGATGTGTAGATCAATGTTTGGGTCCCACACCATACAAGGAAGCCCAACTGGGCAGCAGTTAGGATAGCTAAGTGAAAACATAAGCTTAATGGGCCTAAAGCCCATTTTGAACTGGACTAATATAATAAGATTAATATGGGCGAATTTTGAGATGGATCAGCAGATAGGATAGGTCTTAACCCTATCCATGTTAGACAGTTTTTTATGCTCTTAGCTTCAATCAGAATGATGTACTTTATGAATTTATTGTAAATGATTAAAAGTGCATATTTGATTCATGTTCCCTTGGTATGTTTCTGTGTAATACCCTTAAACTGGACACATAATGAGACTCGTGTTAGTTTAGAATGTTCACAGCCAGTGGGTCGGTTTGAGGAGGAGACCTATCCTATTAAGACTGACACTGATGTGCCACCAAGTCGGTTGGGGTGGCCTGTCTCAGCTGCTACGGTGAGACCCTAGGCACATGCAGTGTAGGATTAATTGAATCCTTGAACTGGACCAGATTTCCAGTATTGCCTTGGACCTTGGAGATTAATGGGCAAAATTGGAAAGTTACACCCGACCCCTAGACTCGATTATTATACTGCACTAGGTGTCGGATTGGGTTATCTTTGATATACCAATTAGTGAGATCCTTAGCAGGGGTCAAAACCTGGGTATGTTGGGACAGTCAAAGAATTCATCTGAGTGGGTGATCATAGTGACAGGATCAGCCCCTTTGTCGGACAAAGGTAATGGTCGGGGATGCACTCTCACTGATGGAAACCAAGACTGCCGAAAGCCGATTTCAACCGTTGAGACTTGTTTTGCAAAGTATATTTTATATGAGATATAAAAGTATATTTATTATGGTTTCCAAAATGTTTGCAAGAAAGTTTTAATTCCCGGGATCCATATAAGTGGAGAGTGCAACACTGTTCCTTGCAGCCGAGGGAGAGGTCCTCTCTTGTCGGGCAGTGTATGATCATTATGGGCTGAGAGGTTAAGTGTAAGACCATTGAGGGTAATGCCTGATGGGCTAATCTTGCATCTGCCCACAGTCCCTGCATGTTACAAGGTGGCTTGGCCCAGGGACCACTTAGGGTAAGTGTTGGGCCCATAGAGCGCATAAGATGGGTTTCAGGAATTTGGTGGTGGGGCAACTAGCAACAAGTTGCTTAAACCTTTCCCAATATTCATATAATGTCTCACCACCAAACTGCCGAACTCCACATATTTCTTTTCTTATATTTGCAGCCCGGAATGCAGGAAAATATTTATCTAAAAATATCCTATTCATTTCATCCCATGTGCGTACAGAACCGGGGGGGAGAATATACAACCAATCCTTTGCTTTATCTCTTAAAGTAAATGGAAAGGCTATGAGTTTTACCTGGTCCTCGGTCATACCGTGGGGTTTCATGCTTGAATAGATGACCTGAAATTCCTTTAGATGTTTGTGAGGGTCCTCACCTGGGAAACCATGAAATAGAGGCTATAATTGAATCAAACCAGATTTGAGTTCAAAGGCTACCTCAAGAGTGGGGTACGTGATGCATAAGGGCTGTTGGTTCATAATTGGTGCAGCCAACTCCCTTAATGTCCTCTCTCTGTCAGCCATTCTTTCTACTTCTTCGAAGATGGGAAAATCACAAGTGGGTAGATCGAAATCTGAGTTCACCCTTTTAGGTGAACGATCCTTCCTTTGCTTTGCCTCCTTTCTTAAACGATGGGTGGTCCTCTCAATTTTGGGGTTGTACTAAAATTCACCTCGTTGAGAAGCACGAGTCATAAACAAGAAGATTAACAAAATAAGGTAATAGCTAAGAAATTAACGTTGCTCCCAGGGCAGCGGCGCCAAAATTTTGACGGGTTTGTCGAATCCCTCAGAATTAGTACTAGTCCCACAATCAAATAATTGCAGTAAAAAGTGGTACTAGGTCGAATCCCACAGGGAGCAAATCAGTAATCTCTTAGCCGAATGGATAAAGTAATTGAGTGGGAAAATAACTAAAATTTAAAAGAATAAGAAAACAATAGCAAACTAAACTAACAAGAGAAAATCAGTCTTACCGAATTCTGGTTCAAGGGTTCAGGTTGAATCGATTGGCCATCAATCCTAGGTACATTTCAGCATTCTTGCAATTCAAGCATTTAACCTTAGATTTATTAGGATAGCCATAAAAAACCTTGTGTTTTCCTAATTCAGTTGACCAAACCCAGCATTTGATCAACTCTTATCACCACTCAACTGGGTATGATAGCGTCCATATTAAACAGTGATAGCATTAAGATTTATGAAAACAGTTAAACCAAAATAACAATAATTGAGATAGCTACAATTACTGAATCTTGTTCCATCGATTCCTTTAGGTTGAATCATGTTAAAACATTGGTCAAAGGCTATCACGAACAATTGACCCAAAAAGAAATCAACCTAATTGCTACTTGTACCATTATTCGTGACAATTACGGATCACCGAAATCATGGATAGCAGTAGGAAGATCAACATTAATTCAGTTTGTCAACTAATTAATATCAACAACCAATAAAAATATGCACAAGAATCAATGAATACTAGAATTAGAAAGCAAGAAAATAAAGTAACTACAGAATCTCACAATGACACAATCAAACCTCGCCCTTTGAACCAGAAAAAGAAGCTTACTACTCATGATCTGTGCAATCTCCATGCCTTTCTTCTCCATAGCCTTTCTTCTCCTAGAAGGAGTTGGAAAAAGAACCTCACAATGACACAATCGAACCTCCCTCTTGATGATCTCTAGGATCTTGGAATGAGTGATGCTAGAGCTGGTTCGCCCCCCTCTTTATATAGCCAAAGGAGAGGGTTATTTTCCAACTCCTTCTAGGAGATCATCTTATCTTCAGGGAGTCTTGATCTTCTTTGAACTAATCCTATCCTATCTCTTATCTAATCCCCAACCTTCTTATCCTTATAGGATTACATTCAAAGTTTAGATCTAATAAGACTCTCTCCCTCTTGGGAGATTACATTCGAATTAGGACTCTAGACTCTTGTATCCGAGTTGGGCTTCTCTACTACTTGGGCTGCTTCCAGGTTCTTCTGCGAGTTGGGCTTCAGCTGTTAAATGGGCCTGATTGCGAACTTGCTCTGACTTTGGGCCCGGTTTCGTACTCGATGTGGACCACATCAGTCAAAACCCAAAACATAAAAGTTGTGGGTCTTTTTCTTCTTTCTAATGCTTCTTGAATTGCCCAATTCGAAGTCCGGAATTGTGGGTTAGGCCCAGATCACTAACTGTCGCCGAAACTGTGCAAAATCATCCGAATTGGCCTGTTTCCTTCCAATTGCTTTCTATATTGCCCTGAATCAAAATACAAGAGTAATGAGTCAATTTAAGTGCTAAATAAATGTAAAAGTGTGAATATTAGGGGATAAAAATAGGGTTCTTTTAGGTCTCATCAGATGGCCTATCTCGGCCACCAGGTTAAGACCCAAGGCACATGCAATATGGGATTACTCGAATCCTTGAACCGAACCAGATTTGCAGTATTGCCCTGGACCTTGGAGACAGATGGGAAAAACTGGAAAGTTACACATGACCCCTAGACTCGATTATGACACTTCATTAGGTGTTGGATCGGGCTGTCTTTGATATGCCAATCAGTGAGATCCTTAGATGGGGATGAAAACTTGGGTATGTTGGGACAGACTGAGAATTCATCTGAGTGGGTGATCATAGTGACAGGATCAGCCCCTTTGTCGAACAAAGGGTAATGATCGGGAATGCACTCTCTCTGATGGAAACCAAACTATCGGCAGTTGATTTCAATCGTTGGAATTTTGTTTTGCAAAATTAATATATATATATATGTACGGTTTCGAAATGTTTGCAAATGGTTTTAATTCCCGAGATCCATGTGAGTGGAGAGTGTGGCACTGTTCCTTGCAGCCGAGGGAGAGGTCCTCTCTTGTCGGGTAGTGCTTGATCATTAAGGGCTGAGAGGTTAAGTGTAAGACCATTTAGGATAGTACCTGATGGGATAATCTTGCACCTGCCCACAGTCCCTGGGTTATTATAAGATGGCTTGGCCCAGGGACCACTTAATGTAAGTGTTGGGCCCATAGGGTCCATGTGATGGGTCAGGGGTTCACTGAGCTTTTCAGTGAATTCGGCTAGGCCATGTAATAAATGTTAGACAGTTTTCTACACCCTTAGCTTCAATCAGAATGATGTACTTTATGAGTTTATTGTAAATGAATAAAAGTGCATATTTGATTCATGTTCCCCTAGAATGTTTTTGTGTAATACCCTTAAACTGGACACTTAATGAGACTCGTGTTAGTTTAGAATATTCACAGCCAGTGGGTCGGTCTGGGGAGACCTATCCTGATAAGGTTGACATTGTGGTGCCACCAAGTCGGTTGGGGTGGCCTGTCTCAGCTGCCAGGGTGAGACCCTAGGCACATACAGTGTAGGATTAATTGAATCTTTGAACTGGACCAGATTTCCAGTATTGCCCTGGACCTTGGAGATTGATGGGCAAAACTGTAAAGTTACACCCAACCCCTAGACTCGATTATGATACTGCACTGGGTGTCGGATTGGGCTGTCTTTGATGTACAAATCAGTGAGATCCTTAGTGGGGGTCAAAACCTAGGTATGTTGGGACAGTATGAGAATTCATCTGAGTTGATGATCATAGTGACAGGATCAGCCCCTTTGTCGGACAAAGGTAACGATCGGGGATGCACTCTCACTGATGGAAACCAAGACTACCGGCAGCCGATTTCAACCATTGAGATTTGTTTTGCAAAGTATATTTTATATGAGATATAAAAGTATATATATTATGGTTCTAAATTGTTTGCAATAAGGTTTTAATTCCCGGGATCCATATAAGTAGAGATTGCAACACTGTTCCTTGCAGCCGAGGGAGAGGTCCTCTCTGGTCGGGCAGTGTATGATCATTATGGGCTGAGAGGTTAAGTGTAAGACCATTGAGGATAATACCTGATGGGCTAATCTTGCATCTGCCCACAGTCCCTAGGTGTTACAAGGTGGCTTGGCCCAGGGACCACTTAGGGTAAGTGTTGGGCCCACAGAGCCCATAAGATGGGTTTCAGGGGGTGTACTGTCCATAACAGTGTATTCGGCCAGACCTTGTAACAAACGCCGGGCTGAACCCATGTGGCTGATGTGTAGATCAATGTTTGGGTCTCATGCCATACAAGGAAGCCAAACTGGGAAGCAGTTTGGAAGGCCAAGTGAGTACATTACCTTAAATGGGCCTTAGGCCCATCTCGAACTAGGCTGATTTGATCAGTCAAATTGAAAGGGCGAATTCTGAGATGGATCAGCTGATAGGATTGGGCCTAGACCCTATCCACTTAGAGAGTCCAAGATCTAAATGAGATTTAGATCTGGAAGCCGCCTAATTAGATTAGGAGATGGCTGATTTGATTTGCAGATAAGATAAGGGTTGTCCCTTATCACTTAAAGGGACTTCTAATCCAAATATGATTTGGATTAGCAACTTCTAATGGGATTAGGAGCTGATCCCTTTAAGATTATGAAAGGAAAAAGGGGTGGCAACTATTAGAGATTGATGTTCAATTCTCTTGAGTGCTGAATTCACAAGAAGAGAGAATTCTGCACCCTGCAACTACTCTCTTGCCACTTCCTTTCTGCCGCCGCCATTACCTTCAGTTCGATCTCCAGTTCTTGGGAGAAATCAAGATCTGATCTTGATACCAATCTTTTGGGAAAAGATTGATTGGAGCTGTACTCACAAGCCATCCAGTTGATTCTTGTGAAGGGTCAAGTTCTTTTGGAAGAACATTGCTGATTCTGCTCCATCCTGCACTATGCCATCTTCAGTGGGAGCAGATTTTGGATCCTTTCTTGGGCGTGAACACCTCCGTTGGGAGATATTGTTTCTCCGTATCAGGTACATCCACCCTCCTACTTCTTTTGGTTCATATCTGGTTTGGTTCATGGTTCAAGATTGATTCTTGAAAAATATGTTTTTCTAAAATAGGGAATGTGATTTGCAGTTGAAGGGAGAGAAAAATTTTTGAAATTCGCCCCCTTATTCCGCAAGATCTGGGCGTCCATACGATGGATCTCTGGTGGGTGCCGAACCCAACCAAAGATAAATATTCTTGCTCTGGGTTAATAATTTGCAGATAGTGATGAGCAAGGTCATTCTCCACAGGGATTGGGTGGATTTATTTCCATGTAGATGGATTAAGGGGGATTTGTAAAGCTAAGGAAAATGAGTAAACAGCAGAAAATAACAGAAAACAAAAGATTAAATCGATGGGAGAAAACTTTCGATTGAAGGGATAAGTTTAGCTTTGATTCGTAGCATTGATCCTTGATGCAAAGATTGATTCATATGTTTATGAATAAATTGGTTATAGCTATTAACAAGCTCTAACAGCCAGCCTCTACTTTTATTATTTGACAACCAAAACAAGCTCTTTGATTGCTTCCCTTATTAATAGGCAGTCCTAAACAAGCTCTTAGGATTTAACCTATTAATAGCATTAAGAGGGGAGAGACCCAATTTTGGTCAGTGATCTCACAAGCTCGGATCGTTTAAACCAGATCATATATTTTCCTAACATAGATCGAAAACTTTTTTGCAATCAATTTATGTTAGTTGCCACCATGATCAAACCTACCAATCATATACGAAACTGGAGGTTCAATCGGCCATAGATTATTTCCATTGAATGAGCAAGGGGCCCTTCTTACTTAATCAACAAAAATAATCCTCACAGTTAATTAGCAGAAAACATATGAATACCCATAAACAATGAACTAAAATAAAAATCAATTAGATCTCACAATATTACAGAATCAAGGCTTCCCTAACCCTTCAACCAGAAATAAAAACTTACAGACACTTCATGATGAAAACGCAGCTTCTAGATGAGAAAGGGGGGCGAACTCTTGCTTCTTCTTCCTTGGTTGCTGATTTCCCTCTGTGAAGACTGAAGCTCTCTTGGAGGAATTGATGCCTTGGGTGCTGGTCTGCCCCCCTTTATATAGGTTTGGGGAGAGGGCTGCTCTCCAACTCCCTTAAGGAGATTATCCTCAAACTGGAAAGTCCTAATCTAATTTGAACTTATCCTATCTAACTCTTATCTCTTATCTTTCTAGGATTACAATTTGAGAATTTAAATCTGATAAAACTCTTTTATTGAGATTACATTCAACTTCTATTCTAATGGTACTCTTTGATTTTGAATTCGAATTGGGCTTCTTTAACAATTCGGGCATGCTTCAAGACTCTTCTGCGAAATGGGCTTCAGCTTATGAAATGGGCTTTGTTGCGAAATTACTCTGACTTTGGGCCCAAATTCATCTTCGATGCTGACCGATTCTGCCAAAACCCAAAACATAAAAGTTGTGGGTTTTTTCCTTATCTTTCTAGTGCTTCTTGAATTGTCCAAATCGGAGTCAGGAATTGAGAGTGATGCTCAGATCACTGATCGGTGCCGAAACTGTGCAAAATCATCTGATTAGCCTTGTTTTCTTCCAATCGCCTTCTTGCTTGCCCTGAATCGAAATACAAGAGTAATGAGTCCAATTAGGTACCAATTAAGTGTAAAATACTGAATATTGAGGGATAAAGATATGACAAATTTTATTCTCATCAATCTCTCATCCCTTCAGTGGTATCAGAGCCATGGTTCAAATCTTGAACCATTTTGTTTCAGATCTGAACCTACGCAAATGGGCAGAAGGTGTTCTACCCAATTTGCACAGATATGGGTTTTGGGAAATTTGTTCCCAAAATTAATGGGCGAATAATCTGAAATTAATTTTATATATGGGCTGTTCATACAAGAGGAGATCGAATTCTTGGTTTGCGCAGGGAACCTGCAAGATTTGCAGTTTCTTGATTTATTCATTACATTTGGTCTGTAAATAATTTTTTTTTTTTATTTTCTAGACTCAATGTATTAGGTATTTGATCTGATGTAATTATTAATAGAAATAGGATTTCTATTTATTTTATTTTGGATCGAACATGGCGGCGCAGAGAAGGAGATTTCGTAGAGAAGGAGATGTCGCAGATGGGAGAATCGCTATCTGCGATTTGCTGTTTGTGAAACTACATTCTGTGATCTAACCTCTGTTTTGCAGGATGGATTGTACGAACAGCCCGGGATTTACTGATTCTTGCTTTTCTTTTATCAGTATTTAATTTCAGAATATTTTACTGAATTAAAGATTTAATTAAGGATCAAACCTTAGACCCATTCGAACCAAGATTGGTTCAAACTGTTTGGACCGAACCTAGAGTAAAATCAAGGCTGAAAATCAGCCCTAATTTTCCCACTAATGGGCCTGAGGATTGATGTTTAATTAAATGGTTAATTCAGCCCAACCTGTAAAGGCCCAGTTTTAAATATTTAAAACTGCTAAAAGCCCACTTAACACATAAAGCTGTATGGGCTGAACCATTCAGTCCATACACCTAGATAATATTAAAGGTTAATATTATGGATTTAAAATGGGCTTCAAATAGGCCTAACAGATGATTAATTGATTGGATCAATTTATCCCTGCATTAGATGTATGGATGTGTGATGTGCTACGTACATGGGCCATAAGTGCTTGGCCCATGCTCAATCGACAGTGGCTCTTGCGCACACCATGGTTGAATGCACATCATTGCCATGGTGTCCCTTTTGGTCATTGGATGACCTCCCTCAGTGGTGGTCCCCACACCTCATCAAGAGGTTACGTGCGAAACCCTAGCCGAATTAGGCCCACCGAAATCTGACTTTATGAAAGTCAGTGGGAGCCACTTTGGTTTGACCAAGATCAAACTAGGGCGTAATTAACTGTTCTCTCTAGCTAATATGAGTGCATGTGATAGGGAGATTCATATGATGAACTCTCTAAAGGCCTTCCATCATTAGCATGAGGATGGATCCTTCAGTAATGAGGAAACGCACCAGAAAATGGGCTATCCATTTGCTGTTGGGCTTGTCTGAGTGTTTCATAAGATGATAGGGGCGTCATAGACCGACGTGGGAGGGGCTTCACCAGAAAATGGGAACTCTCTCACGGTACCTTGGCGTTCACGAATATGATGGGTAAGCACTCACTAGACAGAAAGGTTTACCTGAAAACGGCTCTGAACCTTGTCTGACAGAGGCCAAAGAGAAAATTCATATGATGAGTGGATATGATCCTTCATAGAAAGGTGGTGGGGTTATGCAACTGAAACAGTTGGCTCCATGCACCCTATGTGATTTCCCACATTTCCAGAGACAACCCGTAGTCTCTGTCACTAAGAAAGGAGGGAAATCTCAGAGATGAATAAATGGAAATGGAACGTAGATTAAAATTCATCTCTATGAAATGAACATGAATCAAATTAGGTTGTGGACTGATGTTTGCTCCTTTATTAGAAAATGGCAAATGGATCATTTGCAAAATTGCTTGATGACAATAAGTTGAAGGGCCCAAACTATGCCGATTGGTACAGGAACCTTATGTTGGTCTTAACCTCTGAAAAGTTAGATAAGGTAGCCAAGAATCCTGCCCCGGATCATCCGGGAGATAGGGCTTCCGAGGCCCGGAGAAAAGAATATCAAGAATGGGAGGAGAAAAACTCCCTTGCCTGCTGCTATATCATTGCCTCTTTAGAAAATCTAATTCAGAGGCAGTTCGATCAGATCGAACTTGCTAAGGACGTACTGGACAGTCTGAAGAAATATACAAAGAGTAGAATCACTCTACTCGGTAGAAGGTCTTGAAACAGTTCATGACCGCACAGATGTCCAAGGGCCAACAAGTTCACGACCATTGTCTTCGGATGATGGGCTATATCAACGAACTAGAGGCTCTTGGATCCGGGCTGGATCTGGTAACACAGATCGATGTTATTCTCAACTCTTTGCCTCCATCCTTTAATCCATTCATCATAAAGTACAACATGAACAAGCTGAACGTTAGCTTGCAAGAACTCAGCAATATGTTGCAGAGGGCCGAAGAATTGATTGAAAAGGATGAGCCCATTGCCATGCTTGTTGAAACTGGCAAATCGGGCAAGAAAAGGAAGGCAAAGAGAAAGCCCCAGAAGAAGGCTGCCAAACCCAAGAAATAGAGGAAGGACAAGGCATCAGATGCCTGTCAATTTTGCAAGAAGACCGGCCACTGGAAAAGGAACTGTCCTGCCTACCTGGAATCTAAGAAAGGTAATTTCAAAACTTGTGTTATAGAAACCATTTTATTGGTAGCTTCTACGTCCTGGTGTGTTGACTCCGGGGCTTCAACTCATGCGTGTAACTCACTGTCGGGGTTCAAGGTAAGCAGAAGGCTGAGTGAAGGAGAAGTCACACTCTATTTGGGGACTAATGCAACTATTGCAGCCGTGGTCATAGGAACCATGGAGTTATTTTTTAGAGAAGGAACGATTGTACTGAAAGATTGTTTTTATGTACAAAATTTAAGGAGAAATTTGATTTCTGTTTCAAAACTATGTGCAGATGGTTATTCTGTCTTCTTTAGTAATATGATTACTATTAAAAGAAACAACAGATTCATCGCGTATGGGGAACTGGAGAACGGTCTCTATGTTCTACATCCTTCTCTAGAAACTAACATAACCGAAACTACGTCGGCTGAAATCCCCAAGAAGAGAGCCCGTGATACAGTTAATCCCACGTGTCAGTGGCATTACCGACTTGGCCACATCGGTGTTGACCGAATCACAAGGTTGGTAAAGGATGGTCCTTTGGATTTTCTAACTGTAGAAGATCTTCCCACCTGTGAGCCTTGCCTACAAGGCAAGATGACGAAATGGCCATTTAACGGTAAGCATGAAAGATGTACAAGCACACTTGACCTAATACATACTGATGTATGTGGCCCCCGGAGTGTTAGGACACGGAATCAACATTTGTATTTCATCACCTTCACAGATGATTTTTCACGATATGGTTACGTGTACCTAATGAGACACAAGTCTGAATCCTTTGAAAAGTTCAAAGAGTTCAGACAAGAGGTCGAGAAACAGTTAGGGAGAGAAATTAAAGCCCTTCGATCAAATCGAGGTGGCGAGTATCTCTTTGATGAATTCAGGGACTACTTAAAGGACAATGGGATAGTATCACAGTTAGCTCCTCCTGCTACACCACAACTTAATGGTGTTTCAGAGAGGAGGAATATGACCTTATTGGATATGGTCCAGTCGCTTCTCATACACTCAGAGTTACCCACATCCTTTTGGGGTTACGCATTGGAGACTACGATTTACGTGCTGAATCGGGTTCCAACCAAATTGGTTCCGAATACTCCATATGAACTTTGGACCGGAAAGAAACCAAGTGTCAGACACTTGAAGATTTGGGGTTGTCTAGCACACGTTAAAAGAACGAGTGCAGAGAAGTTGGAATCCAAGACCAGTCATTGCCTATTTGTAGGCTACCCAAAAGGCTCTGTAGATTATCTATTCTATGACCCAAGTGAGCAGAAAGTGTTCTGCAGTCGAAATGCGCAATTCTTGGAAACCGATTACATCCTAGACTCCCATCGTCAGGAAATTGTTCTTGATGAGGAGAGCTCAGGAGCAGTGGGAGATGTCCCACAAGTTTGAGGTAGTGACCAACCTAGAAGATCCACTCGGGTATCCAGGCCACCAGTCCATTATGGTTATGACTAGGATAGTGAAGAGGACCCCGTGACTTACGCGGAAGCTATGATGGACATAGACTCCTGGAAATGGGTGGAGGCCATGAGAGCAGAGATGGACTCAATGGAGACCAATGGAGTCTAGACTCTAGTAGATCCGCCCTCCGGGGTAAAAGCAATCGGTTGCAAATGGATTTACAAGAGGAAGAAGGGCCCCGATGGTAAGGTTGAGACCTCCAAAACTCGTCTGGTGGCGAAAGGGTACACTCAGAAAGAGGGCATCGATTATGAGGAAACCTTTTTGCCTGTGGCCATGCTTAAATCCATTAGGATCCTGCTAGCTGTAGCAGCATACCATGAGTATGAGATTTGGCAGATGGATGTCAAAACTACATTACTGAATGGAGATCTTACTGAAGATATCTATATGCAGCAACCGCAAGGCTTCATTGCTGCAGGTCAGGAAAACATGGTATGTAAACTTAACAGATCCATTTATGGACTTAAGCAAGCTTCTAGAAGTTGGAACATCCATTTTGACTCTACTGTCAAATCGTTTGACTTTGAGCAGAATCCGGATGAACCCTGTCTACAGGAAGTACAGTGGAGATAAGGTTACCTTCTTGGTTCTGTATTTAGATGACATTCTACTCATTAGGAATGATGTAGGAATGTTAACTACGCTGAAAGTATGGCTTTCACAGCAATTGTCCATGAAAGATCTTGGAAAAGCCTCCTTTATACTGGGTCTTCGACTCTATAGAGATAGATCGAAGCGGATAATAGGATTACCCCAATCTGCTTACATTGACAAAATAGTCAAAAGATACAGCATGGAAAACTCCAAGAAAGGAAATGTTCCTTTCAGGCACGGAGTCACTCTCTCCAAGAATATGTCTCCCAAGACTTCTGAGGAGAATGATGGCATGAAAGACGTTCCCTATGCCTCTGCCGTAGGGAGCATCATGTATGCCATGCTGTGCACTCGTCCTGTCATTGCTCAGGCAGTGAGTGTAGTAAGCAGATTTCAAGCCAACCCAGGGCAGGAGCACTGGACTACTGTGAAAAACATACTTAAGTACCTTCGAAGGACAAAAGAGTTTTGTCTAGTATGTTAGACAGTTTTGTATGCCCTTAGCTTCAATCATTTTGATGTACTTTTGTTATTTAGTGGAAATAAATAAAGTGCATGTTTGATTCATGTTGTTTGGTTTAATTCTGTGTAAAACCCTAAAACTGGACATTTGTAGAGACTCATGTTAGTTTTAAATGTTCACAGCCGCTGGATAAGTCTGGGGAGATTTATCCTGCCAAGGCTGATACTGGTGTGCCACCAAGTGTTGGGATGGCCTGTCTCAGCCATCAGGGTAAGACCCGAGGCACATTCAGCATGGGATTACTTGAATCCTTGAACCGGACCAGATTTCCAGTCTTGCCCTGGACCTTGGAGATAGATGGGCAAAACTGGAAAGTTACACCTGACCCCTAGACTCGATTATGACACTTCACTAGGTGTTGGATCAGGCTGCCTTTGATATGCCAATCAGTGAGATCCTTAGTGGGGATCAAAACCTGGGTATGTTGGGGCAGTTTGAGAATTCATCTGAGTGGGTGGTCATAGTGACAGAATCAGCCACTTTGTCGGACAAAGGGTAATGATCGGGAATGCACTCTCTCTGATGGAAACCAAACTGCCGGCAGTTGATTTCAATCGTTGGAATTTTGTTTTTGCAAAATTAATATATTTACATATATATGTACGGTTTCAAAATGTTTGCAAATGGTTTTAATTCCCGGGATCCATGTGAGAGGAGAGTGCGGCACTGTTCCTTGCAGCCGAGGGAGAGGTCCTCTCTTGTCGGGCAGTGCTTGATCATTAAGGGCTGAGAGGTTAAGTGTAAGACCATTTAGGATAATGCCTGATGGGCTAATCTTGCACCTGCCCACAGTCCCTGGGTTTTTATAAGATGGCTTGGCCCAGGGACCACTTAATGTAAGTGTTTGGGCCCATAGGGTTCATACGATGGACTCAAGGGGTTCATTGAGATTTTCGGTGAATTCGGCTGGGCCTTGTATTAAAGGCTGGGCCGAACCCATGTGGCTGGTGTGTAGATCAATGCTTGGGTCCCACGCCATACAAAGAAGCCCAACTGGGCAGCAGATTGGAAACTAATTAAACACTGAATACTTAATAGGCCAAAAGCCCATTTCGAGGTGGGCTGATATGATCACCCATCCATGGGGCGAATTTGAGATTGAAGTTAGCAAAAAGGATTGGGCTCTTAGCCTTATCCAATCTTAGAGACCAAATTCAAATCAGATTTGAATTTGGTAACCTCCTGATAAGAACAGGAGTAAGCTAACTCTATCTGGGAAAGGGATTAAGATTATCCCCTATCCAAATACTGATTTGGATTGGGATAACTCCTAATTAGGAGATTTCTTAATCAAGAAGAAAAGAGAGGAGATTTTCGAATGAACCAAGAGAGAGAAATAAGATTTCGATCCAAGAGGTTCTGGTAAGCAAGAAAGGTTCCTGCGAATTGAGATTAGATCTCATTCTCTCCAGAAAAGAAAACAGTTCAGCCTTTTCGTTTCTGGAAATCTCCTCCTGCCGCCGCCATCTGCATTGTTGCAAGATTTGATCTTTGCAGAAAAGAAAGTCAAGAAACCAGTTCTTGACATCAGTCTTGCAAGAAAGACTGAAAGAATTCAGTGTTTAGTACATCCAGGGGATTCTTGTGAAGGATCCAGTGTGTAGGACGCACCCTGCTGGTTCTGTTCCATCCACAGCTGTGTCATCTTCAGCAGGGACAGATCTTGGAGCATTCTTTGGGCGTGAACACCAACTTTGGGAGATACTGCTTCTCCGGATCAGGTATAATCCTCCCATTTATCTTTTGGTACAGATCTGGTTTGATTAGGGTTCAAGTAGATCCTTGAATATTGTATTCTAAATTCAGGGAATATGATTCCCAGTTGGGAGAAGGTAGGAAATTTTTGAAATTCGCCCCACCCATTCCGCAACCTTTATGGCGTCCATTAGATGGATCCTACCATTCTTTCAGTGGTATCAGAGCCACAGGTTCGAATCTTGAACCAAAAGAAAATCAGATCTGACCCTGCGCAGATGGATAGAAGGTGTTCTTTCAAGATTTGCGTAGATTGTTTTCTTTTTTTTTTTTCAAGAAACTGTTTCTTGTTAAGGGCGATTGATCTGAAATTAATTTCTATTAAATCCAAAATTTATTTGGAATTGTTCTTTATTTATTTTGATTTAATGGACTGTTCAAACCTGGAGATCGCAGTGCAGTTTTAGCGCAGATGGTCTGCGCACCCTTTTTCTTTTCTATTTATTTATTTCATTCAATTCGGTCTGTAAATAATTTTTTTTATTTTTAGACTGAATGTATAGGATTTGATTAAGAATGTAATTAATAGAAATAGGATTTCTGTTATTTTTCTTGATTAAAGAAGATGGAAGAAGATGGCGGCGCTGGAGATTTGCAGATGGAGAAATCATTTTCTGCGATTTGCAGTTTATGAAACTGCAACCCTTGTGATTAACCTCTGTTTTGCAGGTGGTGCGAACAGTCCATAATTGTTTTGTGTTTGCTAGAAATCAAAACTATTAATTTCAGATCATTCAATAATTAATTCTTGAATTGAAAATCAGTTTTGGACCATTTCGGACTAGATTGGACCAAAACTGTTTGGACCAAATCTGGGTTTCGAAAGGGGCTGTTCTCAGTCCAATTGTCTCACACTTTTGTTCCAAATCTGATGTTCAATTACAGGGATTAATTCGGCCCACCTGTAAAGCCCAGTTTTAAAGGGTTAAAACTGCAAAAGCCCATTATTGTGAGATAAGCTGTATGGGCCGAACTGCTATCTGCGATTCAGCCCATACACCTAGTGGACATTAATCGTTAATGACTTGGTTTTTAAATGGGCCGTTGAATGGGCTTTACGGCAATTAATTGATTGGATCAATTCCTCCTTTACATGTGATGTTTGGATGTTTGATGTGCTGCGACCATGGGCCATAAGTACTTGGCCCGTGATGACTCGTTAGTGGCTCTTGCGCACACCATGGCTGAATGCACATCATTGCCATGGTGTCCCTGAAGGTCATTGGATGACCCCCCTCTTTGCCTGGTGGGGCCCACAACCCTGAAAAGGGATGCGTACGGAACCCCTAGCCGATTAAGGCCCACCAGAAATCTGACTTTATGAAAGTCAGTGGGAGCCACTTTGGTTTGACCTAAATTAGAACTAGGCCGTGATTTTGTTCCCTCCAGCAAATATGAATGCAAGTGATAGGGAGATCCATATGATGGACTCTCTAAAGGCCTTCCGTCATTAGCACAATGATGGGTCCATCAGTAATGAGGAAACGCACCATAAAATTGGGCTATCCATTTGCTGTTGGATCTGTTAGAGTGTTTCATAAGATGATAGGGGCGTCATAGACCGATGTGGGAGGGGCTTCACCAAAAAATGGGAACTCTCTCACGGTACCTTGGCGTAACCTGAATATGATGGGTGTGCACTCACTGACAGAAGGGTTTACCTGAAAACGGCTCTGAACCTTGTCTGACAGAGGCCAAAGGGAAACTCATTTGATGAGTGGATATGATCCGTCACAGAAAGGTGGTGGGGTTATGCAGCTGAAACAGTTGGCTTCACGCACCCCATGTGATTTCCCACATTTCCAGAGACATTTCGTCGTCTCCGTCACTGAGATAGGAGGGAAATCTCAGAGATGAACAAATGGGAATGGAACATAGATTAAAAGCCATATCTATGTAGGTAAACATGAATCAAACCAAGGTTGTGGACTAATGATTTTGCTGTTTTATCAGAAAATGGCAAACGGTCAATTTGCAAAGCTTCTTGACGATAACAAGCTTAAGGGCCCAAACTATGCCGACTGGTACAGAAATCTTATGCTGGTCCTAACTTCTGAAAAGTTAGACAAGGTAGTGAAAAATCCTGCCCCGGAACGTCCGGGTGATAGGGCTTTTGAGGCCCGTAGGAGGGACTACCAAGATTGGGAGGATAAGAACTCCCTAGCCCGCTGCTTTGTCATTGCCTCATTAGACAACTCAATACAGAGGCAGTTCGATCAGATCGAACTTGCCAAGGACATATTGGACAGTCTAAGGACAATGTATGAGGAGCAGAACCGTTCTACTCGACAGAAGGTCCTGAAATTGTTCATGACCGCGCAGATGACCAAAGGGCAGAAAGTTCATGACCATTGTCTTCGGATGATGGGATACATCAACGAACTTGAAGCTCTTGGATCCGGGCTAGATCTTGGCACGCAAGTGGATGCCATCCTAAATTCTTTGCCCTCTTCCTTCAATGCGTTCACTATGAACTACAATATGAATAAGCTGAATGTCAGCGTCCAGGAACTCAGCAATATGTTGCAGAGGGCCGAGGATTTACTCAAGAAGGATGAGCCTGTGGTTATGCTTGCTGAAGCTAACAAATCGGGCAAGAGAAAGAGAAAGGCAAAGAAGCCCCAGAAGAAGACTACCAAACCCAAGAAGCAGAAGAAGAACAAGGCATCTGATGTCTGTCACTTCTGCAAGCAGACCGGCCACTGGAAGAGGAACTGTCCTACCTACCTGGAATCTAAGAAAGGTAATATCGAAACTTGTGTCATAGAAACTAATATGTTAGTTACTTCTGTGTCCTGGTGTGTTGACTCCGGGGCTTCAACTCATGCGTGTAACTCACTGCAGGGGTTCAAAGTTAGCAGAAGGCTGAGTGAAGGTGAAGTGACACTGTTCTTGGGAACAACTGCAAGTGTTGCAGCTGCGGCAATAGGAACCGTAGAATTAGTTTTTAAAGAAGGAGTCCTTGTACTTAAAGATTGTCTTTATGTACAGAACTTGAGAAGGAATTTAATTTCTGTTTCAAAATTGTGTGCTGATGGATATACTGTTTACTTTAGTAATATGATTACTGTTAAACGGAATAATAAATTCATCGCATGCGGGGAGCTAGAGAACGGTCTCTATGTTCTGCATCTTTCTTTGGAAACTAACTTAACCGAAACTACGTCGGTCGAAAATCCCAAGAAAAGGACTCGTGATACAGTAAATCTCACGTGCCTCTGGCATTACCGACTTGGCCACATCGGTGTCGACCGAATCACAAGACTGGTAAATGATGGTCCTTTGGATTTTCTAACCGTAGAAAATCTTCCCACTTGTGAACCTTGCCTCCAAGGTAAGATGACTAAGCGGCCCTTTGACGGTAAGCCTGAAAGATGTGCAGGCACACTTGACCTAATACATACTGATGTATGTGGTCCCCTAAGTGTTAGGACACGGAATCAACACATGTACTTCATCACCTTTACAGATGATTTTTCACGATATGGTTACGTGTACCTAATGAGACATAAGTCTGAATCATTTGAAAAGTTCAAAGAGTTCAGACAGGAAGTCGAGAAACAGTTAGGGAGAGAAATTAAGGCCCTTCGATCAGATCGAGGTGGCGAGTATCTCTCTGACGAATTCAGGGCCTACTTAAAGGCCAATGGGATAGTGTCACAACTAGTTCCTCCTGCTACACCTCAACTCAACGGTGTTTCAGAGAGGAGAAATAGGACCTTGTTGGACATGGTCCGGTCACTTCTCGTACGCTCAGAATTACCCACATCCTTTTGGGGATACGCATTAGAGACTGCTACCTACGTGCTGAATAGGGTTCCAACCAAATCAGTTCCGAAAACTCCATATGAGCTTTGGACCGGAAGGAAGACAAGTGTGAGACACTTGAAGATTTGGGGTTGTCCTGCACACGTTAAAAGAACAAGTGCGGACAAGTTGGAATCTAAAACCAGCCGTTGCCTGTTTATAGGCTACCCAAAGGATTCGGTGGGTTATCTATTCTATGACCCAAGTGAGCAGAAAGTGTTCTGCAGTCGAAACGCCCGATTCTTAGAATCCGATTACATCCTGGACACCCATCGTCAGGAAATAGTTCTTGATGAGGAGAGCTCAGGAGCAGTGGGAGATGACCCACAAGTTCCAGGTAATGACCAACCTAGAAGGTCCACCCGTATCCAGACCACCAGTCCGATATGGTTATGACCAGGATAGTTACCTGGTGGAAGCCTTGACTAGTGAAGAGGATCCCGTGTCTTACGCGGAAGCTATGTTAGACATAGACTCCCAGAAGTGGGTGGAGGCCATGAGAGCCGAGATGGACTCAATGGAGACCAATGGAGTCTGGACTCTAGTGGATCCGCCCTCCGGGGTAAAAGCAATTGGTTGCAAATGGATCTACAAGAGGAAGAAGGGCCCCGATGGCAGGATTGAGACCTTTAAAGCTCGTTTGGTGGTGAAAGGGTATACTCAGAAAGAAGGCATCGACTATGAGGAAACCTTTTCACCGGTGGCCATGCTTAAATCCATTAGGATCCTGCTAGCTGTAGCAGCGTACCATGATTACGAGATTTGGCAAATGGATGTCAAAACAGCGTTCCTGAATGGAGATCTTAGTGAAGATATCTACATGCAGCAGCCGCAAGGCTTCATTGCTGCTGGTCAGGAACACATGGTATGTAAACTTAATAGATCCATATATGGACTTAAGCAGGCTTCTAGGAGTTGGAACATCCGTTTTGATTCTGCAGTCAAAACGTTTGACTTTGAGCAGAATCCGGATGAGCCCTGTGTTTACAGGAAATCCAGTGGGGATAAGATCACCTTTTTAGTCTTGTATGTGGACGATATCCCACTCATTGGGAATGATGTAGGAATGTTGACTTCGGTCAAGGTATGGCTATCACAGCAGTTCTCCATGAAAGATCTTGGAGAAGCTTCATACATACTGGGTCTTCGACTCTATAGAGATAGATCGAAGAGGATAATTGGATTATCCCAGGCTGCTTACATTGACAAAATTGTCAAAAGATACAGCATGGAAAACTCCAAGAAAGGAAACGTTCCTTTCAGGCACGGAGTCACTCTCTCCAAGAAGATGTCTCCCAAGACTTCTGAGGAGATTGAGTGCATGAGAGACGTTCCCTATGCCTCAGCTGTGGGGAGCATCATGTATGCCATGTTGTGCACTCGCCCGGACATAGCTCAGGCGGTGAGTGTGGTAAGCAGATTCCAGGCAAACCCAGGACAGGAGCATTGGACTGCTGTGAAGAACATACTCAAATACCTTCGAAGGACGAAAGAGTTTTGTCTGGTATTCGATGTTGTTCACTGCAAGTTCTAGGGTATACCGATGCCGATTTCCAGTCGGATCCAGATGATAGAAAGTCTACATCTGGGTATGTTTTCACGATAGGATCGTGTGCTGTTTGCTGGAAAAGCAGCAAACAGGGGTCCACTGCAGACTCCACAACCGAGGCCGAGTACATTGCCGCAAGTGAAGCTGCCAAGGAAGCCGTGTGGATGAAGAAATTCAAACACGAATTGGGAGCGATTCCATCCAGCACATCACCCATCCCGTTGTTGTGTGACAACAATGGAGCGATCGCCCAGGCTAAAGAGCCTCGGGCCCACTCGAAGTCAAAGCACATCGAGAGGAAGTACCATGTACTGCGGGAGATCGTTGGTAGAGGGGACGTCCTAATTCAAAAGGTAGCATCAGCGGATAATGTGGCAGACCCATTGACTAAGCCACTGACACAGAAGGTGTTTGAGAAACACGTGGAAAGTATGGGACTCCGGCTTGTACCAGATTGGACCTAAGTGCAAGTGGGAGCGGTTAGACAGTTTTGTATGCCCTTAGCTTCAATCATTTTGATGTACTTTTGTTATTTAGTGGAAATAAATAAAGTGCATGTTTGATTCATGTTGTTTGGTTTAATTCTGTGTAAAACCCTAAAACTGGACATTTGTAGAGACTCATGTTAGTTTTAAATGTTCACAGCCGCTGGATAAGTCTGGGGAGATTTATCCTGCCAAGGCTGATACTGGTGTGCCACCAAGTGTTGGGATGGCCTGTCTCAGCCATCAGGGTAAGACCCAAGGCACATACAGCATGGGATTACTTGAATCCTTGAACCGGACCAGATTTCCAGTCTTGCCCTGGACCTTGGAGATAGATGGGCAAAACTGGAAAGTTACACCTGACCCCTAGACTCGATTATGACACTTCACTAGGTGTTGGATCAGGCTGCCTTTGATATGCCAATCAGTGAGATCCTTAGTGGGGATCAAAACCTGGGTATGTTGGGGCAGTTTGAGAATTCATCTGAGTGGGTGGTCATAGTGACAGAATCAGCCACTTTGTCGGACAAAGGGTAATGATCGGGAATGCACTCTCTCTGATGGAAACCAAACTGCCGGCAGTTGATTTCAATCATTGGAATTTTGTTTTTGCAAAATTAATATATTTACATATATATGTACGGTTTCAAAATGTTTGCAAATGGTTTTAATTCCCGGGATCCCTGTGAGAGGAGAGTGCGGCACTGTTCCTTGCAGCCGAGGGAGAGGTCGTCTCTTGTCGGGCAGTGCTTGATCATTAAGGGCTGAGAGGTTAAGTGTAAGACCATTTAGGATATTGCCTGATGGGCTAATCTTGCACCTGCCCACAGTCCCTGGGTTTTTATAAGATGGCTTGGCCCAGGGACCACTTAATGTAAGTGTTGGGCCCATAGGGTTCATACGATGGACTCAAGGTGTTCATTGAGATTTTCGGTGAATTCGGCTGGGCCTTGTATTAAAGGCTGGGCGAACCCATGTGGCTGGTGTGTAGATCAATGCTTGGGTCCCACGCCATACAAAGAAGCCCAACTGGGCAGCAGATTGGAAACTAATTAAACACTGAATACTTAATGGGCCAAAAGCCCATTTCGAGGTGGGCTGATATGATCACCCATCCATGGGGCGAATTTGAGATTGAAGTTAGCAAAAAGGATTGGGCTCTTAGCCTTATCCACTCTTAGAGACCAAATTCAAATCAGATTTGAATCTGGTAACCTCCTGATAAGAACAGGAGTAAGCTAACTCTATCTGGGAAAGGGATTAAGATTATCCCCTATCCAAATACTGATTTGGATTGGGATAACTCCTAATTAGGAGATTTCTTAATCAAGAAGAAAAGAGAGGAGATTTTCGAATGAACCAAGAGAGAGAAATAAGATTTCGATCCAAGAGGTTCTGGTAAGCAAGAAAGGTTCCTGCGAATTGAGATTAGATCTCATTCTCTCCAGAAAAGAAAACAGTTCAGCCTTTTCGTTTCTGGAAATCTCCTCCTGCCGCCGCCATCTGCATTGTTGCAAGATTTGATCTTTGCAGAAAAGAAAGTCAAGAAACCAGTTCTTGACATCAGTCTTGCAAGAAAGACTGAAAGAATTCAGTGTTTAGTACATCCAGGGGATTCTTGTGAAGGATCCAGTGTGTAGGACGCACCCTGCTGGTTCTGTTCCATCCACAGCTGTGTCATCTTCAGCAGGGACAGATCTTGGAGCATTCTTTGGGCGTGAGCACCAACTTTGGGAGATACTGCTTCTCCGGATCAGGTATAATCCTCCCATTTATCTTTTGGTACAGATCTGGTTTGATTAGGGTTCAAGTAGATCCTTGAATATTGTATTCTAAATTCAGGGAATATGATTCCCAGTTGGGAGAAGGTAGGAAATTTTTGAAATTCGCCCCACCCATTCCGCAACCTTTATGGCGTCCATTAGATGGATCCTACCATTCTTTCATAGTATTCGACGGTAGCTCACTACTGATCCAAGAGTATACAGATGCCGATTTCCAGTCGGATCCAGATGATAGAAAGTCTATATTTGGATATGTTTTCACGATAGGATCATGTGTTGTTTGTTGGAAAAGCAGCAAACAGGGGTCCATTGCAGACTCCACGACCGAGGCCGAGTACATTGCCGCAAGTGAGGCTGCCAAAGAAGCCGTGTGGATGAAGAAGTTCGTTCACGAGTTGGGAGTAGTTCCGTCCAGCACATCACCCATCCCATTGTTGTGTGACAACAATGGAGCCATTGCTCAAGCTAAGGAGCCACGAGCCCATTCGAAGTCAAAGCACATCGAGAGGAAGTACCACGTACTGCGGGAGATTGTTGGTAGAGGGGACGTCCAGATTCAGAAGGTAGCGTCAGCGAAAAATGTAGCAGACCCATTGATGTAGCCACTATCACAGAAAGTGTTTGAGAAACATGTGGAAAGCATGGGACTCCGGCATGTACCTGATTGGACCTAAGCGCAAGTGGGAGCTGTAATACAGTTTTGTATGCCCTTAGCTTCAATCAGAATGATGTACTTTATGAATTTATTGTAAATGAATAAAAGTGAATATTTGATTCATGTTCCCTTGGTATGTTTCTGTGTAATACCCTTAAACTGGACACTTAATGAGACTCGTGTTAGTTTAGAATGTTCACAGCCAGTGGGTCGGTCTGGGGAGACCTATCCTGATAAGGTTGACACTGTGGTGCCACCTAGTCGGTTGGGGTGGCCTATCTCGGCTGCCAGGGTGAGACCCTAGGCACATACACTGTAGGATTAATTGAATCTTTGAACTGGACCAAATTTCCAGTAATGCCCTAGACCTTGGAGATTGATGGGCAAAACTGGAAAATTACACCCGACCCCTAGACTCGATTATGATATTGCCCTGGGTGTCGGATTGGGCTGTCTTTGATGTACCAATCAGTGAGATCCTTAGCGGGTGTCAAAACCTGGGTATGTTGGGACAGTCTGAGAATTCATCTGAGTGGGTGATCATAGTGACAGGATCAGCCCCTTTGTCAGACAAAGGTAATGATCGGGGATGCACTCTCACTGATGGAAACCAAGACTACTGGTAGCCGATTTCAACCGTTGAGATTTGTTTTGCAAAGTATATTTTATATGAGATATAAAAGTATATATATTATGGTTTCTAAATTGTTTGCAAGAAGGTTTTAATTCCTGGGATCCATATAAGTAGAGAGTCCAATATTGTTCCTTGCAGCCGAGGGAGAGGTACTCTCTTGTTGGCAGTGTATGATCATTATGGGCTGAGAGGTTAAGTGTAAGACCATTGAGTTTAATACCTGATGGGCTAATCTTGCATCTGCCCACAGTCCCGGGGTGTTACAAGGTGGCTTGGCCAGGACCACTTAGGGTAAGTGTTGGGCCCATAGAGCGCATAAGATGGGTTTCAGGGGCTGCACTGTCCATAACAGTGTATTTGGCCCGGCCTTGTAACAAAGGCTGGGCTAAACCCATGTGGCTGATGTGTAGATCAATATTTGGGTCTCACGCCATACAAGGAAGCCCAACTGGGCAGCAGTTTGGAAGGCCAAGTGAGTACATTACCTTAAATGAGCCTTAAGCCCATCTCGAACTGGGCTGATTTGATCAGTCAAATTAAAAGGGCGAATTCTGAGTTGGATAACTGATAGGATTGGGCCTAGACCCTATCCACTTAGAGAGTCCAGGATCTAAAGGAGATTTAGATCTGGTAGCCTCCTAATTAGATTAGGAGATGGCTGATCTGATTTGCAGATAAGATTAGGGTTGTCCCTTATCACTTAAAGGGACTTCTAATCCAAATATCATTTGGATTAGCAACTTCTAATGGGATTAGGAACTGATCCCTTTAAGATTATGAAAGGAAAAAGGGGTGGAAACTATTAGAGATTGATGTTCAATTCTCTTGAGTGCTGAATTCACAAGAAGAGAGAATTCTGCACCCTGCGAATACTCTCTTGCCGCCTCTTTACTGCCGCCGCCATTACCTTCAGTTCGATCTCCAGTTCTTGGGAGAAATCAAGATCTGATCTTGATAACATTCTTTTTGGAAAAGTTTGATTGGAGCTGTACTCACAAGCCATCCAGTTGATTCTTGCGAAGGGTCATGTTCTTTTGGAAGAACATTGTTGATTCTGCTCCATCCTGCACTGCGCCATCTTCAGTGGTTGCAGATTTTGGATCCTTGCTAGGGCGTGAACACCTCCATTGCGAGATACTGTTTCTCCGTATCAGGTACATCCTCCCTCCTACTCCTTTTGGTTCAGATCTGGTTTGGTTCATGGTTCAAGATTGATCCTTGAAAAATATTTTTTTCTAAAATAGGGAATGCGATTCCTAGTTGAAAGGAGAGAAAAATTTTTGAAATTTGCCCCCTTATTCCGCAAGATCTGGGCGTCATGGATCTGTCATCCCTTCAGTGGTATCAGAGCCATGGTTCAAATCTTGAACCATTTTGTTTCAGATCTGAACCTGCGCAAATGGGCAGAAGGTGTTCTACCCGATTTGCGTAGATATGGGTTTTAGGAAATTTGTTCCCAAAATTAATGGGCGAATAATCTTAAATTAATTTTATATAAATCTGATTATTATTTAGAACTGTTCTTTATGATTTTCTTGATTTATGGGCTGTTCGTACAAGAGGAGATCAAATTCTTGGTTTGCGCAGGGAACCTGAAAGATTTGCAATTTCTTGATTTATTCATTACATTTGGTCTGCAAATAATTTTTTTATTTTTTAGACTCAATGTATTAGGTATTCGATCTGATGTAATTATTAATAGAAATAGGATTTCTATTTATTTTATTTTGGATCGAAGATGGCGGCGCAGAAAAGGAGATTTCGCAGATGGGAGAATCGCTATCTGCGATTTGCAGTTTGTGAAGCTGCATTCTGTGATCTAACCTCTGTTTTGCAGGATGGATTGTATGAACAGCCCTGGATTGACTGATTCTTCCTTTTCTTTTATCAGTATTTAATTTCAGATTATTTTACTGAATTAAAGATTTAATTAAGGATCAAACCCTAGACCCATTCGAACCAAGATTGGTTCAAACTGTTTGGACCGAATCTAGAGTTTAATTAAGGCTGAAAGTCAGCCCTAATTTTCCCACTAATGGGCCTGAGGATTGAAGTTTAATTAAATGGTTAATTCGGCCCATTTCGAACTGGGCTGATGTGATCACCCATCTATGGGGCGGATCTGAGATTATGTTAGCAAAAGGATAGGGCCTTTTGACCTTATCCACTCTGGGAGACCAAATTCAAATAGGATTTGAATCTGGTAACCTCCTGATAAGAACAGGAGTAAGCTAACTTAATCTGTAGATAGGATTGAGATAATCCCCTATCCAAATACTGATTTGGATTGGGATAACTCCTAATTAGGAGGTTTCTTATGTTAGACAGTTTTGTATGCCCTTAGCTTCAATCAGAATGATGTACTTTATGAGTTTATTGTAAATGAATAAAGATACATATTTGATTCATGTTCCCTTGGTATGTTTCTGTGTAATACCCTTAAACTGGACACTTAATGAGACTCGTGTTAGTTTAGAATGTTCACAGCCAGTGGGTCGGTCTGGGGAGACCTATCCTGACAAGGCTGACACTGTAGTGCCACCAAGTCGGTTGGGGTGGCTTGTCTCAGCTGCCAGGGTGAGACCCTAGGCACATACAATGTAGGATTAATTGAATCTTTGAACTGGACCAGATTTCCAGTATTGCCCTGGACCTTGGAGATTGATGGGCAAAACTGGAAATTTACACCCGACCCCTAGACTCGATTATGATACTACACTAGGTGTCGGATTGGGCTGTCTTTGATGTACCAATCAATGAGATCCTTAGCGGGGGTCAAAACCTGGGTATGTTGGAACAGTCCAAGAATTCATCTGAGTGGGTGATCATAGTGACAGGATCAGCCCCTTTGTCGGACAAAGGTAATGATCGGGGATGCACTCTCACTGATGGAAAAAAAGACTGCCGGCAGCCGATTTCAACCGTTGAGATTTGTTTTGCAAAATATATTTTATATAAGATATAAAAGTATATATGTATGGTTTCTAAAATGTTTGCAAGAAGGTTTTAATTCCCGGGATCCATATGAGTGGAGAGTGCAACATTGTTCCTTGCAGCCAAGGGAGAGGTCCTCTCTTGTCGGGCAGTGTATGATCATTATGGGCTGAGAGGTTAAGTGTAAGACCAATGAGGATAACACCTGATGGGCTAATCTTGCATCTGCCCACAATCCCTGGGTGTTACAAGGTGGCTTGGCCCAGGGACCACTTAGTGTAAGTGTTGGGCCCATAGAGCTCATTTGATGGGTTTCAGGGGGTACACTATCTTCAGCAGTGCATTCGGCCAGGCCTTGTGACAAAGGCTGGGCTGAACCCATGTGGCTGATGTGTAGATCAATGCTTGGGTCCCACGCCATACAAGGAAGCCCAACTGGGCAGCAATTTGGAAGGTTTTTTGAGTACATAACCTTAATGGGCCTTAAGCCCATTTCGAACTGGGCTGATTTGATCAGTCATTTAAAGGGGGCGAATTCTGAAGTGGGTCAGCTAAAAGGATTGGGCTTAGACCCTATCCACTCAGAGAGTCCAAGATCTAAATAAGATTTAGATCTGGAAACCTCCTAATTAGATTAGGAGACAGCTGATCTGATTTGCAGATAAGATAAGGATTATCCCTTATCACTAAGGGACTTCTAACCCAAATATGATTTGGATTAGCAACTCCTAATCTGAAGAGGAGCTGATCCCTTTGAGATTATAAAAAGGGAAGGGGGCAGCAGCCTTTTACATCATCAACAGCATTCTTCTCTTAAAGAAAGAGAGATTGAGAGATTTCCTGCATACTGTGAATTCTCTCCTGCCGCCACCTTCCTGCCATTACCATTCCTTCAGTTCGATCTCCAGTTCTTGGGAGCAATCAAGATTGGTTCTTGATTTCAATCTTTTGTGAAAAGATTGGTTGGAGCTGTACTCAAGTCGTCCAGTTGATCCTTACGAAGGATCAAGTTCTTTTGAAGAACGTTGCTGATTCTGCTCCACCTTGCACTGCGCCATCTTCAATGGGAACAGATTTTGGATCCTTCCTTGGGCGTGAACACCTCCATTGGGAGATAGTATTTCTCCGTATCAGGTATTATCCTCTCCCACTCCTTTTGGTTCAGATCTGGTTCAGTTTATGGTTCAAGATTGATCCTTGAAAATATGATTTTCTAAATAGGGAATACGATTCCCAGTTGAAGGGAGAGATAAAATTTTTGAAATTCGCCCCTTATTCCGCAATCTTTGGGCGTCCATAGGACGGATCTCTCATCCCTTCATCTTTATCCAGAAGAAAGGAGGAGAAACCCTAAGAAGAGAGAAAAATATTAGATTTCGAACCAAGGGTTTCAAGAAAAGAAAGAAAACTTCCTGCGAATAGAGATTAGATCTCATTCATACTCCAGAGAGAAGAGAAGCAATCCAGCTATCTTTGGCCTTGGAGTTCTTCTCCAGCCACCGCCGCCATTGCTTCTCACAAGATTCGATCTTTGTAGAGGAAAGAAGTCAAGAAACCAGTTCTTAACATCAGTCTTGCAGAATAGACTGAAGAAGATTCGGTGTTCAGAGTTTCCAGAGGATTCTTGCGAAGGATCTAGTGTGTAGGACGCACTCTGCTAGTTCCGTTCCACCCACTGCTGTGTCATCTTCAGCAGGAGCGGATCTTGGTTTCTTCTTTGGGCGTGAACACCAACTTTGGGAGATATTGCTTCTCCGGATCAGGTATATTCCTCCCTTTTGCTTTTGGTTCAGATCTGGTTCGATTATGGTTCAAGTAAGATTCTTGAATATTGAATTCTAAATTTAGGGAATATGATTCCCAGTTGGAAGAAGGTAGGAAAATTTTTGAAATTCGCCCACCCATTCCGCAACCTTCTTGGCGTCCATTAGATGGATCCTACCATTCTTTCATCTGGTTCAGTTTATGGTTCAAGATTGATCCTTGAAAATATGATTTGCTAAATAGGGAATTCGATTCCCAGTTGAAAGGGAGAGAATTTTTCTTTTTGAAATTCGCCCACCTTATTCCGCAAGTTTTGGGCGTCCATACGATGGATCTCTCATCCCTTTAGCGCTACATGCACTCTTAGCTCTCTTTGCATTCCTTACCGCTTTCTCAGGTGTTCTAACTTAAGCATCGGAGAATTCCCACCGGGCAAGTTCCCCGGGAATTCACCGTCTTCTTCCTAGGTACCGTCCATCGCCAGCTAGGAGCTAGTCGACTGCCAGTTAGGAGTGCCCGGATTGCGCATCATCATTTGGCGTTGTCTATGGGAACACCTCAACAAGCCTTCCTCTAATCTCCACAACTCCCTCTCAAAAACTCAGCATTAATGGCTTCCTCCAACAATGCCGGACGTGGTGCCAACCAGAACACTCCTGAGGAACAACCTCAACTCCCCACTGTCTGCATCGGATAGTTCACCGTTATTTTTATCTTTATGATTTATCCAAGATTGTGATTTTCATATAGTCTATGAATTATTGTGCTTAATGCAATTAAGAGCTTGGCCACCTCTTAATTGATTTGAGTTATGTGAATGAATCGAGAGAGGAATTCACATAATCGACTGAATAATTCATAGTGTGAATTGAATGGTATATGGAGATATATATACATGATTCATCTGAATTTCATGGTCTTCTTGAACTTAATGCACTCCCATCTTGAGAGTTCTACTCGAGAGATCGAAGGGCTACCTGGTGGGCATAGGTTTAGTATATCTCGAAAGAGAATATTAAATAAAATTGGAAAGACTTCAGCTTATGAGAATGACAACTAATCATGGTAAATCGAACCCATAAATATTCATTGCCTTGGCTAGGTGGACCAAAAGCCCTAGCAATTCCATCCTTTGCAGATTCGATTAGTGATCACCTTCACTTTTACATTCTTATGCTAATTTTTATATAGTTCTTGCTCAATTCTGATTTTCGGTTGTCTAGATAATTAGGGAAGATTGTGGTTCTAATACTTATTTTGTTAAATCCCCATGGGAACGATATTTTATACTACTTGATAACTAGTGCACTTGCTAGGGTTATATATTTATAGCTATCAAGTTTTTGGCGCCATTGTCGGGGATTTAATCCTAAAATAATATTAGAACTTGTTGACCTTGATTAATTTGGATTTCTTTTATTGCTATTTTTATTTTGTTATTTTTATTTTTATTTTTATTTGTTATATTTTATTTTTACTCTACTTGTTCGATTTCTTGCTGGTTCAGATTTACTAGTGCATGACACGCACTAGAAAGGAAGGACTAGCTGAGTTCGATCTAGAAATTGAGAGGACCCTTTGCTTGTTGCAAAGGGCCAACAAAGAAAAAGCAAGAGAGGAGTTGTTATTTGCGAACCAGCCATAGAGATTGAAGGAGAGATGGCAAAAGGAAATCGCACCCTCTTGGACTATGCTTGTCCAAACATTGATGGGGCGACAGCCAGCATTTGCATACCCACCATTCATGCCAACAATTTTGAAATCAAGCCTGCAATAATTCAAATGATCCAGACAAGCATTTAGTTTAGTGGGTTACCAAGTGATGACCCTAATGCACACATTGTTAACTTCTTAGAAATATGTGATGCATTTAAACATAATGGAGTTAGTGATGATGCTATTAGGCTTAGATTATTTCCTTTTTCATTGCGTGATAGAGCTAAAGATTGGCTTAACTCACTCCCTGCAGGAAGTATCACCACTTGGAATGATCTAACCCAAAATTTTTTGGCTAAATATTTCCCACCCTCTAAAACAGCAAAGTTAATTAATGATATTACTACTTTTACTCAATTTGAGAGGGAATCCTTGTATGAAGCATGGGAACGATTCAAGGAGATGCTTAGGAAGTGTCCTCACCATGGGATACCAACTTGGCGACAGATTCAGACTTTTTACAGTGGTATTAACCCCTCTAATCGATCCATTATTGATGCAGCCGTAGGTGGTACGATCATGAGGAAAACACCGGAGGAAGCTTATGACCTAATAGAGGAGATGGTGTCAAACAGCTACCAGTGGAGCAATGATTGAACCAATCAGAGGGGAGTACACCATATCTTCTCCCTTGCAGCCATATCTACGCAACTTGCTAGTCTGAATAAGAAGTTTGATGCTTTTAATATTGTAGCCATTAATACACCATCTAGCATCTCATGCGATTTATGTGGTCAAATAGAACATAGTAATTCTGATTGTCAATTAAATAGTCCTTTTGTTTCCCATGAGAATGCTAATTTTATCTCTCATGCTGGCAGGTCAAACTTCAACCCATACTCCAATACATACAACCCAGGGTGGAGGAATCACTCGAACTTCTCATGGAGTAACAATCAGCAAAAGTCACCCATGGGTTTCCAACCACAGCCGCCCCCACAAGAAAAAAAGAACAATCTGGAGGAAATGATCTCTAAGTTCATTAATGCCATTGAAGCAAGGTCCCAAGAGCAAGAAGCATCGATTAAAAACTTAGAGGTTCAAGTGGGGCAGATTGTAAGCATGTTATCAGAAAGGAAAGAGGGAAGGCTACCCAGCAACACAGAAAAGAACCCCAGAGAGCAAGTAAACGCCATAACTTTAAGAAGTGGGAAAACAATTGGCGAAATTCAAAGAGAGGACAAGGAAGCTGAAGTGGCTGATCTGCAAAAGGAGAATGAGGGAAGTACCCCTAAACTGAATTTACATGAAATTAAACTTCCTATTCCCTACCCAAGAAGAGTCTTGAAGGCTAAATTAGATAAGCAATTTGAAAAATTTTTAGAATTTTTCAAAAAGATTCATATATTAACCTTCCTCTTCTTGATGTTTTGTCACAGATGCCGAAGTATGCCAAATTCCTGAAAGAGGTAATGTCCAACAAAAAAAAGTGGGAGGATGGTGAGATGGTAAAACTAAACGAAGAATGCTTAGCCATTCTTCAAAAGAAATTGCCCCCAAAGCTTAAGGATCCAGGGAGTTTTTCTATACCTTGCACCATAGGGAATACTAAATTTGAAAAAGCTTTATGTGATTTAGGTGCTAGTATAAATTTAATGCCTTATTCTATTTTTGAAAAACTTGGACTACATGAACTAACATCTACAATTGTTATCTTGCAATTAGCTAATCGAAGCATTAAATATCCTAGGGGAATAGTAGAAGATGTTTTAGTCAAAGTGGGCAATTTCATCATTCCTGCTGATTTCATTGTGTTGGATATGGAGGAAGATAGGACAATGCCGTTGATTCTAGGGAGACCTTTTCTTGCTACTGGTGATGCTTTAACTGATTTGCGAAAATGTCTACTTACCCTTAGAATCAATGATGAAGAAGTGGTGTTCAATGTATTTAAAACCATGGAACATCCCAACACAATTGAACATGAAATTTATGCAATCGATAGCATTGATGTTGGTGCAGCCGAAGTAGACACATCTAAATCAAAAGACATGCGGAAAGTTGCACTTAACAATAGCCCTAATCAATTGCAACAAGCAGAGCAGAAGTTTAAAACCATGGAACATCCCAACACAATTGAACATGAAATTTATGCAATCGATAGCATTGATGTTGGTGCAGCCAAAGTAGACACATCTAAATCAAAAGACATGCTGAAAGTTGCAATTAACAATAGTCGTAATCAATTGCAACAAGGAGAGCAAAAGTTTATACTGAAATCAGAATTTCAAAATTTGACTTCTGAGCCAGATTCTTTTGAAATTACATCTCAGAGATGAATAAATGGAAATGGATCGTAGATTAAAATCCATATCTATGAAATGAACATGAATCAAAATTAGGTCGTGGACTGATGTTTGCTTTTTATCAGAAAATGGCAAACGGATCATTTGCAAAGCTACTTGATTAAAACAAGTTGAAGGGCCCAAACAATGCTGACTGGTATAGGAACCTTATGCTGGTCCTTGCTTCTGAAAAACTTGACAAAGTGGCAAAGAATCCTGCCCCGGAGCGTCCGGGAGATAGGGCTTCTGAGGCCCGAAGGAGAGACAATCAAGAATGGGAGGAGAAAAACTCCCTTGCCCGGTGTTACATCATTGCCTTCTTGGACAATCCGATACAGAGGCAGTTCGATCAGATCGAACTTGCCAAAGACAAATTGGACAGTCTCAGGACAATGTATGAAGAGCAGAATCGTTCTACTCGACAAAAGGTCTTGAAACAGTTCATGACCACACAAATGTCCAAGGGTCAACAAGTTCACGACCATTGTCTTCGGATGATGGGATACATCAACGAACTGGAGGCTCTTAGATCCGGGCTGGACCTTGCAACCCAGATAGATACTATCCTTAACTCTTTGCCTCCTTCCTTTAATCCGTTCATCATGAACTATAACATGAACAAGCTGAATGTCAGCTTACAAGAGCTCAGCAATATGATGCAAAGAGCTGAAGAACTGATTAAAAAGGATGAGCCTGTAGCCATGCTTGTTGAAGCTGGCAAGACAGCCAAGAGAAAGAGGAAGGCAAAGAAGCCTCAGAAGAAAGCCACTAAAAGCAAGAAGCAGAAGAAAGACAAAGCATCGGATGCCTGTCACTTCTGCAAGAAGACCGGCCACTGGAAAAGGAAATGTCCTACCTACCTGGAATCCAAGAAAGGTAACTTCAAAACTTGTGTTATAGAAACCAATTTATTGGTAGCTTCTACGTCCTGGTGTATTGACTCCGGGGCTTCAACTCATGCGTGTAACTCACTGCAGGGGTTCAAGGTAAGCAGAAGGCTGAGTGAAGGAGAAGTCACACTCTACTTGGGGACTACTGCAACCGTTGCAGCCGCGGCCATAGGAACCGTGGAATTATATTTTAGAGAAGGAAAAATTGTACTAAAAGATTGTCTTTATGTACAAAATTTAAGAAGAAATTTGATTTCTGTCTCAAAACTGTGTGCAGATGGTTATTCTGTCTTCTTTAGTAATACGATTACTATTAAAAGAAACAACAGCATCGCATACGGGGAACTGGAGAACGGTCTCTATGTTCTACATCCTTCTCTAGAAACTAACACAACCGAAACAACGTCGGTTGAAAACCCCAAGAACAGAGCCCGTGATACAGTTAATCCCACGTGTCTGTGGCATTACCGACTTGGCCACATCGGTGTTGACCGAATCACAAGGTTGGTAAAGGATGGTCCTTTGGATTTTCTAGCTATAGAAGATCTTCCCACCTGTGAGCCTTGCCTACAAAGCAAGATGACGAAACGGCCATTTAATGGTAAGCCTGAAAGATGTACAGGCACACTTGACCTAATACATACTGATGTATGTGGTCCCCTGAGTGTTAGGACACGAAATCAACACGTGTATTTCATCACCTTCATAGATGATTTTTCACGATATGGTTACGTGTACCTAATGAGACACAAGTCTGAATCCTTTGAAAAGTTCAAAGAGTTTAGACAAGAGGTCGAGAAACAGTTAGGGAGAGAAATTAAAGCCCTTCGATCCGATCGAGGTGGCGAATATCTCTCTGACGAATTCAGGGACTACTTAAAGGACAATGGGATAGTATCACAATTAGTTCCTCTTGCTACACCACAGCTTAATGGTGTTTCAGAGAGGAGGAATAGGACCTTATTAGATATGGTCCGGTCGCTTCTCATACACTCAGAGTTACCCACATCCTTTTGGGGTTACGCATTAGAGACTGCGATTTACATGCTGAATCGGGTTCCAACCAAATCGGTTCCAAATAATCCATATGAACTTTGGACCGGAAAGAAACCAAGTGTCAGACACTTGAAGATTTGGGGTTGTCCAGCACACGTTAAAAGAACGAGTGCAGACAAGTTGGAATCTAAGACCAGCCGTTGCCTATTTGTAGGCTACCCAAAAGGCTCTGTAGGTTACCTTTTCTATGACCCAAGTGAGCAGAAAGTGTTCTGCAGTCGAAATGCACAATTCTTGGAAACCGACTACATCCTGGACACCCATCGTCAGGAATTGTTCTTGATGAGGAGAGCTCAGGAGCAGTGGGAGATGTCCCACAAGTTCCAGGTAGTGACCAACTTAGAAGATCCACTCGGGCATCCAGGCCACCAGTCCATTATGGTTATGACCAGGATAGTTACCTGGTGGAAACCTTGACTAGTGAGGAGGATCCCGTGACTTACACGGAAGCTATGTTGGACATAGATTCCCAGAAGTGGGTGGAGGCCATGAGGGCAGAGATGGACTCAATGGAGACCAATGGAGTCTGGACTCTAGTAGATCCGCCCTCCGGGGTAAAGGCAATCGGTTGCAAATGGATTTACAAGAGGAAGAAGGCCCCGATGGTAAAGTTGAGACCTTCAAGGCTCGTCTGGTGGCGAAAGGGTACACTCAGAAAGAGGGCATCGATTATGAGGAAACCTTTTCGCCTGTGGCCATGCTTAAATCCATTAGGATCCTGCTAGCTGTAGCAGCATACCATGATTATGAGAGTTGGCAGATGGATGTCAAAACTGCATTCCTGAATGGAGATCTTACTGAAGATATCTATATGCAGCAGCCGCAAGGCTTCATTGCTGCAGGTCAGGAAAACATGGTATGTAAACTTAACAGATCCATTTATGGGCTTAAGCAAGCTTCTAGAAGTTGGAACATCCGTTTTGACTTTGCTGTCAAACCGTTTGACTTCGAGCAGAATCCGGATGAACCCTGTGTCTACAGGAAGTTTAGTGGAGATAAGGTTACCTTCTTGGTTCTATATGTAGATGACATTCTACTCATTGGGAATGATGTAGGAATGTTAACTGCAGTGAAAGTATGGCTTTCGCAGCAATTCTCCATGAAAGATCTTGGAGAAGCCTCCTATATACTGGGTCTTCGACTCTATAGAGATAGATCGAAGCGGATAATTGGATTGTCCCAATCTATTTGTATTGACAAAATAGTCAAAAGATACAGCATGGAAAACTCCAAGAAAGGAAATGTTCCTTTCAGGCACGGAGTCACTCTCTCCAGAAGATGTCTCCCAAGACTTCTGAGGAGATTGATGGCATGAAAGACGTTCCTTATGCCTCAGCCGTAGGGAGCATCATGTATGCCATGCTGTGCACTCGTCTTGACATAGCTCAGGCAGTGAGTGTAGTAAGCAGATTTCAGGCCAACCCAGGGCAGGAGCATTGGACTGCTGTGAAAAACATACTTAAGTACCTTCGAAGGACAAAAGAGTTTTGTCTGGTGTTCGACGGTATCTCACTGCAGATCCAAGGGTATACAGATGCCGATTTCCAGTCAGACCCAAATTATAGCAAGTCTACATCTGGATATGGTTTCACGATAGGATCGTGTGTTGTTTCCTGAATGTCAGCAAATAGGGGTCCTAAGTAGCAAATTAATAGTCCACAACCCAAGCCGAAAGCATTGCCGTAAGTGAGGCTGCCTTATGAATGAAGGTGTTCATTCCTGAATTTGGAATTCAGCACATCACCCATTCCACTGTTGTATGACAATGCTGGACCTACGGGAGGATAATGTAAAGAGGTAGCATCAGCGGAGAATGTGGTAGACCCATTGACAATGCCACTATCACAGAAAGTGTTTGAGAAACACGTGGAAAGCATGGGACTCCGGCTAGTACCTGATTGGACCTAAGTGCAAGTGGGAGCTGTTAGACAGTTTTGTATGCCCTTAGCTTCAATCAGAATGATGTACTTTATGAGTTTATTGTAAATGAATAAAGATACATATTTGATTCATGTTCCCTTGGTATGTTTCTGTGTGATACCCTTAAACTAGACACTTAATGAGACTCGTGTTAGTTTATAATGTTCACAGCCGGTGGGTCGGTCTGGGGAGACCTATCTTGACAAGGTATGTTTCTTTAGTAATACGATTACTATTAAAAGAAATAATAGATTCATCGCATACGGGGAACTGGAGAATGGTCTCTATGTTCTACATCCTTCTCTAGAAACTAACATAACCGAAACTACGTCGGTTGAAAACCCCAAGAAGAGAGCCCGTGATACAGTTAATCCCACGTGTCTGTGGCATTACCGACTTGGCCACATCAGTGTTGACCGAATCACAAGGTTGGTAAAGGATGGTCCTTTGGATTTTCTAGCTGTAGAAGATCTTCACACTTGTGAGCCTTGCCTACAAGGCAAGATGACGAAACGGCCATTTAACGGTAAGCCTGAAAGATGTACAGGCACACTTGACCTAAAACATACTGATGTATGTGGTCCCCTGAGTGTTAGGACACGAAATCAACACGTGTATTTCATCACCTTCACAGATGATTTTTCACGATATGGTTACGTGTACCTAATGAGACACAAGTCTGAATCCTTTGAAAAGTTCAAAGAGTTTAGACAAGAGGTCGAAAAACAGTTAGGGAGAGAAATTAAAGCCCTTCGATCAGATCGAGGTGGCGAGTATCTCTCTGACGAATTCAGGGACTACTTAAGGCAAAATGGGATAGTATCACAATTGACTCCTCCTGCTACACCACAACTTAACGGTGTTTCAAAGAGGAGGAATAGGACCTTATTAGATATGGTCCGGTCGCTTCTCATACACTCAGAGTTACTCACATCCTTTTGGAGTTACGCATTAGAGATTGCATTCTGTGATCTAACCTTTGTTTTGCAGGATGGATTGTGCGAACAGCCCTGATTTACTGATTGTTGCTTTTCTTTTATCAGTAATTAATTTCAGATTATTTTCTTGAATTAAAGATTTAATTAAAAATCAAGCCCTAGACCCATTCGAACCAAGATTGGTTCATACTGTTTGGACCAAATCTCGGGTTTAATCAAGGCTGAAATTCAGCCCTAATTTTCCCACTAATGGGCCTAAGGATTGATATTTAATTGAATGGTTAATTCGGCCCAACCTGTAAAGGCCCAGTTTTAAACAGTTAAAACTGCTAAAAGCGCACTTAACCCTTAAAGCTATATGGGTTGAACCGTTCGGCCCATATACCTAGATAATGTTAATGGTTAATATTATGGATTTAAAATGGGCTTCAAATGGGCTTTACAGATAATTAATTGATTGGATCAATTTATACCTGCATGTGATGTATGGATGTGTGATGTGCTGCGTACATGGGCCATAAGTACTTGGCCCATGCTCAATCGACAGTGGCTCTTTCGCACACCATGGCTGAATGCACATCATTGCCATGGTGTCCCTTTTGGTCATTGGATGACCTCCCTCAGTGGTGGGCCCCACACCTCATCATGAGGTCTCATGCGGAACCCCAGCCGATTTAGGCCCACCAAAGTCTGGCTTTATGAAAGTCAGTGGGAGCCACTTTGGTTTGACCTAAAAAATAGAACTAGGGCGTAATTATCTGTTCCCTCTAGTTGATATGAGTGCATGTGATAGGGAGATTCATATGATGAACTCTCTAAAGGCCTTCCATCATTAGCACGAGGATGGGTCCTTCAGTAATGAGGAAATGCACCAGAGAATGGGCTATCCATTTGTTGTTGGGCTCGTCTAAGTGTTTTATACGATGATAGGGTCGTCATAGACTGATGTGGGAGGGGCTTCACCAGAAAATGAGAACTCTCTCACGGTACCTTGGCGTTCACGAATATGATGGGTAAGCACTCCCTGGACAGAAAGGTTTACCTGAAAACGGCTCTGAACCTTGTCTGACAGAGGCCAAAGGGAAAACTCATATGATGAGTGGATATGATCCTTCACAGAAAGGTGGTGGGGTTATGCAGCTGAAACAGTTGGCTTCATGCACCCTATGTGATTTCCCACATTTCCAGAGACAACCCGTACTCCGTCACTGAGAAAGGAGGGAAATCTCAGAGACGAATAAATGGAAATGGATCGTAGATTAAAATCCATATCTATGAAATGAACATGAATCAAATTAGGTCGTGGACTGATGTTTGCTTTTTTATCAGAAAATGGCAAACGGATCATTTGCAAAGCTACTTGATGACAACAAGTTGAAAGGCCCAAACTATGCTGACAGGTATAGCAACCTTATGCTGGTCCTTGCTTCTGAAAAACTTGACAAAGTGGCAAAGAATCCTGCCCCGGAGCGTCCGGGAGATAGGGCTTCTGAGGCCCGAAGGAGAGACTATCAAGAATGGGAGGAGAAAAACTCCCTTGCCCGGTGTTGTTAGACAGTTTTGTATGCCCTTAGCTTCAATCATTTTGATGCACTTTTGTTATTTAGTGGAAATAAATAAAGTACATGTTTGATTCATGTTGTTTGGTTTAATTCTGTGTAAAACCCTAAAACTGGACATTTATAGAGACTCATGTTAGTTTTAAATGTTCACAGCCATTGGATAAGTCTGGGGAGATTTATCCTGCCAAGGCTGATACTGGTGTGCCACCAAGTGTTGGGATGGCCTGTCTCAGCCATCAGGGTAAGACCCGAGGCACATACAGCATGGGATTACTTGAATCCTTGAACCGGACCAGATTTCCAGTCTTGCCCTGGACCTTGGAGATAGATGGGCAAAACTGGAAAGTTACACCTGACCCCTAGACTCGATTGTGACACTTCACTAGGTGTTGGATCAGGCTGCCTTTGATATGCCAATCAGTGAGATCCTTAGTGGGGATCAAAACCTGGGTATGTTGGGGCAGTTTGAGAATTCATCTGAGTGGGAGGTCATAGTGACAGAATCAGCCACTTTGTCGGACAAAGGGTAATGATCGGGAATGCACTCTCTCTGATGAAAACCAAACTGCCGGCAGTTGATTTCAATCGTTGGAATTTTGTTTTTGCAAAATTAATATATTTACATATATATGTACGGTTTCAAAATGTTTGCAAATGGTTTTAATTCCCGGGATCCATGTGAGAGGAGAGTGCGGCACTGTTCCTTGCAGCCGAGGGAGAGGTCCTCTCTTGTCGGGCAGTGCTTGATCATTAAGGGCTGAGAGGTTAAGTGTAAGACCATTTAGGACAATACCTGATGGGCTAATCTTGCACCTGCCCACAGTCCCTGGGTTTTTATAAGATGGCTTGGCCCAGGGACCACTTAATGTAAGTGTTGGGCCCATAGGGTTCATACGATGGACTCAAGGGGTTCATTGAGATTTTCAGTGAATTTGGCTGGGCCTTCTATTAAAGGCGGGGCCGAACCCATGTGGCTGGTGTGTAGATCAATGCTTGGGTCCCACGCCATACAAAGAAGCCCAACTGGGCAGCAGATTGGAAACTAATTAAACACTGAATACTTAATGGGCCAAAAGCCCATTTCGAAGTGGGCTGATATGATCACCCATCAATGGGGCGAATTTGAGATTGAAGTTAGCAAAAAGGATTGGGCTCTTAGCCTTATCCACTCTTAGAGACCAAATTCAAATCAGATTTGAATCTGGTAACCTCCTGATAAGATCAGGAGTAAGCTAACTCTATCTGGGAAAGGGATTAAGATTATCCCCTATCCAAATACTGATTTGGATTGGGATAACTCCTAATTAGGAGATTTCTTAATCAAGAAGAAAAGAGAGGAGATTTTCGAATGAACCAAGAGAGGGAAATCAGATTTCGATCAAAGAGGTTCTGGTAAGCAAAAAAAAGGTTCCTGCGAATTGAGATTAGATCTCATTCTCTCCAGAAAAGAAAACAGTTCAGCCTTTTCGTTTCTGGAAATCTCCTCCTGCCGCCGCCATCTGCATTGTTGCAAGATTTGATCTTTGCAGAAAAGAAAGTCAAGAAACCAGTTCTTGACATCAGTCTTGCAAGAAAGACTGAAAGGATTCAGTGTTTAGTACATCCAGGGGATTCTTGTGAAGGATCCAGTGTGTAGGACGCACCCTGCTGGTTCTGTTCCATCCACAGCTGTGTCATCTTCAGCAGGGACAGATCTTGGAGCATTCTTTGGGCGTGAACACCAACTTTGGGAGATACTGCTTCTCCGGATCAGGTATAATCCTCCCATTTATCTTTTGGTACAGATCTGGTTTGATTAGGGTTCAAGTAGATCCTTGAATATTGTATTCTAAATTCAGGGAATATGATTCCCAGTTGGGAGAAGGTAGGAAATTTCTGAAATTCGCCCCACCCATTCCGCAACCTTTATGGCGTCCATTAGATGGATCCTACCATTCTTTCAGTGGTATCAGAGCCACAGGTTCGAATCTTGAACCAAAAGAAAATCAGATCTGACCCTGCGCAGATGGATAGAAGGTGTTCTTTCAAGATTTGCGCAGATTGTTTTCTTTTTTTTCAAGAAACTGTTTCTTGTTAAGGGCGATTGATCTGAAATTAATTTCTATTAAATCCAAAATTTATTTGGAATTGTTCTTTATTTATTTTGATTTAATGGACTGTTCAAACCTGGAGATCGCAGTGCAGTTTTAGCGCAGATGGTCTGCGCACCCTTTTTCTTTTCTATTTATTTATTTCATTCAATTCGGTCTGTAAATAATTTTTTTTTATTTTTTAGACTGAATGTATAGGATTTGATCAAGAATGTAATTAATAGAAATAGGATTTCTGTTATTTTTCTTGATTAAAGAAGATGGAAGAAGATGGCGGCGCTGGAGATTTGCAGAAGGAGAAATCGTTTTCTGCGATTTGCAGTTTATGAAACTGCAACCCTTGTGATTAACCTCTGTTTTGCAGGTGGTGCGAACAGTCCATAATTGTTTTGTGTTTGCTAGAAATCAAAACTATTAATTTCAGATCATTCAATAATTAATTCTTGAATTGAAAATCAGTTTTGGACCATTTCGGACTAGATTGGACCAAAACTGTTTGGACCGAATCTGGGTTTCGAAAGGGGCTGTTCTCAGTCCAATTGTCTCACACTTTTGTTCCAAATCTGATGTTCAATTACAGGGATTAATTCGGCCCACCTGTAAAGCCCAGTTTTAAAGGGTTAAAACTGCAAAAGCCCATTATTGTGAGATAAGCTGTATGGGCCGAACTGCTATCTGCGATTCGGCCCATACACCTAGTGGACATTAATCGTTAATGACTTGGTTTTTAAATGGGCCGTTGAATGGGCTTTACAGCAATTAATTGATTGGATCAATTCCTCCTTTACATGTGATGTTTGGATGTTTGATGTGCTGCGACCATGGGCCATAAGTACTTGGCCCGTGATGACCCGTTAGTGGCTCTTGCGCACACCATGGCTGAATGCACATCATTGCCATGGTGTCCCTGAAGGTCATTGGATGACCCCCTCTTTGCCTGGTGGGCCCCACAACCTTGAAAAGGGATGCGTACGGAACCCCTAGCCGATGAAGGCCCACCAGAAATCTGACTTTATGAAAGTCAGTGGGAGCCACTTTGGTTTGACCTAAATTAGAACTAGGCCGTGATTTTGTTCCCTCCAGCAAATATGAATGCAAGTGATAGGGAGATCCATATGATGGACTCTCTAAAGGCCTTCCGTCATTAGCACAATGATGGGTCCATCAGTAATGAGGAAACGCACCATAAAATTGGGCTATCCATTTGCTGTTGGATCTGTTAGAGTGTTTCATAAGATGATAGGGGCGTCATAGACCGATGTGGGAGGGGCTTCACCAGAAAATGGGAACTCTCTCACGGTACCTTGGCGTAACCTGAATATGATGGGTGTGCACTCACTGACAGAAGGGTTTACCTGAAAACGGCTCTGAACCTTGTCTGACAGAGGCCAAAGGGAAACTCATTTGATGAGTGGATATGATCCGTCACAGAAAGGTGGTGGGGTTATGCAGCTGAAACAGTTGGCTTCACGCACCCCATGTGATTTCCCACATTTCCAGAGACATTTCGTCGTCTCCGTCACTGAGATAGGAGGGAAATCTCAGAGATGAACAAAATGGAAATGGAACATAGATTAAAAGCCATATCTATGTAGGTAAACATGAATCAAACTAAGGTTGTGGACTAATGATTTTGCTGTTTTATCAGAAAATGGCAAACGGTCAATTTGCAAAGCTTCTAGACGATAACAAGCTTAAGGGCCCAAACTATGCCGACTGGTACAGAAATCTTATGCTGGTCCTAACTTCTGAAAAGTTAGACAAGGTAGTGAAAAATCCTGCCCCGGAACGTCCGGGTGATAGGGCTTCTGAGGCCCGTAGGAGGGACTACCAAGATTGGGAGGATAAGAACTCCCTAGCCCGCTGCTTTGTCATTGCCTCATTAGACAACTCAATACAGAGGCAGTTCGATCAGATCGAACTTGCCAAGGACATATTGGACAGTCTAAGGACAATGTATGAGGAGCAGAACCGTTCTACTCGACAGAAGGTCCTGAAATTGTTCATGACCGCGCAGATGACCAAAGGGCAGAAAGTTCATGACCATTGTCTTCGGATGATGGGGTACATCAACGAACTTGAAGCTCTTGGATCCGGGCTAGATCTTGGCACGCAAGTGGATGCCATCCTAAATTCTTTGTCCTCTTCCTTCAATGCGTTCACTATGAACTACAATATGAATAAGCTGAATGTCAGCGTCCAGGAACTCAGCAATATGTTGCAGAGGGCCGAGGATTTACTCAAGAAGGATGAGCCTGTGGTTATGCTTGCTGAAGCTAACAAATCGGGCAAGAGAAAGAGAAAGGCAAAGAAGCCCCAGAAGAAGACTACCAAACCCAAGAAGCAGAAGAAGAACAAGGCATCTGATGTCTGTCACTTCTGCAAGCAGACCGGCCACTGGAAGAGGAACTGTCCTACCTACCTGGAATCTAAGAAAGGTAATATCGAAACTTGTGTCATAGAAACTAATATGTTAGTTACTTCTGTGTCCTGGTGTGTTGACTCCGGGGCTTCAACTCATGCGTGTAACTCACTGCAGGGGTTCAAAGTTAGCAGAAGGCTGAGTGAAGGAGAAGTGACACTGTTCTTGGGAACAACTGCAAGTGTTGCAGCTGCGGCAATAGGAACCGTAGAATTAGTTTTTAAAGAAGGAGTCCTTGTACTTAAAGATTGTCTTTATGTACAGAACTTGAGAAGGAATTTAATTTCTGTTTCAAAATTGTGTGCTGATGGATATACTGTTTACTTTAGTAATATGATTACTGTTAAACGGAATAATAAATTCATCGCATGCGGGGAGCTAGAGAACGGTCTCTATGTTCTGCATCCTTCTTTGGAAACTAACTTAACCGAAACTACGTCGGTCGAAAATCCCAAGAAAAGGACTCGTGATACAGTAAATCTCACGTGCCTCTGGCATTACCGACTTGGCCACATCGGTGTCGACCGAATCACAAGACTGGTAAAGGATGGTCCTTTGGATTTTCTAACCGTAGAAAATCTTCCCACTTGTGAACCTTGCCTCCAAGGTAAGATGACTAAGCGGCCATTTGACGGTAAGCCTGAAAGATGTGCAGGCACACTTGACCTAATACATACTGATGTATGTGGTCCCCTGAGTGTTAGGACACGGAATCAACACGTGTACTTCATCACCTTTACAGATGATTTTTCACGATATGGTTACGTGTACCTAATGAGACATAAGTCTGAATCATTTGAAAAGTTCAAAGAGTTCAGACAGGAAGTCGAGAAACAGTTAGGGAGAGAAATTAAGGCCCTTCGATCAGATCGAGGTGGCGAGTATCTCTCTGACGAATTCAGGGACTACTTAAAGGCCAATGGGATAGTGTCACAACTGGCTCCTCCTGCTACACCTCAACTCAACGGTGTTTCAGAGAGGAGAAATAGGACCTTATTAGACATGGTCCGGTCACTTCTCGTACGCTCAGAATTACCCACATCCTTTTGGGGATACGCATTAGAGACTGCTACCTACGTGCTGAATAGGGTTCCAACCAAATCAGTTCCGAAAACTCCATATGAACTTTGGACCGGAAGGAAGCCAAGTGTGAGACACTTGAAGATTTGGGGTTGTCCTGCACACGTTAAAAGAACAAGTGCGGACAAGTTGGAATCTAAAACCAGCCGTTGCCTGTTTATAGGCTACCCAAAGGATTCGGTGGGTTATCTATTCTATGACCCAAGTGAGCAGAAAGTGTTCTGCAGTCGAAACGCCCGATTCTTAGAATCCGATTACATCCTGGACACCCATCGTCAGGAAATAGTTCTTGATGAGGAGAGCTCAGGAGCAGTGGGAGATGACCCACAAGTTCCAGGTAATGACCAACCTAGAAGGTCCACCCGGGTATCCAGACCACCAGTCCGATATGGTTATGACCAGGATAGTTACCTGGTGGAAGCCTTGACTAGTGAAGAGGATCCCGTGTCTTACGCGGAAGCTATGTTAGACATAGACTCCCAGAAGTGGGTGGAGGCCATGAGAGCCGAGATGGTCTCAATGGAGACCAATGGAGTCTGGACTCTAGTGGATCCGCCCTCCGGGGTAAAAGCAATTGGTTGCAAATGGATCTACAAGAGGAAGAAGGGCCCCGATGGCAGGATTGAGACCTTTAAAGCTCGTTTGGTGGCGAAAGGGTATACTCAGAAAGAAGGCATCGACTATGAGGAAACCTTTTCACCGGTGGCCATGCTTAAATCCATTAGGATCCTGCTAGTTGTAGTAGCGTACCATGATTACGAGATTTGGCAAATGGATGTCAAAACAGCGTTCCTGAATGGAGATCTTAGTGAAGATATCTACATGCAGCAGCCGCAAGGCTTCATTGCTGCTGGTCAGGAACACATGGTGTGTAAACTTAATAGATCCATATATGGACTTAAGCAGGCTTCTAGGAGTTGGAACATCCGTTTTGATTCTGCAGTCAAAACGTTTGACTTTGAGGAGAATCCGGATGAGCCCTGTGTTTACAGGAAATCCAGTGGGGATAAGATCACCTTTTTAGTCTTGTATGTGGACGATATCCTACTCATTGGGAATGATGTAGGAATGTTGACTTCGGTCAAGGTATGGCTATCACAGCAGTTCTCCATGAAAGATCTTGGAGAAGCTTCATACATACTGGGTCTTCGACTCTATAGAGATAGATCAAAGCGGATAATTGGATTATCCCAGGCTGCTTACATTGACAAAATTGTCAAAAGATACAGCATGGAAAACTCCAAGAAAGGAAACGTTCCTTTCAGGCACGGAGTCACTCTCTCCAAGAAGATGTCTCCCAAGACTTCTGAGGAGATTGAGAGCATGAGAGACGTTCCCTATGCCTCAGCTGTGGGGAGCATCATGTACGCCATGTTGTGCACTCGCCCGGACATAGCTCAGGCGGTGAGTGTGGTAAGCAGATTCCAGGCAAACCCAGGACAGGAGCATTGGACTCCGGTGAAGAACATACTCAAAAACCTTCGAAGGACGAAAGAGTTTTGTCTGGTATTCGATGGTAGTTCACTGCAAGTTCTAGGGTATACCGATGCCGATTTCCAGTCGGATCCAGATGATAGAAAGTCTACATCTGGGTATGTTTTCACGATAGGATCGTGTGCTGTTTGCTGGAAAAGCAGCAAACAGGGGTCCACTGCAGACTCCACAACCGAGGCCGAGTACATTGCCGCAAGTGAAGCTGCCAAGGAAGCCGTGTGGATGAAGAAATTCATACACGAATTGGGAACGATTCCATCCAGCACATCACCCATCCCGTTGTTGTGTGACAACAATGGAGCGATCGCCCAGGCTAAAGAGCCTCGGGCCCACTCGAAGTCAAAGCACATCGAGAGGAAGTACCATGTACTACGGGAGATCGTTGGTAGAGGAGACGTCCTAATTCAAAAGGTAGCATCAGCGGATAATGTGGCAGACCCATTGACTAAGTCACTGACACAGAAGGTGTTTGAGAAACACGTGGAAAGTATGGGACTCCGGCTTGTACCAGATTGGACCTAAGTGCAAGTGGGAGCTGTTAGACAGTTTTGTATGCCCTTAGCTTCAATCATTTTGATGCACTTTTGTTATTTAGTGGAAATAAATAAAGTACATGTTTGATTCATGTTGTTTGGTTTAATTCTGTGTAAAACCCTAAAACTGGACATTTATAGAGACTCATGTTAGTTTTAAATGTTCACAGCCGTTGGATAAGTCTGGGGAGATTTATCCTGCCAAGGCTGATACTGGTGTGCCACCAAGTGTAGGGATGGCCTGTCTCAGCCATCAGGGTAAGACCCGAGGCACATACAGCATGGGATTACTTGAATCCTTGAACCGGACCAGATTTCCAGTCTTGCCCTGGACCTTGGAGATAGATGGGCAAAACTGGAAAGTTACACCTGACCCCTAGACTCGATTGTGACACTTCACTAGGTGTTGGATCAGGCTGCCTTTGATATGCCAATCAGTGAGATCCTTAGTGGGGATCAAAACCTGGGTATGTTGGGGCAGTTTGAGAATTCATCTGAGTGGGTGGTCATAGTGACAGAATCAGCCACTTTGTCGGACAAAGGGTAATGATCGGGAATGCACTCTCTCTGATGGAAACCAAACTGCCGGCAGTTGATTTCAATCGTTGGAATTTTGTTTTTGCAAAATTAATATATTTACATATATATGTACGGTTTCAAAATGTTTGCAAATGGTTTTAATTCCCGGGATCCATGTGAGAGGAGAGTGCGGCACTGTTCCTTGCAGCCGAGGGAGAGGTCCTCTCTTGTCGGGCAGTGCTTGATCATTAAGGGCTGAGAGGTTAAGTGTAAGACCATTTAGGACAATACCTGATGGGCTAATCTTGCACCTGCCCACAGTCCCTGGGTTTTTATAAGATGGCTTGGCCCAGGGACCACTTAATGTAAGTGTTGGGCCCATAGGGTTCATACGATGGACTCAAGGGGTTCATTGAGATTTTCAGTGAATTTGGCTGGGCCTTCTATTAAAGGCTGGGCCGAACCCATGTGGCTGGTGTGTAGATCAATGCTTGGGTCCCACGCCATACAAAGAAGCCCAACTGGGCAGCAGATTGGAAACTAATTAAACACTGAATACTTAATGGGCCAAAAGCTCATTTCGAAGTGGGCTGATATGATCACCCATCAATGGGGCGAATTTGAGATTGAAGTTAGCAAAAAGGATTGGGCTCTTAGCCTTATCCACTCTTAGAGACCAAATTCAAATCAGATTTGAATCTGGTAACCTCCTGATAAGATCAGGAGTAAGCTAACTCTATCTGGGAAAGGGATTAAGATTATCCCCTATCCAAATACTGATTTGGATTGGGATAACTCCTAATTAGGAGATTTCTTAATCAAGAAGAAAAGAGAGGAGATTTTCGAATGAACCAAGAGAGGGAAATCAGATTTCGATCAAAGAGGTTCTGGTAAGCAAAAAAAAGGTTCCTGCGAATTGAGATTAGATCTCATTCTCTCCAGAAAATAAAACAGTTCAGCCTTTTCGTTTCTGGAAATCTCCTCCTGCCGCCGCCATCTGCATTGTTGCAAGATTTGATCTTTGCAGAAAAGAAAGTCAAGAAACCAGTTCTTGACATCAGTCTTGCAAGAAAGACTGAAAGGATTCAGTGTTTAGTACATCCAGGGGATTCTTGTGAAGGATCCAGTGTGTAGGACGCACCCTGCTGGTTCTGTTCCATCCACAGCTGTGTCATCTTCAGCAGGGACAGATCTTGGAGCATTCTTTGGGCGTGAACACCAACTTTGGGAGATACTGCTTCTCCGGATCAGGTATAATCCTCCCATTTATCTTTTGGTACAGATCTGGTTTGATTAGGGTTCAAGTAGATCCTTGAATATTGTATTCTAAATTCAGGGAATATGATTCCCAGTTGGGAGAAGGTAGGAAATTTTTGAAATTCGCCCCACCCATTCCGCAACCTTTATGGCGTCCATTAGATGGATCCTACCATTCTTTCAGGTGTTACATCATTGCCTCCTTGGACAATCCGATACAGAGGCAGTTCGATCAGGTCGAACTTGCCAAAGACATATTGGACAGTCTCAGGACAATGTATGAAGAGCAGAATCGTTCTACTCGACAAAAGGTCTTGAAACAGTTCATGACCACACAAGGGTCAACAAGTTCACGACCATTGTCTTCGGATGATGGGATACATCAACGAACTGGAGGCTCTTGGATCCGGGCTGGACCTTGCAACCCAGATAGATGCTATCCTTAACTCTTTGCCTCCTTCCTTTAATCCGTTCATCATGAACTATAACATGAACAAGCTGAATGTCAGCTTACAAGAGCTCAGCAATATGTTGCAAAGAGCTGAAGAACTGATTAAAAAGGATGAGCCTGTAGCCATGCTTGTTGAAGCTGGCAAGACTGGCAAGAGAAAGAGGAAGGCAAAGAAGCCTCAGAAAAAAGCCACTAAAAGCAAGAAGTAGAAGAAAGACAAAGCATCGGATGCCTGTCACTTCTGCAAGAAGACCGGCCACTAGAAAAGGAATTGTCCTGCCTACCTGGAATCCAAGAAAGGTAACTTCGAAACTTGTGTTATAGAAACCAATTTATTGGTAGCTTCTGCGTCCTGGTGTATTGACTCCGGGGCTTCAACTCATGCGTGTAACTCACTGCAGGGGTTCAAGGTAAGCAGAAGGCTGAGTGAAGGAGAAGTCACACTCTACTTGGGGACTACTGCAACCGTTGCAGCCGCGGCCATAGGAACCGTGGAATTATATTTTAGAGAAGGAAAAATTGTACTAAAAGATTGTCTTTATGTACAAAATTAAAGAGGAAATTTGATTTCTGTCTCAAAACTGTGTGCAGATGGTTATTCTGTCTTCTTTAGTAATACGATTACTATTAAAAGAAACAACAGATTCATCGCATACGGGGAACTGGAGAATGGTCTCTATGTTCTACATCCTTCTCTAGAAACTAACATAACCGAAACTACGTCGGTTGAAAACCCCAAGAAGAGAGCCCGTGATACAGTTAATCCCACGTGTCTGTGGCATTACCGACTTGGCCACATCGGTGTTGACCGAATCACAAGGTTGGTAAAGGATGGTCCTTTGGATTTTCTAGCTATAGAAGATCTTCCCACCTGTAAGCCAGAAAGATGTACAGGCACACTTGACCTAATACATACTGATGTATGTGGTCCCCTGAGTGTTAGGACACGAAATCAACACGTGTATTTCATCACCTTCATAGATGATTTTTCACGATATGGTTACGTGTACCTAATGAGACACAAGTCTGAATCCTTTGAAAAGTTCAAAGAGTTTAGACAAGAGGTCGAGAAACAGTTAGGGAGAGAAATTAAAGCCCTTCGATCCGATCGAGGTGGCGAATATCTCTCTGACGAATGCAGGGACTACTTAAAGGACAATGGGATAGTATCACAATTAGCTCCTCCTGCTACACCACAACTTAACGGTGTTTCAGAGAGGAGGAATAAGACCTTATTAGATATGGTCCGGTCGCTTCTCATACACTCAGAGTTACTCACATCCTTTTGGGGTTACGCATTGGACACTACGATTTACGTGCTGAATCGGGTTCCAACCAAATTGGTTCCGAATACTCCATATGAACTTTGGACGGGAAAGAAACCAAGTGTCAGACACTTGAAGATTTGGGGTTGTCCAGCACACGTTAAAAGAATGAGTGCAGACAAGTTGGAATCTAATACCAGCCGTTGCCTATTTGTAGGCTACCCAAAAGGCTCTGTAGGTTACCTTTTCTATGACCCAAGTGAGCAGAAAGTGTTCTGCAGTCGAAATGCACAATTCTTGGAAACCGACTATATCCTGGACACCCATCGTCAGGAAGTTGTTCTTGATGAGGAGAGCTCAGGAGTAGTGGGAGATGTCCCACAAGTTCCAGGTAGTGACCAACTTAGAAGATCCACTCGGGCATCCAGGCCACCAGTCCGTTATGGTTATGACCAGGATAGTTACCTGGTGGAAACCTTGACTAGTGAGGAGGATCCCGTGACTTACGCGGAAGCTATGTTGGACATAGATTCCCAGAAGTGGGTGGAGGGCATGAGGGCATAGATGGACTCAATGGAGACCAATGGAGTCTGGACTCTAGTAGATCCACCCTCCGGGGTAAAGGCAATCGGTTGCAAATGGATTTACAAGAGGAAGAAGGGCCCCGATGGTAAAGTTGAGACCTTCAAGGCTCGTCTGGTGGCGAAAGGGTACACTCAGAAAGAGGGCATCGATTATGAGGAAACCTTTTCACCTGTGGCCATGCTTAAATATATTAAGATCCTGCTAGCTGTAGCAGCATACCATGATTATGAGATTTGGTAGATGGATGTCAAAACTGCATTCCTGAATGGAGATCTTACTGAAGATATCTATATGCAGCAGCCGCAAGGCTTCATTGCTGCAGGTCAGGAAAACTTGGTATGTAAACTTAACAGATCCATTTAAAGGCTTAAGCAAGCTTCTAGAAGTTGGAACATCCGTTTTAACTCTGCTGTCAAATCGTTTGACTTCGAGCAGAATCCGGATGAACCTGTGTCTACAGGAAGCACAGTGGGGATATGGTAATGATCAAAACCTGGGTATGTTGGGACAGTCCGAGAATTCATCTGAGTGGGTGATCATAGTGACAGGATCAGCCCCTTTGTGGGACAAAGGTAATGATCAGGGATGCACTCTCGCTGATGAAAACCAAGACTGCCGGCAGCCGATTTCAACCGTTGAGATTTGGTTTGCAAAATATATTTTATATAAGATATAAAAGAATATATATGGTTTCTAAAATGTTTGCAAAAGGTTTTAATTCCCGGGATCCATATGAGTGGAGAGTGCAACACTGTTCCTTGCAGCCGAGGGAGAGGCCCTCTCTTGTCGGGCAGTGTATGATCATTATGGGCTGAGAGATTAAGTGTAAGACCATTGAGGATAATGCCTGATGGGCTAATCTTGCATCTGCCCACAGTCCCTGGGTGTTACAAGGTGGCTTGGCCCAGGGACCACTAAGTGTAAGTGTTGGGCCCATAGAGCTCATTTGATGGGTTTTAGGGGGTACACTGTCTTCAGTAGTGCATTTGGCCAGGCCTTGTAACAAAGGCTGGGCTGAACCCAAGTGGCTGATGTGTAGATCAATGCTTGGGTCCCACGCCATACAAGGAAGCCCAACTGGGCAGCAATTTGGAAAGGTTTTTTGAGTACATAACCTTAATGGGCCTTAAGCCCATTTCGAACTGGGCTGATTTGATCAGTCATCTAAAGGGGGCGAATTCTGAAGTGGGTCAGCTAAAAGGATTGGGCTTAGACCCTATCCACTCAGAGAGTCCAAGATCTAAATAAGATTTAGATATGGAAACCTCCTAATTAGATTAGGAGACAGCTGATCTGATCTGCAGATAAGATAAGGATTATCCCTTATCACTAAGGGACTTGTAACCCAAATATGATTTGGATTAGCAACTCCTAATCTGATTAGGAGCTGATCCGTTTAAGATTATAAAAGGGGAAGGGGACGGCAGCCTGGAAAAGCACAATAACATCAATAGCATTCTTCTCTTTAAGAAAGAGAGATTAAGAGATTTCCTGCATACTGCGAATTCTCTTCTGCCGCCACCTTCCTGCCATTGCCATTCCTTCAGTTCGATCTCCAGTTCTTGGGAGCAATCAAGATTGGATCTTGATTTCAATCTTTTGGGAAAAGATTGATTGGAGCTGTACTCACAAGCCGTCCAGTTGATTCTTGAAAAGGGTCAAGTTCTTTTGAAGAACATTGCTGATTCTGCTCCATCCTTCACTGCGCCATCTTCAGTGGGAGCAGATTTTGGATCCTTCCTTGGGTGTAAACACCTCCATTGGGAGATAGTATTTCTCCGTATCAGGTATAATCCTCTCCCACTCCTTTTGGTTCAGATCTGGTTTAGTTTATGGTTCAAGATTGATCCTGGAAAATATGATTTTCTAAATAGGGAATACAATTCCCAGTTGAAGGGAGAGATAAAATTTTTGAAATTCGCCCCTTATTCCGCAATCTTTGGGCGTCCATAGGATGGATCTCTCATCCCTTCAAAGAGGGCTTACTCTAGTCCTAAATTATTCATGCGAAGAGATGCCTGTTTCTCTTGATTGTCGATTTCACTTGGGGACATGTGGATTGGCGATTTAAGATTATTCTTTGCCAAGTTAAAGAGGAAAAGAAGTGGACGAAGGGAAGGAACATGAATACTGATCAAGGCATGCGGGAGAACAAATACTCTATTGAGAAAAATCCAAAACAATCTTTTAGTTAGTTTGTTCTTGTTTTAATTTTGTTTTGAGTTTTGTCTTTGCCCAAGGACGGGCAAGAGTTTAAGTGTGGGGGATTTGATGAGAGTTGAATTTATCATATTTTTATCACCAATTATTATGTCTTTTATAACAAATTAGCATCTAATTGGACTCATATTTCTGTTCAGGGCATGAAAGAAGGCATCAGGAGCAAAGAAAGACAAATCGGATGATTTTTCACAATTTCGACATCGTTCAGTAATCCGGGCCTAACGCGCGTATCCGAACTCCGAATGGGCTGATTAAAGATCCACTAGAAAGATAAGAGAAAAATCCACAACTTTCATGTTTTGGGCTTTCGCAGATTCGGCCTGCATCGAAGTCAAATCCAGGCCCAAATTCGGGACAAATTCGCAAGAAGGCCCAATCCGCAGCTGAAGTCCAATTTGCAGAAAAGCCTGGCTGAAGCCCAACTCGCTGAGGAGGTCTAATACGAATCCAAGAACAAGAAACTGAGAAGAGTCCTTCCAGATCTAAATTCTTGATGTAATCTTAGAAAGATAAAGGGATTGAGTTCATTAGATAAAAAGATAATATTAGAATTAGGATAGGACTTTCTATTCTTGTAAAGATCAATTTCAAGAGGAAGTAGGAGACCACCCCCTCCCCTTTAAGCTATATAAAGGAGGGGGTGGACCAGCTTTAGGATCACACAATCACTCAATCTTGGTGATTGAATCAAGAAGCAAGGAGCAATCAGTCAAGAAAGGAGGAAGAATTCAAGAAGAAGGTGGCGGCAAGAGGAGGAGATCTCAGCATCATGGGCGATTCTAAGAGTTCTTTTTTTCCCTTTGTTTGCTTTAATTCTTCTATCATGAACTGATTTGTTTCTTGCTAGGGCTGAGGAAAGCCTAATTATGTTAATGAATATATTTTTATCTTTATGATTTATCCAAGATTGTGATTTTCATATAGTCTATGAATTATTGTGCTTAATGCAATTAAGAGCTTGGCCACCTCTTAATTGATTTGAGTTATGTGAATGAATCGAGAGAGGAATTCACATAATCGACTGAATAATTCATAGTATGAATTGAATGGTATATAGAGATATATATACATGATTCATCTGAATTTCATGGTCTTCTTGGACTTAATGCACTTCCATCTTGAGAGTTCTACTCGAGAGATCGAAGGGCTACCTGGTGGGCGTAGGTTTAGTATATCTCGAGAGAGAATATTAATTAAAATTGGAAAGACTTCAGTTTATGAGAATGACAACTAATCTTGGTAAATCGAACCCATAAATATTCATTGCATTGGCTAGGTGGACCAAATGCCCTAGTGATTTCATCCTTTGCAGATTCGATTAGTGGTCACCTTCGCTTTTACATTCTTATGCTAATTTTTATATTGTTCTTGCTCAATTCTGATTTTCGGTTGTCCAGATAATTAGGGAAGATTGTGGTTCTAATAATTATTTTGTTAAATCCCCGTGGGAACGATATATTTTATACTACTTGATAACAAGCCTTCCTCTAATCTCCACAACTCCCTCTCAAAAACTCAGCATTAATGGCTTTCTCCAGCAATGCCAGACGTGGTGCCAACCAGAACACTCCTGGGGAACAACCTCAGCTCCCCACAGTCTGCATCAGATAGTTCACCATCCCCTTCTCCGCGGATGGAATCCCTAGCTTGAACGTGCCTCACACAGTGGCACCTGTGAACGCTCCACTTACTGAACCTTCCGTTGTTCCCCCAATAAGCAACCAAAACCAGCTTGAAGACCTGGTGCAGTGCATGCGAGCCATGCAAGCACAAATGGAACAGTTCCAGCAATTTCAACTCTACCAACAGCAAGGGTTGCATCAAGTTTCTCAGTACCAGTACCAATAGCAGTTCCCTTCACTGCCTCAAGCATAGCAGCCGCTTCCCCCTCGGCATTCGGCCTCGAAGCAGGCCAAGCCCTCTCGCCGGAGCGAACATCATCACCGGGGAGAGGCCTCTCAAACACAGAATCCTTCCAAAAGCCATGCTTCGTCCCATGGCAGGAAGGAGAGACCAATCACCCCCGCCTTGCAGCCTATGGGCAGGTTGGGGACATCTCAGCTGGTTAGGCCCGCATCACCTCAACACTCTCAATTCGAGCTCCTGCTTACAGAAAACCAGTTCGAGGTCCTGGTCGTAGATCACAAGCAGGGTCCTTCGGTTCAAAGGTATCATCGGCAGTCCGAGCCCATCAAGCTTGGTAATACTGAAGCCAACAGTGAAAGAATGGTAGGATCCATCTAATAGACGCCAAAAGGTTGCGGAATGGGTGGGCGAATTTCAAAAATTTTCCTACCTTCTCCCAATTGGGAATCATATTCCCTAAATTTAGAATACTATATTCAAGGATCCTACTTGAACCATAATCGAACTAGATCTGAACTAAAAAGCAAAAGGGAGGAATATACCTGATCCGGAGAAGCAGTATCTCCAAAAGTTGGTGTTCACGCCCAAAGAAGAAACCAAGATCCCCTCCTGCTGAAGATGACACAAATTAGGTCGTGGACTGATTGAGAGATTGAGAGATTTCCTGCATACTGCGAATTCTCTCCTGCCGCCACCTTCCTGCCATTGCCATTCCTTCAGTTCGATCTCCAGTTCTTGGGAGCAATCAAGATTGGATCTTGATTTCAATCTTTTGGGAAAAGATTGATTGGAGCTGTACTCACAAGCCGTCCAGTTGATTCTTGTGAAGGGTCAAGTTCTTTTGAAGAACATTGCTGATTCTGCTCCATCCTTCACTGTGCCATCTTCAGTGGGAGCAGATTTTGGATCCTTCCTTGGGCGTGAACACCTCCATTGGGAGATAGTATTTCTCCGTATCAGGTATAATCCTCTCCCACTCCTTTTGGTTCAGATCTAGTTCAGTTTATGGTTCAAGATTGATCCTTGAAAATATGATTTTCTAAATAGGGAATACGATTCCCAGTTGAAGGGAGAGATAAAATTTTTGAAATTCGCCCCCTATTCCGCAATCTTTGGGCGTCCATAGGATGGATCTCTCATCCCTTCAGTGGTATCAGAGCCAGGTTCAAATCTTGAACCATTTTGTATGCCCTTAGCTTCAATCATTTTGATGTACTTTTGTTATTTAGTGGAAATAAATAAAGTACATGTTTGATTCATGTTGTTTGGTTTAATTCTGTGTAAAACCCTAAAACTGGACATTTGTAGAGACTCATGTTAGTTTTAAATGTTCACAGCCGCTGGATAAGTCTGGGGAGATTTATCCTGCCAAGGCTGATACTGGTGTGCCACCAAGTGTTGGGATGGCCTGTCTCAGCCATCAGGGTAAGACCCGAGGCACATACAGCATGGGATTACTTGAATCCTTGAACCGGACCAGATTTCCAGTCTTGCCCTGGACCTTGGAGATAGATGGGAAAAACTGGAAAGTTACACCTGACCCCTAGACTCGATTATGACACTTCACTAGGTGTTGGATCAGGCTGCCTTTGATATGCCAATCAGTGAGATCCTTAGTGGGGATCAAAACCTGGGTATGTTGGGGCAGTTTGAGAATTCATCTGAGTGGGTGGTCATAGTGACAGAATCAACCACTTTGTCGGACAAAGGGTCATGATCGGGAATGCACTCTCTCTGATGGAAACCAAACTGCCGGCAGTTGATTTCAATCGTTGGAATTTTGTTTTTGCAAAATTAATATATTTACATATATATGTACGGTTTCAAAATGTTTGCAAATGGTTTTAATTCCCGGGATCCATGTGAGAGGAGAGTGCGGCACTGTTCCTTGCAGCCGAGGGAGAGGTCCTCTCTTGTCGGGCAGTGCTTGATCATTAAGGGCTGAGAGGTTAAGTGTAAGACCATTTAGGATAATACCTGATGGGCTAATCTTGCACCTGCCCACAGTCCCTGGGTTTTTATAAGATGGCTTGGCCCAGGGACCACTTAATGTAAGTGTTGGGCCCATAGGGTTCATACGATGGACTCAAGGGGTTCATTGAGATTTTCAGTGAATTCGGCTGGGCCTTGTATTAAAGGCTGGGCCGAACCCATGTGGCTGGTGTATAGATCAATGCTTGGGTCCCACGCCATACAAAGAAGCCCAACTGGGCAGCAGATTGGAAACTAATTAAACACTGAATACTTAATGGGCCAAAAGCCCATTTCGAAGTGGGCTGATATGATCACCCATCAATGGGGCGAATTTGAGATTGCAGTTAGCAAAAAGGATTGGGCTCTTAGCCTTATCCACTCTTAGAGACCAAATTCAAATCAGATTTGAATCTGGTAACCTCCTGATAAGATCAGGAGTAAGCTAACTCTATCTGGGAAAGGGATTAAGATTATCCCCTATCCAAATACTGATTTGGATTGGGATAACTCCTAATTAGGAGATTTCTTAATCAAGAAGAAAAGGGAGGAGATTTCGAATGAACCAAGAGAGAGAAATAAGATTTCGATCCAAGAGGTTCTGGTAAGCAAGAAAGGTTCCTGCGAATTGAGATTAGATCTCATTCTCTCCAGAAAAGAAAACAGTTCAGCCTTTTCGTTTCTGGAAATCTCCTCCTGCCACCGCCATCTGCATTGTTGCAAGATTTGATCTTTGCAGAAAAGAAAGTCAAGAAACCAGTTCTTGACATCAGTCTTGCAAGAAAGACTGAAAGAATTCAGTGTTTAGTCCATCCAGGGGATTCTTGTGAAGGATCCAGTGTGTAGGACGCACCCTGCTGGTTCTGTTCCATCCACAGCTGTGTCATCTTCAGCAGGGACAGATCTTGGAGCATTCTTTGGGCGTGAACACCAACTTTGGGAGATACTGCTTCTCCGGATCAGGTATAATCCTCCCATTTATCTTTTGGTACAGATCTGGTTTGATTAGGGTTCAAGTAGATCCTTGAATATTGTATTCTAAATTCAGGGAATATGATTCCCAGTTGGGAGAAGGTAGGAAATTTTTGAAATTCGCCCCACCCATTCCGCAACCTTTATGGCGTCCATTAGATGGATCCTACCATTCTTTCAGTGGTATCAGAGCCACAGGTTCGAATCTTGAACCAAAAGAAAATCAGATCTGACCCTGCGCAGATGGATAGAAGGTGTTCTTTCAAGATTGCGCAGATTGTCTTCCTTTTTTCAAGAAACTGTTTCTTGTTAAGGGCGATTGATCTGAAATTAATTTCTATTAAATCCAAAATTTATTTGGAATTGTTCTTTATTTATTTTGATTTAATGGACTGTTCAAACCTGGAGATCGCAGTGCAGTTTTAGCGCAGATGGTCTGCGCACCCTTTTTCTTTTCTATTTATTTATTTCATTCAATTCGGTCTGTAAATAATTTTTTTTTTTATTTTTAGACTGAATGTATAGGATTTGATCAAGAATGTAATTAATAGAAATAGGATTTCTGTTATTTTTCTTGATTAAAGAAGATGGAAGAAGATGGCGGCGCTGGAGATTTGCAGATGGAGAAATTGTTTTCTGCGATTTGCAGTTTATGAAACTGCAACCCTTGTGATTAACCTCTGTTTTGCAGGTGGTGCGAACAGTCCATAATTGTTTTGTGTTTGCTAGAAATCAAAACTATTAATTTCAGATCATTCAATAATTAATTCTTGAATTGAAAATCAGTTTTGGACCATTTCGGACTAGATTGGACCAAAACTGTTTGGACCAAATCTGGGTTTCGAAAGGGGCTGTTCTCAGTCCAATTGTCTCACACTTTTGTTCCAAATCTGATGTTCAATTACAGGGATTAATTCGGCCCACCTGTAAACCCCAGTTTTAAAGGGTTAAAACTGCAAAAGCCCATTATTGTGAGATAAGCTGTATGGGCCGAACTGCTATCTGCGATTCAGCCCATACACCTAGTGGACATTAATCGTTAATGACTTGGTTTTTAAATGGGCCGTTGAATGGGCTTTACAGCAATTAATTGATTGGATCAATTCCTCCTTTACATGTGATGTTTGGATGTTTGATGTGCTGCGACCATGGGCCATAAGTACTTGGCCCGTGATGACTCGTTAGTGGCTCTTGCGCACACCATGGCTGAATGCACATCATTGCCATGGTGTCCCTGAAGGTCATTGGATGACCCCCTCTTTGCCTGGTGGGCCCCACAACCCTGAAAAGGGATGCGTACGGAACCCCTAGCCGATGAAGGCCCACCAGAAATCTGACTTTATGAAAGTCAGTGGGAGCCACTTTGGTTTGACCTAAATTAGAACTAGGCCGTGATTTTGTTCCCTCCAGCAAATATGAATGCAAGTGATAGGGAGATCCATATGATGGACTCTCTAAAGGCCTTCCGTCATTAGCACAATGAGGGGTCCATCAGTAATGAGGAAACACACCATAAAATTGGGCTATCCATTTGTTGTTGGATCTGTTAGAGTGTTTCATAAGATGATAGGGGCGTCATAGACCGATGTGGGAGGGGCTTCACCAGAAAATGGGAACTCTCTCACGGTACCTTGGCGTAACCTGAATATGATGGGTGTGCACTCACTGACAGAAGGGTTTACCTGAAAACGGCTCTGAACCTTGTCTGACAGAGGCCAAAGGGAAACTCATTTGATGAGTGGATATGATCCGTCACAGAAAGGTGGTGGGGTTATGCAGCTGAAACAGTTGGCTTCACGCACCCCATGTGATTTCCCACATTTCCAGAGACATTTCGTCGTCTCCGTCACTGAGATAGGAGGGAAATCTCAGAGATGAACAAATGGGAATGGAACATAGATTAAAAGCCATATCTATGTAGGTAAACATGAATCAAACTAAGGTTGTGGACTAATGATTTTGCTGTTTTATCAGAAAATGGCAAACGGTCAATTTGCAAAGCTTCTAGACGATAACAAGCTTAAGGGCCCAAACTATGCCGACTGGTATAGAAATCTTATGCTGGTCCTAACTTCTGAAAAGTTAGACAAGGTAGTGAAAAATCCTGCCCCGAAACGTCCGGGTGATAGGGCTTCTGAGGCCCGTAGGAGGGACTACCAAGATTGGGAGGATAAGAACTCCCTAGCCCGCTGCTTTGTCATTGCCTCATTAGACAACTCAATACAGAGGCAGTTCGATCAGATCGAACTTGCCAAGGACATATTGGACAGTCTAAGGACAATGTATGAGGAGCAGAACCGTTCTACTCGACCGAAGGTCCTGAAATTGTTCATGACCGCGCAGATGACCAAAGGGCAGAAAGTTCATGACCATTGTCTTCGGATGATGGGATACATCAACGAACTTGAAGCTCTTGGATCCGGGCTAGATCTTGGCACGCAAGTGGATGCCATCCTAAATTCTTTGCCCTCTTCCTTCAATGCGTTCACTATGAACTACAATATGAATAAGCTGAATGTCAGCGTCCAGGAACTCAGCAATATGTTGCAGAGGGCCGAGGATTTACTCAAGAAGGATGAGCCTGTGGTTATGCTTGCTGAAGCTAACAAATCGGGGAAAGGGATTAACTCCTAATTAGGATTATCCCCTATCCAAATACTGATTTGGATTGGGATAACTCCTAATTAGGATTTTTCTTAATCAAGAAGAAAAGAGAGAGAAATAAGATTTCGATCCAAGAGGTTCTGGTAAGCAAGAAAGGTTCCTGCGAATTGAGATTAGATCTCATTCTCTCCAGAAAAGAAAACAGTTCAGCCTTTTCATTTCTGGAAATCTCCTCCTGCCGCCGCCATCTGCATTGTTGCAAGATTTGATCTTTGCAGAAAAGAAAGTCAAGAAACCAGTTCTTGACATCAGTCTTGCAAGAAAGACTGAAAGAATTCAGTGTTTAGTACATCCAGGGGATTCTTGTGAAGGATCCAGTGTGTAGGACGCACCCTGCTGGTTCTGTTCCATCCACAGCTGTGTCATCTTCAGCAGGGACAGATCTTGGAGCATTCTTTGGGCGTGAACACCAACTTTGGGAGATACTGCTTCTCCGGATCAGGTATAATCCTCCCATTTATCTTTTGGTACAGATCTGGTTTGATTAGGGTTCAAGTAGATCCTTGAATATTGTATTCTAAATTCAGGGAATATGATTCCCAGTTGGGAGAAGGTAGGAAATTTTTGAAATTCGCCCCACCCATTCCGCAACCTTTATGGCGTCCATTAGATGGATCCTACCATTCTTTCACTCTCATCCCTTCAGTGGTATCAGAGCCAGGTTCAAATCTTGAACCATTTTGTTTCAGATCTGAACCTGCGCAAATGGGCAGAAGGTGTTCTACCCGATTTGCGCAGATATGGGTTTTGGGAAATTTTGTTCCCAAAATTAATGGGCGAATAATCTGAAATTAATTTTACATAAATCTGATTATTATTTAGAATTGTTCTTTATGATTTTCTTGATTTATGGGCTGTTCGTACAAGAGGAGATCGAAATCTTGGTTTGCGCAGGGAACCTGCAAGATTTGCAGTTTCTTGATTTATTTATTACATTTGGTCTGTAAATATTTTTTTTTTATTTTCTAGACTCAATGTATAGGTATTCGATCTGTTGTAATTATTAATAAAAATAGGATTTCTATTTAATTTAATTATGGTTCGAAGATGGCGGCGCAGAAAGGGAGATTTCGTAGAGAAGAAGATTTCGCAGATGGGAGAATCGCTATCTGCGATTTGCAGTTTGTGAAACTGCATTCTGTGATCTAACCTCTGTTTTGCAGGATGGATTGTGCGAACAGCCCTGATTTACTGATTGTTGCTTTTCTTTTATCAGTAATTAATTTCAGATTATTTTCTTGAATTAAAGATTTAATTAAAAATCAAACCCTAGACCCATTTGAACCAAGATTGGTTCAAACTGTTTGGAGCGAATCTAGGGTTTAATCAAGGCTGAAAGTCAGCCCTAATTTTTCCACTAATGGGCCTAAGGATTGATATTTAATTGAATGGTTAATTCGGCCCAACCTGTAAAGGCCCAATTTTAAACAGTTAAAACTGCTAAAAGCCCACTTAACCCTTAAAGCTATATGGGTTGAACCGTTCGGCCCATATACCTAGATAATGTTAATGGTTAATATTATGGATTTAAAATGGGCTTCAAATGGGCTTTACAGATAATTAATTGATTGGATCAATTTATCCCTGCATGTGATGTATGGATGTGTGATGTGCTACGTACATGGGCCATAAGTACTTGGCCCATGCTCAATCGACAGTGGCTCTTTCGCACACCATGGCTGAATGCACATCATTGCCATGGTGTCCCTTTTGGTCATTGGATGACCTCCCTCCGTGGGGGGCCCCACACCTCATCATGAGGTCTCATGCGGAACCCTAGCCGATTTAGGCCCACCAAAATCTGGCTTTTTGAAAGTCAGTGGGAGCCACTTTGGTTTGACCTAAAGATAGAACTAGGGCGTAATTATCTGTTCCCTCCAGATAATATGAGTGCATGTGATAGGGAGATTCATATGATGAATTCTCTAAAGGCCTTCCATCATTAGCACAAGGATGGATCCTTCAGTAATGAGGAAACGCACCAGAAAATGGGCTATCCATTTGCTGTTGGGCTTGTCTAAGTGTTTCATAAGATGATAGGGGCGTCATAGACCGATGTGGGAGGGGCTTCACCAGAAAATGGGAACTCTCTCACGGTACCTTGGCGTTCACGAATATGATGGGTAAGCACTCACTGGACAGAAAGGTTTACCTGAAAATGGCTCTGAACCTTGTCTGACAGAGGCCAAAGGGAAAACTCATATGATGAGTGGATATGATCCTTAACAGAAAGGTGGTGGGGTTATGCAGCTGAAACAGTTGGCTTCATGCACTCTATGTGATTTCCCACATTTCCAGAGACAACCCGTAGTCTCCGTCACTGAGAAAGGAGGGAAATCTCAGAGACGAATAAATGGAAATGGATCGTAGATTAAAATCCATATCTATGAAATGAACATGAATCAAAATTAGGTCGTGGACTGATGTTTGCTTTTTTATCAGAAAATGGCAAACGGATCATTTGCAAAGCTACTTGATGACAACAAGTTGAAAGGCCCAAACTATGCTGACTGGTATAGGAACCTTATGCTGGTCCTTGCTTCTGAAAAACTTGACAAAGCGGCAAAGAATCCTACCCCGGAGCGTCCGGGAGATAGGGCTTCTGAGGCCCGAAGGAGAGACTATCAAGAATGGGAGGAGAAAAACTCCCTTGCCCGGTGTTACATCATTGCCTCTTTGGACAATCCGATATAGAGGCAGTTCGATCAGATCGAACTTGCCAAAGACATATTGGACAGTCTCAGGACAATGTATGAAGAGCAGAATCGTTCTACTCGACAAAAGGTCTTGAAACAGTTCATGACCACACAAATGTCCAAGGGTCAACAAGTTCAAGACCATTGTCTTCGGATGATGGGATACATCAACGAACTGGAGGCTCTTGGATCCGGGCTGGACCTTGCAACCCAGATAGATGCTATCCTTAACTCTTTGCCTCCTTCCTTTAATCCGTTCATCATGAACTATAACATGAACAAGCTGAATGTCAGCTTACAAGAGCTCAGCAATATGATGCAAAGAGCTGAAGAACTGATTAAAAAGGATGAGCCGGTAGCCATGCTTGTTGAAGCTGGCAAGACAGCCCAGAGAAAGAGGAAGGCAAAGAAGCCTCAGAAGAAAGCCACTAAAAGCAAGAAGCAGAAGAAAGACAAAGCATCGGATGCCTGTCACTTCTGCAAGAAGACCGGCCACTGGAAAAGGAATTGTCCTGCCTACCTGGAATCCAAAAAGGTAACTTCGAAACTTGTGTTATAGAAACCACTTTATTGGTAGCTTCTGCTGAAAGGGATGGGAGATCCATCCTATGGATGCCCAAAGATTGCGGAATAAGGGGCGAATTTCCGAAATTTTATCTCTCCCTTCAACTGGGAATCGTATTCCCTATTTAGAAAATCATATTTTCAAGGATCAATCTTGAACCATAAACTGAACCAGATCTGAACCAAAAGGAGTGGGAGAGGATTATACCTGATACGGAGAAATACTATCTCCCAATGGAGGTGTTCACGCCCAAGGAAGGATCCAAAATCTGCTCCCACTGAAGATGGCACAGTGAAGGATGGACCAGAATCAGCAATGTTCTTCAAAAGAACTTGACCCTTCGCAAGAATCAACTGGACGGCTTGTGAGTACAGCTCCGATCAATCTTTTCCCAAAAGATTGAAATCAAGATCCAATCTTGATCGCTCCCAAGAATTGGAGATCGAACTGAAGGAATGGCAATGGCAGGAAGGTGGCGGCAGAAGAGAATTCGCAGTATGCAGGAAATCTCTTAATCTCTCTTTCTTAAAGAGAAGAATGCTATTGTTGATGATGTAAAAGGCTGCCGCCCCCTTCCCCTTTTATAATCTCAAAGGGATCAGCTCCTAATCAGATTAGGAGCTGCTAATCCAAATCATATTTGGGTTAGAAGTCCCTTAGTGATAAGGGATAATCCCTATCTTATCTGCAAATCAGATCAGCTGTCTCCTTATCTAATTAGGAGGTTTCCAGATCTAGATCTTATTTAGATCTTGGACTCTCTGAGTGAATAGGGTCTAAGCCCAATCCTTTTAGCTGACCCACTTCAGAATTCGCCCCCTTTAAATGACTGATCAAATCAGCCCAGTTCGAAATGGGCTTAAGGCCCATTAAGGTTATGTACTCAAAAAACCTTCCAAATTGCTGCCTAGTTGGGCTTCCTTGTATGGCGTGGAACCCAAGCATTGATCTACACATCAGCCACATGGGTTCAGCCCAGCCTTTGTTACAAGGCCTGGCCGAATGCACTGCTGAAGACAGTGTACCCCCTGAAACCCATCAAATGAGCTCTATGGGCCCAACACTTACACTAAGTGGTCCCTGGGCCAAGCCACCTTGTAACACCCAGGGACTGTGGGCAGACGCAAGATTAGCCCATCAGGCATTATCCTCAATGGTCTTACACTTAACCTCTCAGCCCATAATGATCATACACTGCCCGACAAGAGAGGACCTCTCCCTCGGCTGCAAGGAACAGTGTTGCACTCTCCACTTATATGGATCTCGGGAATTAAAACCTTCTTGCAAACAATTTAGAAACCATACATATATACTTTTATATCTTATATAAAATATATTTTGCAAAACAAATCTCAACGGTTGAAATCGGCTGCCAGCAGTCTTGGTTTCCATCAGTGAGAGTGCATCCCCGATCATTACCTTTGTCCGACAAAGGGGCTGATCCTTTCACTATGATCACCCACTTAGATGAATTCTTGGACTGTCCCAACATACCCAGGTTTTGACCCCCGCTAAGGATCTCACTGATTGGTACATCAAAGACAACCCAATCCGACACCTAGTGTAGTATCATAAACGAGTCTAGGGGTCGGGTGTAACTTTCCAGTTTTGCCCATCAATCTCGAAGGTCCAGGGCAATACTGGAAATCTGGTCCAGTTCAAAGATTCAATTAATCCTACACTGTATGTGCCTAGGGTCTCACCCTGGCAGCTGAGACAAGCCACCCCAACCGACTTGGTGGCACTACAGTGTCAGCCTTGTCAAGATAGGTCTCCCCAGACCGACCCACCGGCTGTGAACATTCTAAACTAACACGAGTCTCATTAAGTGTCCAGTTTAAGGGTATCACACAGAAACATACCAAGGGAACATGAATCAAATATGTATCTTTATTCATTTACAATTAACTCATAAAGTACATCATTCTGATTGAAGCTAAGGGCACACAAAACTGTCTAACAGCTCCCACTTGCACTTGGGTCCAATCTGGTACTAGCCGGAGTCCCATGCTTTCCATGTGTTTCTCAAACACTTTCTGTGATAGTGGCTTTGTCAATGGGTCTACCACATTCTCCGCTGATGCTACCTCTTTACACTATCCTCCCGTAGGTCCAGCGTTGTCATACTATTTTGTCAATGTAAGCAGATTGGGATAATCCTATTATCCGCTTCGATCTATCTCTATAGAGTCGAAGACCCAGTATATAGGAGGCTTCTCCAAGATCTTTCATGGAGAATTGCTGTGAAAGCCATACTTTCACCGTAGTTAACATTCCTACATCATTCCCAATGAGTAGAATGTCATCTACATACAGGACCAAGAAGGTAACCTTATCCCCACTATACTTCCTGTAGACACAGGGTTCATCCGGATTCTGCTCGAAGTCGAACGATTTGACAGCAGAGTTAAAACGGATGTTCCAACTTCTGGAAGCTTGCTTAAGCCCATAAATGGATCTGTTAAGTTTACATACCATGTTTTTCTGACCTGCAGCAATGAAGCCTTGCGGCTGCTGCATATAGATATCTTCAGTAAGATCTCCATTCAGGAATGTAGTTTTGACATCCATCTGCCAAATCTCATAATCATGGTATGCTGCTACAGCTAGCAGGATCCTAATGGATTTAAGCATGGCCACAGGCGAAAAGGTTTCCTCTTAATCGATGCCCTCTTTCTGAGTGTACCCTTTCGCCACCAGACGAGCCTTGAAGGTCTCAACTTTACCATCGGGGCCCTTCTTCATCTTGTAAATCCATTTGCAACCAATTGCCTTTACCCCGGAGGGCGGATCTACTCGAGTCCAAACTCCATTAGTCTCCATTGAGTCCATCTCTGCCCTCATGGCCTCCACCCACTTCTAGGAATCTATGTCCAACATAGCTTCCGCGTAAGTCACGGGATCCTCCTCACTAGTCAAGGTTTCCACCAGGTAACTATCCTGGTCATAACCATAAAGGACTGGTGGCCTGGATGCCCGAGTGGATCTTCTAAGTTGGTCACTACCTGAAACTTGTGGGACATCTCCCACTGCTCCTGAGCTCTCCTCATCAAGAACAACTTCCTGACGATGGGTGTCCAGGATATAGTCGGTTTCCAAGAATTGTGCATTTCGACTGCAGAACACTTTCTGCTCACTTGGGTCATAGAAAAGGTAACCTACAGAGCCTTTTGGGTAGCCTACAAATAGGCAACGACTGGTCTTAGATTCCAACTTGTCTGCACTCATTCTTTTAACGTGTGCTGGACAACCCCAAATCTTCAAGTGTCTGACACTTGGTTTCCTTCCGGTCCAAAGTTCATATGGAGTATTCGGAACCGATTTGGTTGGAACCCGATTCAGCACGTAAATCGCATTCTCTAATGCGTAACCCCAAAAGGATGTGGGTAACTCTGAGTGTATGAGAAGCGACCGAACCATATCTAATAAGGTCCTATTCCTCCTCTCTGAAACACCGTTAAATTGTGGTGTAGCAGGAGGAGTTAATTGTGATACTATCCCATTGTCCTTTAAGTAGTCCCTGAATTCGTCAGAGAGATATTCGCCACCTCGATCGGATCGAAGGGCTTTAATTTCTCTCCCTAACTGTTTCTTGACCTCTTGTCTAAACTCCTTGAACTTTTCAAAGGATTCAGACTTGTGTCTCATTAGGTACACGTAACCATATCGTGAAAAATCATCTGTGAAGGTGATGAAATACACGTGTTGATTTCGTGTCCTAACACTCAGGGGACCACATACATCAGTATGTATTAGGTCAAGTGTGCCTGTACATCTTTCAGGCTTACCGTTGAATGGCCATTTCGTCATCTTGCCTTGTAGGCAAGGCTCACAGGTTGGAAGATCTTCTACAGCTAGAAAATCCAAAGGACAATCCTTTACCAACCTTGTGATTCGGTCAACACCGATGTGGCCAAGTCGGTAATGCCATAGACACGTGGGATTAACTGTATCACGGGCTCTCTTCTTGGGGATTTCAGCCGACGTAGTTTTGGTTATGTTAGTTTCTAGAGAAGGATGTAGAACATAGAGACCGTTCTCCAGTTCCCCGTATGCGATGAATCTGTTGTTTCTTTTAATAGTAATCATATTACTAAAGAAGACAGAATAACCATATGCACACAGTTTAAATTTTGTACATAAAGACAATCTTTCAGTACAATTATTCCTTCTCTAAAATATAATACCACGGTTCCTATGGCCGTGGCTGCAACAGTTGCAGTAGTCCCCAAGTAGAGCGTGACTTCTCCTTCACTCAGCCTTCTGCTTACCTTGAACCCCTGCAATGAGTTACACGCATGAGTTGAAGCCCCGGAGTCAATACACCAGGACGCAGAAGCTACCAATAAATTGGTTTCTATAACACAAGTTTCGAAGTTACCTTTCTTGGATTCCAGGTAGGCAGGACAATTCCTTTTCCAGTGGCCGGTCTTCTTGCAGAAGTGACAGGCATCCGATGCTTTGTCTTTCTTCTGCTTCTTGCTTTTAGTGGCTTTCTTCTGAGGCTTCTTTGCCTTCCTCTTTCTCTTGCCTGTCTTGCCAGCTTCAACAAGCATGGCTACAGGCTCATCCTTTTTAATCAGTTCTTCAGCTCTTTGCAACATATTGCTGAGCTCTTGTAAGCTGACATTCAGCTTGTTCATGTTATAGTTCATGATGAACGGATTAAAGGAAGGAGGCAAAGAGTTAAGGATAACATCTATCTGGGTTGCAAGGTCCAGCCCGGATCCAAGAGCCTCCAGTTCGTTGATGTATCCCATCATCCGAAGACAATGGTCGTGAACTTGTTGACCCTTGGACATTTGTGTGGTCATGAACTGTTTCAAGACCTTTTGTCGAGTAGAACGATTCTGCTCTTCATACATTGTCCTGAGACTGTCCAATATGTCTTTGGCAAGTTCGATCTGATCGAACTGCCTCTGTATCGGATTGTCCGAAGAGGCAATGATGTAACACCGGGCAAGGGAGTTTTTCTCCTCCCATTCTTGATAGTCTCTCCTTCGGGCCTCAGAAGCCCTATCTCCCGGACGCTCCGGGGCAGGATTCTTTGCCACTTTGTCAAGTTTTTCAGAAGCAAGGACCAGCATAAGGTTCCTATACCAGTCAGCATAGTTTGGGCCTTTCAACTTGTTGTCATCAAGTGGCTTTGCAAATGATCCGTTTGCCATTTTCTGATAAAAAAGCAAACATCAGTCCACGACCTAATTTTGATTCATGTTCATTTCATAGATATGGATTTTAATCTACGATCCATTTCCATTTATTCGTCTATGAGATTTCCCTCCTTTCTCAGTGACGGAGACTACGGGTTGTCTCTGGAAATGTGGGAAATCACATAGGGTGCATGAAGCCAACTGTTTCAGCTGCATAACCCCACCACCTTTCTGTGAAGGATCATATCCACTCATCATATGAACTTTCCCTTTGGCCTCTGTCAATACAGGTTCAGAGCCATTTTCAGGTAAACCTTTCTGTCCAGTGAGTGCTTACCCATCATATTCGTGAACGCCAGGGTACCGTGAGAGAGTTCCCATTTTCTGGTGAAGCCCCTCCCACATCGGTCTATGACGCCCCTATCATCTTATGAAACACTTAGACAAGCCCAACAGCAAATGGATAGCCCATTTTCTGGTGCGTTTCCTCATTACTGAAGGACCCATCCTTGTGCTAATGATGGAAGGCCTTTAGAGAGTTCAACATATGAATCTCCCTATCACATGCACTCATATTATCTGGAGGGAATAGATAATTACGCCCTAATTTTATCTTTAGGTCAAACCAAAGTGGCTCCCACTGACTTTCATAAAGCCAGATTTTGGTGGGCCTAAATCGGCTAGGATTCCGCACGAGACTTTCATAAACTGCAAATCGCAGATAGCGATTCTCCCATCTGCGAAATCTTCTTCTCTGCGATTTCTCCCTTTCTGCGCCGCCATCTTCGATCCAAAATAAAATAAAATAGAAATCCTATTTCTATTAATTATTACATCAGATCGAATGCCTATACATTGAGTCTAAAAAAAAATATTTACAGACCAAATGTAATAAATAAATCAAGAAACTGCAAATCTTGCAGGTTCCCTGCGCAAACCAAGATTTCGATCTCCTCTTGTACGAACAGCCCATAAATCAAGAAAATCATAAAGAACAATTCTAAATAATAATCAGATTTATGTAAAATTAATTTCAGATTATTCGCCCATTAATTTTGGGAACAAAATTTCCCAAAACCCATATCTGCGCAAATCGGGTAGAACACCTTCTGCCCATTTGCGCAGGTTCAGATCTGAAACAAAATGGTTCAAGATTTGAACCTGGCTCTGATACCACTGAAGGGATGAGAGATCCATCCTATGGACGCCCAAAGATTGCGGAATAGGGGGCGAATTTCAAAAATTTTATCTCTCCCTTCAATTGGGAATCGTATTCCCTATTTAGAAAATCATATTTTCAAGGATCAATCTTGAACCATAAACTGAACTAGATCTGAACCAAAAGGAGTGGGAGAGGATTATACCTGATACGGAGAAATACTATCTCCCAATGGAGGTGTTCACGCCCAAGGAAGGATCCTAAATCTGCTCCCACTGAAGATGGCACAGTGAAGGATGGAGCAGAATCAGCAATGTTCTTCAAAAGAACTTGACCCTTCGCAAGAATCAACTGGACGGGTTGTGAGTACAGCTCCAATCAATCTTTTCCCAAAAGATTGAAATCAAGATCCAATCTTGATCGCTCCCAAGAACTGGAGATCGAACTGAAGGAATGGCAATGGCAGGAAGGTGGCGGCATAAGAGAATTCGCAGTATGCAGGAAATCTCTTAATCTCTCTTTCTTAAAGAGAAGAATGCTATTGTTGATGATGTAAAAGGCTGCCGCCCCCTTCCCCTTTTATAATCTCAAAGGGATCAGCTCCTAATCAGATTAGGAGCTGCTAATCCAAATCATATTTGGGTTAGAAGTCCCTTAGTGATAAGGGATAATCCTTATCTTATCTGCAAATCAGATCAGCTGTCTCCTTATCTAATTCGGAGGTTTCCAGATCTAGATCTTATTTAGATCTTGGACTCTCTGAGTGAATAGGGTCTAAGCCCAATCCTTTTAGCTGAACCACTTTAGAATTCGCCCCCTTTAAATGACTGATCAAATCAGCCCAGTTCGAAATGGGCTTAAGGCCCATTAAGGTTATGTACTCAAAAAACCTTCCAAATGTTAGACAGTTTTGTATGCCCTTAGCTTCAATCAGAATGATGTACTTTATGAGTTTATTGTAAATGAATAAAGATACATATTTGATTCATGTTCCCTTGGTATGTTTCTGTGTAATACCCTTAAACTGGACACTTAATGAGACTCGTGTTAGTTTAGAATGTTCACAGCCAGTGGGTCGGTCTGGGGAGACCTATCCTGACAAGGCTGACACTGTGGTGCCACCAAGTCGGTTGGGGTGGCCTGTCTCAGCTGCCAGGGTGAGACCCTAGGCACATACAGTGTAGGATTAACTGAATCTTTGAACTGGACCAGATTTCCAGTATTGCCCTGGACCTTGGAGATTGATGGGCAAAACTGGAAAGTTACACCCAACCCCTAGACTCGATTATGATACTGCACCAGGTGTCGGATTGGGCTATCTTTGATGTACCAATCAGTGAGATCCTTAGCGGGGGTCAAAACCTGGGTATGTTGGGACAGTCCGAGAATTCATCTGAGTGGGTGATCATAGTGACAGGATCAGCCCCTTTGTCGGACAAAGGTAATGATCGGGGATGCACTCTCACTGATGGAAACCAAGACTGCCGGCAGCCGATTTCAACCGTTGAGATTTGTTTTGCAAAATATATTTTATATAAGATATAAAAGTATATATGTATGGTTTCTAAATTGTTTGCAAGAAGGTTTTAATTCCCGGGATCCATATAAGTGGAGAGTGCAACACTGTTCCTTGCAGCCGAGGGAGAGGTCCTCTCTTGTCGGGCAGTGTATGATCATTATGGGCTGAGAGATTAAGTGTAAGACCATTGAGGATAATGCCTGATGGGCTAATCTTGCATCTGCCCACAATCCCTGAGTGTTACAAGGTGGCTTGGCCCAGGGACCACTTAGTGTAAGTGTTGGGCCCATAGAGCTCATTTGATGGGTTTCAGGGGGTACACTGTCTTCAGCAGTGCATTCGGCCAGGCCTTGTAACAAAGGCTGGGCTGAACCCATGTGGCTGATGTGTAGATCAATGCTTTGGTCCCACGCCATACATGGAAGCCCAACTGGGCAGCAATTTGGAAGGTTTTTTGAGTACATAACCTTAATGGGCCTTAAGCCCATTTTGAACTGGGCTGATTTGATCAGTCAATTAAAGGGGGCGAATCCTGAAGTGGGTCAGCTAAAAGGATTGGGCTTAGACCCTATCCACTCAGAGAGTCCAAGATCTAAATAAGATTTAGATCTGGAAACCTCCTAATTAGATTAGGAGACAACTGATCTGATTTGCAGATAAGATAAGGATTATCCCTTATCACTAAGGGACTTCTAACCCAAATATGATTTGGATTAGCAACTCCTAATCTGATTAGGAGCTGATCCCTTTGAGATTATAAAAGGGGAAGGGGGCGGCAGCCTTTTACATCATCAACAGCATTCTTCTCTTAAAAAAAAGGGGAGATTGAGAGATTTCCTGCATACTGCGAATTCTCTCCTGCCGCCACCTTCCTGCCATTGCCATTCCTTCAGTTCGATCTCCAGTTCTTGGGAGCAATCAAGATTGGATCTTGATTTCAATCTTTTGTGAAAAGATTGGTTGGAGCTGTACTCAAGTCGTCCAGTTGATCCTTACGAAGGATCAAGTTCTTTTGAAGAACGTTGCTGATTCTGCTCCACCCAACACTGTGCCATCTTCAGTGGGAGCAGATTTTGGATCCTTCCTTGGGCGTGAACACCTCCATTGGGAGATAGTATTTCTCCGTATCAGGTATAATCCTCTCCCACTCCTTTTGGTTCAGATCTGGTTCAGTTTATGGTTCAAGATTGATCCTTGAAAATATGATTTTCTAAATGGGGAATACGATTCCCAGTTGAAGGGAGAGAAAAAATTTTTGAAATTCGCCACTTATTCCGCAATCTTTGGGCGTCCATTGGATGGATCTCTCATCCCTTCAGTGGTATCAGAGCCATGGTTCAAATCTTGAACCAGTTTGTTTCAGATCTGAACCTGCGTAAATGGGCAGAAGGTGTTCTACCCGATTTGCGCAGATATGGGTTTTGGGAAATTTTGTTCCCAAAATTAATGGGCGAATAATCTGAAATTAATTTTATATAAATCTGATTATTATTTAGAATTGTTCTTTATGATTTTCTTGATTTATGGGCTGTTCGTACAAGAGGAGATCGAAATCTTGGTTTGCGCAGGGAACCTGCAAGATTTGCAGTTTCTTGATTTATTTATTACTTTTGGTCTGTAAATAATTCTTTTTATTTTCTAGACTCAATGGATAGGTATTCGATCTGTTGTAATTATTAATAGAAATTGGATTTCTATTTATTTTAATTATGGATCGAAGATGGCGGCGCAGAAAGGGAGATTTCGCAGAAAAGAAGATTTCGCAGATGGGAGAATCGCTATCTGCGATTTGCAGTTTGTGAAACTGCATTCTGTGATCTAACCTCTATTTTGCAGTTTGTTGTTTTTCTTTTATCAGTAATTAATTTCAGATTATTTTCTTGAATTAAAGATTTAATTAAAGATCAAACCCTAGGCCCATTCGAACCAAGATTGGTTCAAACTGTTTGGACTGAATCTAGGGCTGAAAGTCAGCCCTAATTTTCCCACTGATGGGCCTAAGGATTGATATTTAATTAAATGGTTAATTCGGCCCAACCTGTAAAAGCCCAGTTTTAAATAGTTAAAACTGCTAAAATCCCACTTAACACATAAAGCTATATGGGTTGAACCGTTCGACCATATACCTAGATAATATTAATGGTTAATATTATGGATTTAAAATGGGCTTCAAATGGGCTTTACAGATAATTAATTGATTGGATCAATTTATCCCTGCATGTGATGTATGGATGTGTGATGTGCTACGTACATGGGCCATAAGTGCTTGGCCCATGCTCAATCGACAGTGGCTCTTTCGCACACCATGGCTGAATGCACATCATTGCCATGGTGTCCCTTTTGGTCATTGGATGACCTCCCTCCGTGGTGGGCCCCACACCTCATCATGTGGTCTCGTGCGGAACCCTAGCCGCAAGTGGGAGCTGTTAGACAGTTTTGTGTGCCCTTAGCTTCAATCCGAATGATGTACTTTATGAGTTTCTTGTAAATGAATAAAGATACATATTTGATTCATGTTCCCTTGGTATGTTTCTGTGTAATACCCTTAAACTGGACACTTAATGAGACTCGTGTTAGTTTAGAATGTTCACAGCCAGTGGGTCAGTCTGGGGAGACCTATCCTGACAAGGCTGACACTGTAGTGCCACCAAGTCGGTTGGGGTGGCTTGTCTCAGCTGCCAGGGTGAGACCCTAGGCACATACAGTGTAGGATTAATTGAATCTTTGAACTGGACCAGATTTCCAGTGAGATCCTTAGCGGGGGTCAAAACCTGGGTATGTTGGGACAGTCCGAGAATTCATCTGAGTGGGTGATCATAGTGACAGGATCAGCCACTTTGTCGGACAAAGGTAATGATCGGGGATGCACTCTCACTGATGGAAACCAAGACTGCCGGCATCCGATTTCAACCGTTGAGATTTGTTTTGCAAAATATATTTTATATAAGATATAAAAGTATATATGTATGGTTTCTAAATTGTTTGCAAGAAGGTTATAATTCCCGGGATCCATATAAGTGGAGAGTGCAACACTGTTCCTTGCAGCCGAGGGAGAGGTCCTCTCTTGTCGGGCAGTGTATGATCATTATGGGCTGAGAGGTTAAGTGTAAGACCATTGAGGTTAATACATGATGGGCTAATCTTGCATCTGCCCACAGTCCCTGGGTGTTATAAGGTGGCTTGGCCCAGGGACCTCTTAGGGTAAGTGTTGGGCCCGTAGAGCTCATTTGATGGGTTTCAGGGGGTACACTGTCTTCAGCAGTGCATTCGGCCAGGCCTTGTAACAAAGGCTGGGCTGAACCCATGTGGCTGATGTGTAGATCAATGCTTGGGTCCCACGCCATACAAGGAAGCCCAACTGGGCAGCAATTTGGAGGGTTTTTTGAGTACATAACCTTAATGGGCCTTAAGCCCATTTCGAACTGGGCTGATTTGATCAGTCATTTAAATGGGGCGAATTCTGAAGTGGGTCAGCTAAAAGGATTGGGCTTAGACCCTATCCACTCAGAGAGTCCAAGATCTAAATAAGATTTAGATCTGGAAACCTCCTAATTAGATTAGGAGACAGCTGATCTGATTTGCAGATAAGATAAGGATTATCCCTTATCACTAAGGGACTTCTAACCCAAATATGATTTGGATTAGCAACTCCTAATCTGATTAGGAGCTGATCCCTTAGAGATTATAAAAGGGGAAGGGGGCGGCAGCCTTTTACATGATCAACAGCATTCTTCTCTTAAAGAAAAGGGGAGATTGAGAGATTTCCTGCATACTGCGAATTCTCTCCTGCCGCCACCTTCCTGCCATTGCCATTCCTTCAGTTCGATCTCCAGTTCTTGGGAGCAATCAAGATTGGATCTAGATTTCAATCTTTTGGGAAAAGATTGATTGGAGCTGTACTCACAAGCCGTCCAGTTGATTCTTGCGAAGGGTCAAGTTCTTTTGAAGAACATTGCTGATTCTGCTCTGCTCCATCTTTAGTGGGAGCAGATTTTGGATCCTTCCTTGGGCGTGAACACCTCCATTGGGAGATAGTATTTCTCCGTATCAGGTATAATCCTCTCCCACTCCTTTTGGTTCAGATCTGGTTCAGTTTATGGTTCAAGATTGATCCTTGAAAATATGATTTTCTAAATAGGGAATACGATTCCCAGTTGAAGGGAGAGATAAAATTTTTGAAATTCGCCCCTTATTCCGCAATCTTTGGGCGTCCATAGGATGGATCTCTCATCCCTTCATCAGCAGGGTGCGTCCTACACACTGGATCCTTCGCAAGAATCCTCTAGAAACTCTGAACACTAAATCTTTCTCAGTCTTTTTCGCAAGACTAATGTCAAGAACTGATTTCTTGACTCCCTGTTGCTGCAAAGATCAAATTTTGCGAGAGGAAATGACGGCGGCCAGAGGAGAACTGCTTCTCTTCTCTCTGGAGTCTATATGAGATCTAATCTCTGATTGCAGGATAATTTCTTGCACCACAAACCCTTGGTTCGAAATCTGATATATTTCTCTAGGGTTTCTCCTCCATTCTTCTTGATTAAGAAACCACCTAATTAGGAGTTATCCCAATCCAAATCTGTATTTAGATAGGGGATTATCTTAATCCTACCTGCAGATTAAGTTAGCTTACTCTTGATCTTATCAGGAGGTTACCAGATTCAAATCTAATTTGAATTTGGTCTCCTGGAGTGGATAAGGTTAAAGGCCAATCCTTTTACTAACATTAATCTCAGATTCGCCCCATAGAAGGGTGATCATATCAGCCCAGCTCGAAATGGGCTTTTGGCCCATTAAGTGTTCAGTGTTTAACTAATTTCCAATCTGCTGCCCAGTTGGGCTTCTTTGTATGGCGTGGGACCCAAGCATTGATCTACACACCAGCCACATGGGTACGGCCCAGCCTTTAATACAAGGCCCAGCCGAATTCACTGAAAAACACAGTGAACCCGTGATCCCATCACATGGACCCTATGGGCCCAACACTTACATTAAGTGGTCCCTAGGCCAAGCCATCTTATAAAAACCCAGGGACTGTGGGCAGGTGCAAGATTAGCCCATCAGGTATTATCCTAAATGGTTTTACACTTAACCTCTCAACCCTTAATGATCAAGCACTACCCGACAAGAGAGGACCTCTCCCTCGGCTGCAAGGAACAGTACCGCACTCTCCATTCACATGGATCCTGGGAATTAAAACCATTTGCAAACATTTCAAAACCGTACATATAAATATATATATATATATATTAATTTTGCAAAACAAAATTCCAACGATTGAAATCAACTGCCGGCAGTTTGGTTTTCATCAGAGAGAGTGCATTCCCAATCATTACCCTTTGTCTGACAAAGGGGCTGATCCTGTCACTATGATCACCCACTCAGATGAATTCTCAGACAGTCCCAACATACCCAGGTTTTGATCCCCATCTAAGGATCTCACTGATTGGCATATCAAAGACAGCCCAATCCGACACCTAGTGAAGTGTCATAATCGAGTCTAGGGGTCAGGTGTAACTTTCCAGTTTTGCCCATCTATCTCCCAGGTCCAGGGCAATACTGGAAATCTGGTCTGGTTCAAGGATTCGAGTAATCCCACACTGCATGTGCCTTGGGTCTTACCCTGGTGGCCGAGACAGGCCATCCCAACACTTGGTGGCACACCAGTATCAGCCTTGGCAGGATAATTCTCCCCAGACTTATCCAATGGCTGTGAACATTTAAAACTAACATGAGTCTCTATAAGTGTCCAGTTTTAGGGTCTTACACAGAATTGTACCAAACAACATGAATCAAACATGCACTTTATTTATTTCCACTAAATAAAAAAAGTACATCAAATCGGATTAAAGCTAAGGGCATACAAAACTGTCTAACAGCTCCCACTTTCACTTAGGTACAATCTGGTACAAGCCAAAGTCCCATACTTTCCACGTGTTTCTCAAACACCTTCTGTGTCAGTGGCTTAGTCAATGGGTCTGCCACATTATCCGCTGATGCTACCTTCTGAATTAGGACGTCCCCTCTACCAACGATCTCCCGCAGTACATGGTACTTCCTCTCGATGTGCTTTGATTTCGAGTGGGCCCGAGGCTCTTTAGCCTGGGCAATTGCTCCATTGTTGTCACACAACAACGGGATGGGTGATGTGCTGAAAGGTATCACTCCCAATTCATGTATGAATTTCTTCATCCACACGGCTTCCTTGGCAGCTTCACTTGTGGCAATGTACTCGGCCTCGGTTGTGGAATCTGCAGTGGACCCCTATTTGCTACTTTTCAGGCAAACAACACACGATCCTATCGTGAAAACATACCCAGATGTAGACTTTCTATCATCTGGATCCGACTGGAAATTGGCATCGGTATACCCTAGAACTTGTAGTGAACTACCATCGAATACCAGACAAAACTCTTTTGTCCTTCGGAGGTATTTGAGTATGTTCTTCACAGCAGTCCAATGCTCCTGCCCTAGGTTGGCTTGGAATCTGCTTACCACACTCAACACCTAAGCAATGTCCGGGCAAGTGCACAGCATGGCATACATGTGTTAGACAGTTTCTGTATGCCCTTAGCTTCAATCTGATTTGATGTACTTTTGTTATTTAGTGGAAATAAATAAAGTGCATGTTTGATTCATGTTGTTTGGTTTAATTCTGTGCAAAACCCTAAAACTGGACATTTATAGAGATTCATGTTAGTTTTAAATGTTCACAGCCGTTGGATAAGTCTGGGGAGATTTATCCTGCCAAGGCTGATGCTGGTGTGCCACCAAGTGTTGGGATGGCCTGTCTCAGCCACCAGGGTAAGACCCGAGGCACATGCAGTATGGGATCACTTGAATCCTTGAACCGGACCAGATTTCCAGTCTTGCCCTGGACCATGGAGATAGATGGCCAAAACTAGAAAGTTACACCTGACCCCTAGACTCGATTATGACACTTCACTAGGTGTCAGATCAGGCTGTCTTTGATATACCAATCAGTGAGATCCTTAGCAGGGATCAAAACCTGGGTATGTTGGGGCAGTTTGAGAATTCATCTGAGTGGGTGGTCATAGTGACAGAATCAGCCACTTTGTCAGACAAAGGGTAATAATCGGGAATGCACTCTCTCTGATGGAAACCAAACTGCCGGCAGTTGATTTCAATCGTTGGAATTTTGTTTTGCAAAATTAATATACTTATATTTATATGTACGGTTTCAAAATGTTTGCAAATGGTTTTAATTCCCGGGATCCATGTGAGAGGGAAGTGCGGCACTGTTCCTTGCAGCCGAGGGAGAGGTCCTCTCTGGTCGGGCAGTGCTTGATCATTAAGGGCTGAGAGGTTAAGTGTAAGACCATTTAGGAAAATACCTGGTGGGCTAATCTTGCACCTGCCCACACTCCCTGGGTTTTTATAAGATGGCTTGGCCCAGGGACCACTTAATGTAAGTGTTGGGCCCATAGGGTCCATATGATGGACTCAAGGGGTTCATTGAGTTTTTCAGTGAATTCGGCTGGGCCTTGTATTAAAGGCTGGGCCGAACCCATGTGGCTGGTGTGTAGATCAATGCTTGGGTCCCACGCCATACAAAGAAGCCCAACTGGGCAGCAGATTGGAAAGTAATTAGACACTGAACTCTTAATGGGCCAAAAGCCAATTTTGAGGTGGGCTGATATGATCACCCATCCATGGGGCAAATTTGAGATTGAAGTTAGTAAAAGGATTGGGCCTTTAGCCTTATCCACTCTTAGAGACCAAATTCAAGTTAGATTTGAATCTGGTAACCTCCTGATAAGATCAGGAGTAAGCTAACTCTATCTGCAGAAAGGATTAAGATTATCCCCTATCCAAATACTGATTTGGATTGGGATAACTCCTGATTTAGGAGTTTTCTTAATCAAGAAGAAAGGAGGAGAAAAACAACAGATTTCGAACCAAGAAAAATCGCAAGAAAGGTTCCTGCGAATAGAGATCAGATTTCATAACTCTCCAGAAAAAGAAAAAAAAGCAGTTCAGCCTTTTCGTTTTTTGGAGATCTCCTCCTGCCACCGCCATCTACCTTTGCAAGATTAGATCTTTGTAGAAAAAGAAAGTCAAGAAATCTGTTCTTGACATCAGTCTTGCAAGAAAGATTGAAAAGGATTCAGTGTTTAGTACTTCCAGAGGATTCTTGTGAAGGATCCAGTGTGTAGGACGCACCCTGCTGGTTCTGTTCCATCCACAGCTGTGTCATCTTCAGCAGGAACGGATCTTGGTGCATTCTTTGGGCGTGAACACCAACTTTGGGAGATACTGCTTCTCCGGATCAGGTATATTCCTCCCATTTATTTTTTGGGTACAGATCTGGTTTGATTATGGTTCAAGTAGGATCCTTGAACACCAACTTCGAAAAGGACTGTTTTTCAGTCCATATTTCTCACACTTGTTGTTCCAAATCTGATGTTCAATTACAGGGATTAATTCGGCCCACCTGTAAAGCCCAGTTTTAAAGGGTTAAAACTGCAAAAGCCCGTTATTGTGAGATGAGCTGTATGGGCCAAACTGCTATCTACGATTCAGCCCATACACCGAGTAGTCATTAATTGTTAATGACTTATATTTTAAATGGGCTATTCGATGGGCTTTACAGCAGTTAATTGATTGGATCAATTCCTCCTTTACATGTGATGTTTGGATGTTTGATGTGCTGCGACCATGGGCCATAAGTACTTGGCCCATGAAGACTCGTTAGTGGCTCTTGCGCACACCATGGCTGAATGCACATCATTGCCATGGTGTCCCTCAAGGTCATTGGATGATCTCTCTTCGCTTGGTGGGCCCCACAACCCTGAAAAGGGATGCGTACGGAACCCCTAGCCGATTAAGGCCCACCAGAAATCTGACTTTATGAAAGTTAGTGGGAGCCACTCTGGTTTGACCTAAATTAAAACTAGGGTGTAATTTTGTTCCCTCCAGCAAATATGAATGCATGTGATAGGGAGATCCATATGATGGACTCTCTAAAGGCCTTCCATCATTAGCACAATGATGGGTCCTTTATTAATGAGGAAACACACCATAAAATTGGGCAATTCATTTGCTGTTGGATCTATTAGAGTGTTTCATAAGATGATAGGGGCGTCATAGACCGATGTGGGAGGGGCTTCACCAGAAAATGGGAACTCTCTCATGGTACCTTGGCGTAACCTAAATTGTTAGACAGTTTTGTATGCCCTTAGCTTCAATCAGAATGATGTACTTTATGAGTTTATTGTAAATGAATAAAGATACATATTTGATTCATGTTCCCTTGGTATGTTTCTGTGTAATACCCTTAAACTGAACACTTAATGAGACTCGTGTTAGTTTAGAATGTTCACAGCCAGTGGGTCGGTCTGGGGAGACCTATCCTGACAAGGTTGACACTGTGGTGCCACCAAGTCGGTTGGGGTGGCCTGTCTCAGCTGCTAGGGTGAGACCCTAGGCACATACAGTGTAGGATAAATTGAATCTTTGAACTGGACCAGATTTCCAGTATTGCCCTGGACCTTGGAGATTGATGGGCAAAACTGGAAAGTTACACCCGACCCCTAGACTCGATTATGATACTACACTAGGTGTCAGATTGGGCTGTCTTTGATGTACCAATCAGTGAGATCCTTAGCGGGGGTCAAAACCTGGGTATGTTGGGATAGTCTGAGAATTCATCTGAGTGGGTGATCATAGTGACAGGATCAGCCCCTTTGTCGGACAAAGGTAATGATCGGGGATGCACTCTCACTGATGGAAACCAAGACTGCCGGCAGCCGATTTCAACCGTTGAGATTTGTTTTGCAAAATATATTTTATATAAGATATAAAAGTATATATGTATGGTTTCTAAAATGTTTGCAAGAAGGTTTTAATTCCCGGGATCCATATGAGTGGAGAGTGCAATACTGTTCCTTGCAGCCGAGGGAGAGGTCCTCTCTTGTCGGGCAGTGTATGATCATTATGGGCTGAGAGGTTAAGTGTAAGACCATTGAGGTTAATACCTGATGGGCTAATCTTGCATCTGCCCACAGTCCCTGGGTGTTACAAGGTGGCTTGGCCCAGGGACCTCTTAGGGTAAGTGTTGGGCCCGTAGAGCCCATTTGATGGGTTTCAGGGGGTGCACTGTCTTTAACAGTGTATTCGGCCAGGCCTTGTAACAAAGGCTGGGCCGAACCCATGTGGCTGATGTGTAGATCAATGCTTGGGTCCCACGCCATACAAGGAAGCCCAACTGGGCAGCAGTTAAGAGGGTTAAGTGAGCACATAAGCTTAATGGGCCTAAAGCCCATTTCGAACTGGGCTGCTTATTTAGTTAATAAAGGGGCGAAATCTGAAGTGGATCAGCTAATAGGATTGGGATTAGACCCTATCCACTTAGAGAGTCCAAGATCTAAATAAGATTTAGATCTAGAAACCTCCTAATCAGATTAGGAGATGGCTGATCTGATCTCCAGATAAGAAAAGGATTATCCCTTATCACTTAAAGGGACTTCTAAACCAAATATGATTTGGATTAGCAACTCCTAATCTGATTAGGAGCTGATCCCTTTAAGACTATAAAAGAAGAAGGGGGCGGCAGCCTTTAGAGACACAATACACACAGATCATCAGGTTTCTTTGGTGCTGAAATCTAGAAGAGAGAATTCTGCTCCCTGCAAATACTCTCTTGCCGCCTACCTGTTCTTGCCGCCCTGCTTTCCAGTTCGATCTCCACTTGTGGGAGAAGTCAAGATTGGATCTTGACATCAGTCCTTTGAGAAAGGATTGAAAGGAAGCTGTGCTCACGTGCCATCTTGCTGATTCTTGCGAAGGACAGAGTTCTTGGAGAAGAACACCACTGATTCTGCTCCACCTGCACGGCGCCATCTTCAGTGGGAGCAGTCTTTGGATCCTTCCTTGGGCGTGAACACCTTCGTTGGGAGATATTACTTCTCCGTATCAGGTATAATCCTTCCCACTTCTTTTTGGTTCAGATCTGGTTCAGTTTATGGTTCAAGATTGATCCTTGAAAATATGATTTTCTAAATGGGGAATACGATTCCCAGTTGAAGGGAGAGAAAAAATTTTTGAAATTCGCCACTTATTCCGCAATCTTTGGGCGTCCATTGGATGGATCTCTCATCCCTTCAGTGGTATCAGAGCCATGGTTCAAATCTTGAACCAGTTTGTTTCAGATCTGAACCTGCGTAAATGGGCAGAAGGTGTTCTACCCGATTTGCGCAGATATGGGTTTTGGGAAATTTTGTTCCCAAAATTAATGGGCGAATAATCTGAAATTAATTTTATATAAATCTGATTATTATTTAGAATTGTTCTTTATGATTTTCTTGATTTATGGGCTGTTCGTACAAGAGGAGATCGAAATCTTGGTTTGCGCAGGGAACCTGCAAGATTTGCAGTTTCTTGATTTATTTATTACTTTTGGTCTGTAAATAATTCTTTTTATTTTCTAGACTCAATGGATAGGTATTCGATCTGTTGTAATTATTAATAGAAATAGGATTTCTATTTATTTTAATTATGGATCGAAGATGGCGGCGCAGAAAGGGAGATTTCGTAGAGAAGAAGATTTCGCAGATGGGAGAATCGCCATCTGCGATTTGCAGTTTGTGAAACTGCATTCCGTGATCTAACCTTTGTTTTGCAGGATGGATTGTGCGAACAGCCCTGATTTACTGATTCTTGTTTTTCTTTTATCAGTAATTAATTTCGGATTATTTTCTTGAATTAAAGATTTGATTAAAAATCAAACCCTAGACCCATTCGAACCAAGATTGGTTCAAACTGTTTGGACCAAATCTAGGGTTTAATCAAGGCTGAAAGTCAGCCCTAATTTTCCCACTAATGGGCCTAAGGATTGATATTTAATTGAATGGTTAATTCGGCCCAACCTGTAAAGGCCCAGTTTTAAACAGTTAAAACTGCTAAAAGCCCACTTAACCCTTAAAGCTATATGGGTTGAACCGTTCGGCCCATATACCTAGATAATGTTAATGGTTAATATTATGGATTTAAAATGGGCTTCAAATGGGCTTTACAGATAATTAATTGATTGGATCAATTTATCCCTGCATGTGATGTATGGATGTGTGATGTGCTGCGTACATGGGCCATAAGTACATGGCCTATGCTCAATCGACAGTGGCTCTTTCGCACACCATGGCTGAATGCACATCATTGCCATGGTGTCCCTTTTGGTCATTGGATGACCTCCCTCAGTGGTGGACTGATGTTTGCTTTTTTATCAGAAAATGGCAAACGGATCATTTGCAAAGCTACTTGATGACAACAAGTTGAAAGGCCCAAACTATGCTGACTGGTATAGGAACCTTATGCTGGTCCTTGCTTCTGGAAAACTTGACAAAGTGGCAAAGAATCCTGCCCCGGAGCATCCGGGAGATAGGGCTTCTGAGGCCCGAAGAAGAGACTATCAAGAATGGGAGGAGAAAAACTCCCTTGCCCGGTGTTACATCATTGCCTCCTTGGACAATCCGATACAGAGGCAATTCGATCAGATCGAACTTGCCAAAGACATATTGGACAGTCTCAGGACAATGTATGAAGAGCAGAATCGTTCTACTCGACAAAAGGTCTTGAAACAGTTCATGACCACACAAATGTCCAAGGGTCAACAAGTTCACGACCATTGTCTTCGGATGATGGGATACATCAACGAACTGGAGGCTCTTGGATCCAGGCTGGACCTTGCAACCCAGATAGATGCTATCCTTAACTCTTTGCCTCCTTCCTTTAATCCATTCATCATGAACTATAACATGAACAAGCTGAATGTCAGCTTACAAGAGCTCAGCAATATGTTGCAAAGAGCTGAAGAACTGATTAAAAAGGATGAGCCTGTAGCCATGCTTGTTGAAGCTGGCAACACAGGCAAGAGAAAGAGGAAGGCAAAGAAGCCTCAGAAGAAAGCCACTAAAAGCAAGAAGCAGAAGAAAGACAAAGCATCGGATGCCTGTCACTTCTGCAAGAAGACCGGCCACTGGAAAAGGAATTGTCCTGCCTACCTGGAATCCAAGAAAGGTAACTTCGAAACTTGTGTTATAGAAACCAATTTATTGGTAGCTTCTGCGTCCTGGTGTATTGACTCCGGGGCTTCAATTCATGCGTGTAACTCACTGCAGGGTTTCAAGGTAAGCAGAAGGCTGAGTGAAGGAGAAGTCACGCTCTACTTGGGGACTACTGCAAGTGTTGCAGCCACGGCCATAGGAACCGTGGAATTATATTTTAGAGAAGGAAAAATTGTACTAAAAGATTGTCTTTATGTACAAAATTTAAGAAGAAATTTGATTTCTGTCTCAAAACTGTGTGCAGATGGTTATTTTGTCTTCTTTAGTAATACGATTACTATTAAAAGAAATAACAGATTCATCGCATACGGGGAACTGGAGAACGGTCTCTATGTTCTACATCCTTCTCTAGAAACTAACATAACCGAAACTACGTCGGTTGAATACCCCAAGAAGAGAGCCCGTGATACAGTTAATCCCACGTGTCTATGGCATTACCGACTTGGCCACATCGGTGTTGACCGAATCACAAGGTTGGTAAAGGATGGTCCTTTGGATTTTCTAGCTGTAGAAGATCTTCCCACCTGTGAGCCTTGCCTACAAGGCAAGATGACGAAACGGCCATTTAGTGGTAAGCCTGAAAGATGTACAGGCACACTTGACCTAATACATACTGATGTATGTGGTCCCCTGAGTGTTAGGACATGAAATCAACACGTGTATTTCGTCACCTTCACAGATGATTTTTCACCATATGGTTACGTGTACCTAATGAGACACAAGTCTGAATCCTTTGAAAAGTTCAAAGAGTTTAGACAAGAGGTCGAGAAACAGTTAGGGAGAGAAATTAAAGCCCTTCGATCTGATCGAGGTGGCGAATATCTCTCTAATGAATTCAGGGATTACTTAAAGGACAATGGGATAGTATCACAATTAGCTCCTCCTGCTACACCACAACTTAACGGTGTTTCAGAGAGGAGGAATAGGACCTTATTAGATATGGTCCGGTCGCTTCTCATACACTCAGAGTTACCCACATCCTTTTGGGGTTACACATTAGAGACTGCGATTTACGTGCTGAATTGGGTTCCAACCAAATCGGTTCCGAATACTCCTAATGAACTTTGGACCGGAAAGAAACCAAGTGTCAGACACTTGAAGATTTGGGGTTGTCCAGCACACGTTAAAAGAACGAGTGCAGACAAGTTGGAATCTAAGACCAGCCGTTGCCTATTTGTAGGCTACCCAAAAGGCTCTGTAGGTTACCTTTTCTATGACCCAAGTGAGCAGAAAGTGTTCTGTAGTCGAAATGCACAATTCTTGGAAACCGACTATATCCTGGACACCCATCGTCAGGAAGTTGTTCTTGATGAGGAGAGCTCAGGAGCAGTGGGAGATGTCCCACAAGTTCCAGGTAGTGACCAACTTAGAAGATCCACTCGGGCATCCAGGCCACCAGTCCGTTATGGTTATGACCAGGATAGTTACCTGGTGGAAACCTTGACTAGTGAGGAGGATCTCGTGACTTACGCGGAAGCTATGTTGGACATAGATTCCCAGAAGTGGGTGGAGGCCATGAGGGCAGAGATGGACTCAATGGAGACCAGTGGAGTCTGGACTCTAGTAGATCCGCCCTCCGGGGTAAAGGCAATCGGTTGCAAATGGATTTACAAGAGGAAGAAGGGCCCCGATGGTAAAGTTGAGACCTTCAAGGCTCGTCTGGTGGTGAAAAGGTACACTCAGAAAGAGGGCATCGATTATGAGGAAACCTTTTCGCCTGTGGCCATGCTTAAATCCATTAGGATCCTGCTAGCTGTAGCAGCATACCATGATTATGAGATTTGGCAGATGGATGTCAAAACTGCATTCCTGAATGGAGATCTTACTGAAGATATCTATATGCAGTAGCCGCAAGGCTTCATTGCTACAGGTCAGGAAAACATGGTATGTAAACTTAACAGATCCATTTAAGGGCTTAAGCAAACTTCTAGAAGTTGGAACATCCATTTTAACAATACTGTCAAATCGTTTGATTTCGAGCAGAATCCGGATGAACCCTGTGTCTACAGGAAGCACAGTGGGGATAAGGTTACCTTCTTGGTTCTGTATGTAGATGACATTCTACTCATTGGGAATGATGTAGGAATGTTAACTACGGTGAAAGTATGGCTTTCGCAGCAATTCTCCATGAAAGATCTTGGAGAAGCCTCCTATATACTGGGTCTTCGACTCTATAGAGATGGATCGAAGCGGATAATAGGATTATCCCAATCAGCTTACATTGACAAAATAGTCAAAAGATACAGCATGGAAAACTCCAAGAAAGGAAATGTTCCTTTCAGGCACGGAGTCACTCTCTCTCGAAGATGTCTCCCAAGACTTCTGAGGAGATTGATGGCATGAAAGACGTTCCCTATGCCTCTGCCGTAGGGAGCATCATGTATGCCATGCTATGCACTCGTCCAGACGTTGCTCAGGCAGTGAGTGTAGTAAGCAGATTTCAGGCCAACCCAGGGCAGGAGCATTGGACTGCTGTGAAAAACATACTTAAGTACCTTCGAAGGACAAAAGAGTTTTGTCTGGTGTTCGACGGTAGCTCACTACAGATCCAGGGGTTTGCAGATGCCGATTTCCAGTCAGACCCAGATGATAGAAACTCTACATCTGGATATGTTTTCACGATAGGATCGTGTGCTGTTTGCTGAATGTCAGCAAACAGGGTCCTAAGTAGCAAATTAATAGTCCACAACCCAAGCCGAAAGCATTGCCGTAAGTGAGGCTGCCTTATGAATGAAGGTGTTCTTTCCTGAATTTGGAATTCAGCACATCACCCATTCCACTATTGTATGACAACGCTGGACCTACGGGAGGATAGTGTAAAGAGGTAGCATCAGTGGAGAATGTGGTAGACCCATTGACAAAGCCACTTTCACAGAAAGTGTTTGAGAAACACATGGAAAGCATGGGACTCTGGCTAGTACCTGATTGGACCTAAGTGCAAGTGGGAGCTGTTAGACAGTTTTGTATGCCCTTAGCTTCAATCAGAATGATGTACTTTATGAGTTTATTGTAAATGAATAAAGATACATATTTGATTCATGTTCCCTTGGTATGTTTCTGTGTAATACCCTTAAATTGGACACTTAATGAGACTCGTGTTAGTTTAGAATGTTCACAGCCAGTGGGTCGGTCTGGGGAGACCTATCCTGACAAGGCTGACACTGTGGTGCCACCAAGTCGGTTGGGGTGGCCTGTCTCAGCTGCCAGGGTGAGACCCTAGGCACATACAGTGTAGGATTAATTGAATCTTTGAACTGGACCAGATTTCCAGAATTGCCCTGGACCTTGGTGATTGATGGGCAAAACTGGAAAGTTACACCCGACCCCTAGACTCAATTATGATACTACACTAGGTGTCGGATTGGGCTGTCTTTGATGTACCAATCAGTGAGATCCTTAGCGGGGGTCAAAACCTGGGTATGTTGGGACAGTCTGAGAATTCATCTGAGTGGGTGATCATAGTGACAGGATCAGCCCCATTGTCGGACAAAGGTAATGATCGGGGATGCACTCTCACTGATGGAAACCAAGACTGCCGGCAACCGATTTCAACCGTTGGGATTTGTTTTGCAAATTATATTTTATATAAGATATAAAAGTATATATGTATGGTTTCTAAAATGTTTGCAAGAAGGTTTTAATTCCCGGGATCCATATGAGTGGAGAGTGCAACACTGTTCCTTGCAGCCGAGGGAGAGGTCCTCTCTTGTCGGGCAGTGTATGATCATTATGGGCTGAGAGGTTAAGTGTAAGACCATTGAGGTTAATACCTGATGGGCTAATCTTGCATCTGCCCACAGTCCCTGGGTGTTACAAGGTGGCTTGGCCCAGGGACCTCTTAGGGTAAGTGTTGGGCCCGTAGAGCCCATTTGATGGGTTTCAGGGGGTGCACTATCTTTTACAGTGTATTCGGCCAGGCCTTGTAACAAAGGCTGGGCCGAACCCATCTGGCTGATGTGTAGATCAATGCTTGGGTCCAACGCCATACAAGGAAGCCCAACTGGGCAGCAGTTAAGAGGGTTAAGTGAGCACATAAGCTTAATGGGCCTAAAGCCCATTTCGAACTGGGCTGCTTATTTAGTTAATAAAGGGGCGAAATCTGAAGTGGATCAGCTAATAGGATTGGGATTAGACCCTATCCACTTAGAGAGTCCATGATCTAAATAAGATTTAGATCTGGAAACCTCCTAATCAGATTAGGAGATGGCTGATCTGATCTCCAGATAAGATAAGGATTATCCCTTATCACTTAAAGGGACTTCTAAACCAAATATGATTTGGATTAGCAACTCCTAATCTGATTAGGAGCTGATCCCTTTAAGACTATAAAAGAAGAAGGGGGCGGCAGCCTTTAGAGACACAATACACACAGATCATCAGGTTTCTTTGGTGCTGAAATCTAGAAGAGAGAATTCTGCTCCCTGCAAATACTCTCTTGCCGCCTACCTGTTCTTGCCGCCCTGCTTTCCAGTTCGATCTCCACTTGTGGGAGAAGTCAAGATTGGATCTTGACATCAGTCCTTTGAGAACGGATTGAAAGGAAGCTGTGCTCACGTGCCATCGTGCTGATTCTTGCGAAGGACATTGTTCTTGGAGAAGAACACCACTGATTCTGCTCCACCTGCACGGCGCCATCTTCAGTGGGAGCAGTCTTTGGATCCTTCCTTGGGCGTGAACACCTTCGTTGGGAGATATTACTTCTCCGTATCAGGTATAATCCTTCCCACTTCTTTTTGGTTCAGATCTGGTTCAGTTTATGGTTCAGAATTGATCCTTGAAAATATGATTTTCTAAATGGGGAATACGATTCCCAGTTGAAGGGAGAGAAAAATTTTTGAAATTCGCCCCTTATTCCGCAATCTTTTGGGCGTCCATAGGATGGATCTCTCATCCCTTCATGAATATGATGGGTAAGCACTCACTGGACAGAAAGGTTTACCTGAAAACGGCTCTGAACCTTGTCTGACAGAGGCCAAAGGGAAACTCATTTGATGAGTGGATATGATCCATCACAGAAAGGTGGTGGGGTTATGCAGCTGAAACAGTTGGCTTCACGCATCCCATGTGATTTCCCACATTTCCAGAGACATTTCGTCGTCTCCGTCACTGAGAAAGGAGGGAAATCTCAGAGATGAACAAATGGGAATGGAACATAGATTAAAAGCCATATCTATGTCGGTAACATGAATCAAACTAAGGTTGTGGACTAATGATTTTGCTGTTTTATCAGAAAATGGCAAACGGTCAATTTGCAAAGCTTCTAGACGATAACAAGCTTAAGGACCCAAACTATGCCGACTGGTACAGAAATCTTATGCTGGTCCTAACTTCCAAAAAGTTAGACAAGGTGGTGAAAAATCCTGCCCCGGAACGTCCGGGTGATAGGGCTTCTGATTCCCGTAGGAGGGACTACCAAGATTGGGAGGATAAGAACTCCCTGGCCCGCTGCTTTGTCATTGCCTTATTAGACAACTCAATACAGAGACAGTTCGATCAGATCGAACTAGCCAAGGACATATTGGACAGTCTAAGAACAATGTATGAAGAGCAGAACCGTTCTACTCGACAGAAGGTCCTGAAATTGTTCATGACCGCGCAGATGACCAAAGGGCAGAAAGTTCATGACCATTGTCTCCGCATGATGGGATACATTAATGAACTTGAAGCTCTTGGATCCGGGCTAGATCTTGGCACGCAAGTGGATGCCATCCTAAATTCTTTGCCCTCTTCCTTCAATGCGTTCACCATGAACTACAATATGAATAAGCTGAATGTCAGCATCCAGGAACTCAGCAATATGTTGCAGAGAGCCGAGGATTTACTCAAGAAGGATGAGCCTGTGGTTATGCTTGCTGAATCTAACAAATCGGGCAAGAAAAAGAGAAAGGCAAAGAAACCTCAGAAGAAAGCTACCAAACCTAAGAAGCAGAAGAAGAACAAGGCATCTGATGTCTGTCACTTCTGCAAGCAGACCGGCCACTGGAAGAGGAATTGTCCTGCCTACCTGGAGTCTAAGAAAGGTAACATCGAAACTTGTGTCATAGAAACTAATATGTAGTTGCTTCTGTGTCCTGGTGTGTTGACTCCGGGGCTTCAACTCATGCATGTAACTCACTGCAGGGGTTCAAAGTTAGCAGAAGGTTGAAAGAAGGTGAAGTGACACTGTTCTTGGGAACGACTGCAAGTGTTGCAGCTGCGGCAATAGGAACCGTAGAATTAGTTTTTAAAGAAGGAATACTTGTACTTAAAGATTGTCTTTAGGTACAGAACTTGAGAAGAAATTTAATTTCTGTTTCAAAACTGTGTGCTGATGGATATACGGTTTATTTTAGTAATATGATTACTGTTAAACGGAATAATAAATTCATCGCATGCGGGGAACTAGAGAGCGGTCTCTATGTTCTACATCCTTCTCTGGAAACTAACTTAACCGAAACTACGTCGGTTGAAAATCCCAAGAAAAGGAATCGTGATACAGTAAGTCCCACGTGCCTCTGGCATTACCGACTTGACCATATCGGTATTGACCGAATCACAAGGCTGGTAAAGGATGGTCCTTTGGATTTTCTAACCATAGAAAATCTTCCCACTTGTGAACCTTGCATTCAAGGAAAAATGTCTAAGCGGCCATTTGACGGTAAGCCTGAAAGATCTGAAGGCACACTTGACCTGATACATACTGATGTATGTGGTCCCCTGAGTGTTAGGACACGGAATCAACACGTGTACTTCATCACCTTTACAGATGATTTTTCACGATATGGTTATGTGTACCTAATGAGACATAAGTCTGAATCATTTGAAAAGTTCAAAGAGTTCAGACAAGAAGTCGAGAAACAGTTAGAGAGAGAAATTAAGGCCCTTCGATCAGATCGAGGTGGCAAGTATCTCTCTGACGAATTCAAGGACTACTTAAGGGACAATGGGATAGTGTCACAACTAGCTCCTCTTGCTACACCTCAACTCAACAGTGTTTCAGAGAGGAGGAATAGGACCTTGTTGGACATGGTCCGGTCGCTTCTCGTACACTCACAATTACACACGTCCTTTTGGGGATACGCATTAGAGACTGCTATCTACGTGCTGAATCGGGTTCCAACCAAATCAGTTCGGAAAACTCCATATGAACTTTGGACCGGAAGGAAGCCAAGAGTAAGACACTTGAAGATTTGGGGTTGTCCTACACACGTTAAAAGAACAAGTGCGAACAAGTTGGAATCTAAAACCAGCCGTTGCCTGTTTATAGGCTACCCAAAGGATACAGTGGGTTATCTTTTCTATGACCCAAGTGAGCAGAAAGTGTTCTGCAGTCGAAACGCCCGATTCTTAGAATCCGATTACATCCTGGACACTCATTGTCAGGAAATAGTTCTTGATGAGGAGAGGTCAGGAGCAGTGGGAGATGTCCCACAAAATCCAGGTAATGACCAACCTAGAAGAACCACCCGGGTATCCAGACCACCAGTCCGATATGGCTATGACCAGGATAGTTACCTAGTGGAAGCCTTGACTAGTGAAGAGGATCCCGTGACTTACACGGAAGCTATGTTAGACATAGACTCCCAGAAGTGGGTGGAGGCCATGAGAGCTGAGATGGACTCAATGGAGACCAACGGAGTCTGGACTCTAGTGGATCCGCCCTCCGGGGTAAAAGCAATTGGTTGCAAATGGATCTACAAGAGGAAGAAGGGCCCCGATGGCAGGATTGAGACCTTTAAAGCTCGTTTGGTGGCGAAAGGGTATACTCAGAAAGAAGGCATCGACTATGAGGAAACTTTTTCGCCCGTGGCCATGCTTAAATCCATTAGGATCCTGCTAGCTGTAGCAGCATACCATGACTACGAGATTTGGCAAATGGATGTCAAAACAGCGTTCCTGAATGGAGATCTTAGTGAAGATATCTACATGCAGCAGCCGCAAGGCTTCATTGCTGCTGGTCAGGAACACATGGTATGTAAACTTAATAGATCCATATATGGACTTAAGCAGGCTTCTAGGAATTGGAACATCCGTTTTGATTCTGCAGTCAAAACGTTTGACTTTGAGCAGAATCCAGATGAGCCCTGTGTTTATAGGAAATCCAGTGGGGATAAGATCACCTTTTTGGTCTTGTACGTGGACGATATCCTACTCATTGGGAATGATGTAGGAATGTTGACTTCGGTCAAGGTATGGCTATCACAGCAGTTCTCCATGAAAGATCTTGGAGAAGCTTCATACATACTGGGTCTTCGACTCTATAGAGATAGATCGAAGCGGATAATTGGATTATCCTAGGCTGCTTATATTGACAAAATTGTCAAAAGATACAGCATGGAAAACTCTAAGAAAGGAAACGTTCCTTTCAGGTACGGAGTCACTCTAAGAAAGGAGCTGTTAGACAGTATATGTATGCCCTTAGCTTCAATCTGATTTGATGTACTTTTGTTATTTAGTGGAAATAAATAAAGTGCATGTTTGATTCATGTTGTTTGGTTTAATTCTGTGCAAAACCCAAAAACTGGACATTTATAGAGATTCATGTTAGTTTTAAATGTTCACAGCCGTTGGATAAGTCTGGGGAGATTTATCCTGCAAAGCTGATGCTGGTGTGCCACCAAGTGTTGGGATGGCCTGTCTCAGCCACCAGGGTAAGACCCGAGGCACATGCAGTATGGGATCACTTGAATCCTTGAACCGGACCAGATTTCCAGTCTTGCCCTGGACCTTGGAGATAGATGGGCAAAACTGGAAAGTTACACCTGACCCCTAGACTCGATTATGACACTTCACTAGGTGTCAGATCAGGCTGACTTTGATATACCAATCAGTGAGATCCTTAGCGGGGATCAAAACCTGGGTATGTTGGGGCAGTTTGAGAATTCATCTGAGTGGGTGGTCATAGTGACAGAATCAGCCACTTTGTCGGACAAAGGGTAATGATCGGGAATGCACTCTCTTTGATGGAAACCAAACTGTCGGCAGTTGATTTCAATCGTTGGAATTTTGTTTTGCAAAATTAATATACTTATATTTATATGTGCGGTTTCAAAATGTTTGCAAATGGTTTTAATTCCCGAGATCCATGTGAAAGGGAAGTGCGGCACTGTTCCTTGCAGCCGAGGGAGAGGTCCTCTCTTGTCGGGCAATGCTTGATCATTAAGGGCTGAGAGGTTAAGTGTAAGACCATTTAGGATAATACCTGATGGGCTAATCTTGCACCTGCCCACAGTCCCTGGGTTTTTATAAGATGGCTTGGCCCAGGGACCACTTAATGTAAGTGTTGGGCCCATAGGGTCCATATGATGGACTCAAGGGGGTTCATTGAGTTTTTCAGTGAATTCGGCTGGGCCTTGTATTAAAGGCTGGGCCGAACCCATGTGGCTGGTGTGTAGATCAATGCTTGGGTCCCACGCCATACAAAGAAGCCCAACTGGGCAGTAGATTGGAAAGTAATTAGACACTGAACACTTAATGGGCCAAAAGCCCATTTCGAGGTGGGCTGATATGATCACCCATCCATGGGGCGAATTTGAGATTAAAGTTAGTAAAAGGATTGGGCCTTTAGCCTTATCCACTCTTAGAGACCAAATTCAAGTTAGATTTGAATCTGGTAACCTCCTGATAAGATCAGGAGTAAGCTAACTCTATCTGCAGAAAGGATTAAGATTATCCCCTATCCAAATACTGATTTGGATTGGGATAACTCCTGATTTAGGAGTTTTCTTAATCAAGAAGAAAGGAGGAGAAAAACAACAGATTTCGAACCAAGAAAAATCGCAAGAAAGGTTCCTGCGAATAGAGATCAGATTTCATAACTCTCCAGAAAAAGAAAAAAAAGCAGTTCAGCCTTTTCATTTTTTGGAGATCTCCTCCTGCCGCCGCCATCTACCATTGCAAGATTAGATCTTTGCAGAAAAAGAAAGTCAAGAAATCTGTTCATGACATCAGTCTTGCAAGAAAGACTGAAAAGGATTCAGTGTTTAGTACTTCTAGAGGATTCTTGTGAAGGATCCAGTGTGTAGGACGCACCCTGCTGGTTCTGTTCCATCCACAGCTGTGTCATCTTCAGCAGGAACGGATCTTGGTGCATTCTTTGGGCGTGAACACCAACTTTGGGAGATACTGCTTCTCCGGATCAGGTATATTCCTCCCATTTATTTTTTAGGGAATATGATTCCCAGTTGGGAGAAGGTAGGAAATTTTTTGAAATTCGCCCACCCATTCCGCAACCTTTATGGCGTCCATTCGATGCATCTTACCATTCTTTCAACATGATGCTCCCCATGGCTGAGGCATAGGGAACATGTCTCATGCTCTCAATCTCCTCAGAACTCTTTGGAGACATCTTCTTGGAGAGAGTGACTCCATGCCTGAAAGGAACGTTTCCTTTCTTGGAGTTCTCCATGCTGTATCTTTTGACAATTTTGTCAATGTAAGCAGCCTGGGATAATCCAATTATCCACTTCGATCTATCTTTATAGAGTCGAAGACCCAGTATATATGAAGCTTCTCCAAGATCTTTCATGGAGAACTGCTGTGATAGCCATACCTTGACCGAAGTCAACATTCCTACATCATTCCCAATGAGTAGGATATCATCCACGTACAACACCAAAAAGGTGATCTTATCTCCACTGGACTTCCTGTAAACACAGGGCTCATCCGGATTCTGCTCAAAGTCAAACGTTTTGACAGCTGAATCAAAGTGGATGTTCCAACTCCTAGAAGCCTGCTTAAGTCCATATATGGATCTATTAAGTTTACATACCATGTGTTCCTGACCAGCAGCAATGAAGCCTTGCGGCTGCTGCATGTAGATATCTTCACTAAGATCTCCATTCAGGAACACAGTTTTGACATCCATTTGCCAAATCTCAAAATCATGGTACGTTGCTACAACTAGCAGGATCCTTATGGATTTGAGCATGGCCACGGGCAAAAAGGTTTCCTCATAATCGATGCCTTCTTTCTGAGTATACTCTTTCGCCACCAAACGAGCTTTGTAGGTCTCAATCCTGCCATCGGGGCCCTTCTTCCTCTTATAGATCCGTTTGCAACCAATTGCTTTTACCCCGAAGGGCGGATCTACTAGAGTCCAGACTCCATTGGTCTCCATCGAGTCCATCTCAGCTCTCATGGCCTCCACCCACTTCTGGGAATCTATGTCTAACATAGCTTCCGCATAAGTTACGTGATCTTTCTCACTAGTCAAAGCTTCCACCAGGTAACTATCCTGGTCATAACCATATCAGACTGGTGGTCTGGATACCCGGGTGGACCTTCTAGGTTGGTCACTACCTGGAACTTGTGGGACATCTCCCACTGCTCCTAAGCTCTCCTCATCAAGAACTATTTCCTGACGATGGGTGTCCAGGATGTATTCGGTTTCTAAGAATTGGGCATTTCGATTGTAGAACACTTTCTGTTCACTTGGGTCATAGAATAGATAACCTACCGAATCTTTTGTGTAGCCTATAAATAGGCAACGGCTGGTTTTAGACTCCAACTTGTCCGCACTTGATCTTTTAACGTGTGCAGGATAACCCCAAATCTTCAAGTGTCTTACACTTGGCTTCCTTCCGGTCCATAGTTCATATGGAGTTTTCGGAACTGATTTGGTTGGAACCCGATTCAGCACGTAGATAGCAGTCTCTAATGCATATCCCCAAAAGGATGTGGGTAATTCTGAGTGTACGAGAAGTGACCGAACCATGTCCAACAAGGTCCTATTCCTCCTCTCTGAAACACCGTTGAGTTGAGGTGTGGCAGTAGGAGGTAATTGTGACACTATCCCATTGACCTTTAAGTAGTCCTTAAATTCGTCAGAGAGATACTCGCCACCTCGATCTGATCAAAGGGCCTTAATTTCTCTCCCTAACTGTTTCTCGACTTCCTGTCTGAACTCTTTGAACTTTTCAAAGGATTCAGACTTATGTCTCATTAGGTACACGTAACCATATCGTGAAAAATCATTTGTAAAGGTCATGAAATACACGTGTTGATTTCGTGTCCTAACACTCAGGGGACTACATACATCCGTATGTATTAGGTCAAGTGTGCCTGTAGATCTTTCAGGCTTACCGTCAAATGGCCGCTTAGTCATCTTGCCTTGTAGGCAAGGTTCACAAGTGGGAAGATTTTCTACGGTTAGAAAATCCAAAGGACCATCCTTTACTAGCCTTGTGATTCGGTCAACACCGATATGGCCAAGTCGGTAATGCCCGAGGCACGTGGGATTTACTATATCATGATTCCTTTTCTTGGGATTTTCGACCGACGTAGTTTCGGTTAAGTTAGTTTCCAGAGAAGGATGTAGAACATAGAGACCACTCTCCAGTTCCCCGCATGCGATGAATTTGTTATTCCATTTAACAGTAATCATATTACCAAAATAAGCAGTATATCCATCAGCACAAAACTTAGAAACAGAAATTAAATTTCTTCTCAAGTTCTACACATAAAGACAATCTTTAAGTACAAGCACTCCTCTAAATACTAATTCTACGGTTCCTATTTCCGCAGCTACAACACTTGCAGTCGTTCCCAAGAATAGTGTCACTTTGCCTTCACTCAATCTTCTGCTAACTTTGAACCCCTGCAGTGAGTTACACGCATGAGTTGAAGACCCAGAGTCAACACACCAGGACACAGAAGTGACTAACATATTAGTTTCTATGACACAAGTTTCGATGTTACCTTTCTTAGATTCCAGGTAGGCAGGATAGTTCCTCTTCCAGTGGCCGGTCTGCTTGTAGAAGTGATAGACATCAGATGCCTTGTTCTTCTTCTGCTTCTTAGGCTTGGCAGTTTTCTTTTGGGGCTTCTTTGCCTTTCTTTTTTTCTTGCCCAATTTGTTAGCTTCGGCAAGCATAACCATAGGCTCATCCTTCTTGAGTAGATCCTCGGCCCTCTGCAACATATTGCTGAGTTCCTGGACGCTGACATTCAGCTTATTCATATTGTAGTTCATTGTGAACACAATGAAGTAAGAGGGCAAAGAATTCAATATGGCATCCACTTGCATGCCAAGATCTAGCCCAGATCCAAGAGCTTCTAGTTCGTTAATGTATCCCATCATCCGAAGACAATGGTCATGAACTTTCTGCCCCTTGGACATCTGCGTGGTCATGAACAATTTCAGTACCTTCTGTCGAGTAGAACGGTTCTGCTCTTCATACATTGTCTTTAGACTGTCGAATATGTCCTTGGCTAGTTCGATCTGATCGAACTGTCTCTGTATTGAGTTGTCTAGTGAGGCAATGACAAAGCAGAAGCCCTATCACTCGGACGCTCCGGGGCAGGATTTTTCACCACCTTATCTAACTTTTCAGAAGTTAGGACCAACATAAGATTTCTGTACCAGTCGGTCATAGTTTGGGCCCTTAAGCTTGTTATCATCTAGTAGCTTTGCGAATTGACTGTTTGCAATTTTATGATAAAATAGTAAAGACGTTAGTCCACAACCTTAGTTTGATTCATGTTACTTACATAGACATGGTTTTCAATCTATGTTTCATTTCCATTTGTTCATCTCTGAGATTTCCCTCCTTTCTCAGTGACGGAGATGATGAAATGTCTCTGGAAATGTGGGAAATCACATGGGGTGCGTGAAGCCAACTGTTTCAGCTGCATAACCCCACCACCTTTTTGTGACGGATCATATCCACTCATCGAATGAGTTTCCCTTTGGCCTCTGTAAGACGAGGTTCAGAGCCGTTTTCAGGTAAACCTTTCCGTCCAGTGAGTGCTCACCCATCATATTCAGGTTACGCCAAGGTACCGTGAGAGAGTTCCCATTTTCTAGTGAAGCCCCTCCCACATCGGTCTATGACACCCCTATCATCCTATGAAACACTCTAACAAATCCAACAACAAATGGATAGCCCAATTTTATTGTGCGTTTCCTCATTACTGAAGGACCCATCATTGTGCTAATGATGGAAGGCCTTTAGAGAGTCCATCATATGGATCTCCCTATCACATGCATTCATATTTGCTGGAGGGAACTAAATTACGCCCTAGTTCTAATTTTAGGTCAAACCAAAGTGGCTCCCACTGACTTTAATAATGTCAGATTTCTGGTGGGCCTTAATCAATTAGGGGTTTTGTACGCATCCCTTTTCAAGGTTGTGGGGCCCACCAAGCAAGGAGGGGTCATCCAATGACCTTAAGGGACACCATGGCAATGATGTGCATTCAGCCATGGTGTGTGCAAGAGCCACTAACGGGTCTTCATGGGCCAAGTGATTATGGCCCATGGTCGCAACACATCAAACATCCAATCATCACATGTAAAGGAGGAATTGATCCAATCAATCAACTGCTGTGAAGCCCATTTTAATAGCCCATTTAAAAACCTAACATTAACAATTAATGTCGACTAGGTGTTTGGGTTGAATCGCAGTTAGCAATTCGGCTCATACAGCTTTTCTCGCAATAGTGGGCTTTTGCAGTTTTAATCCTTTAAAACTGGGCTTTACAGGTGGGCCGAATTAATCCCTGTAATTGAGCATCAGATTTGGAACAACAAATGTGAGAAAGATGGACTGGAAAACAGTCCCTTTCGAACCCTAGATTCGGTCCAAACAGTTTTGGTCCAATCTAGTCCGAAATGGTCCAAAACTGATTTTCAATTCAAGAATTAATTCATGAAAGATCTAAAATTAATAATCTTGATTTTAAACAATCACATATCAACTATGGACTGTTCGCACCACTTGCAAAACAAAGGTTAATAACTAATGTTGCAGTTTCACAAACTACAAATTGCAGGAAGCGATTTCTCCATCTGCAAATCTCCAGCGCCGCCATCTTCTTCCTTCTTCTTTAATAAAAAAAAATAAATAACAGAAATCCTATTTCTATTAATTAATTACATTCTTGATCAAATCCTATACATTTAGTCTAGAAAATAAAAAAAATTATTTACAGACCGAATTGAATGAAATAAATGAAAAAGGGTGCGCAAACCTTCTGTGCCAAATCTGCACTGCGATCTCCAGGTTCAAATAGTCCATTAAATCAAAATAAATAAAGAACAATTCTAAATAAATTTTGGATTTAACAAAAATTAATTTAAGATCAATCGCCCTTAACAAGAAACCATTTCTTGAAGAAAAGAAAGCAATCTGCGCAAATCTTGGCAGAGCAACTTCTATCCATCTACGCAGGGTCAGATCTAATTTTCTTTTGGTTCAAGATTCGAACTTGTGGCTCTGATACCACTGAAAGAATGGTAGGATCCATCTAATGGATGCCAAAAGGTTGTGGAATGGGTGGGCGAATTTCAAAAATTTTCCTACCTTCTCCCAACTGGGAATCATATTCCCTAAATTTAGAATACTATATTCAAGGATCCTACTTGAACCATAATCGAACCAGATTTGAACCAAAAAGCAAAAGGGAGGAATATACCTGATCCGGAGAAGCAGTATCTCCCAAAGTTGGTGTTCACGCCCAAAGAAGAAACCAAGATCCACTCCTACTGAAGATGACACAGCTGTGGATGGAACGAAACCAGCAGGGTGCGTCCTACACACTGGATCCCTTCGCAAGAATCCTCTAGAAACTCTGAACACTGAATCTTTCTCAGTCTTTTTCGCAAGTCTAATGTCAAGAACTGATTTCTTGACTCCCTATTGCTGCAAAGATCAAATCTTGCAAGAGGGAATGGCTGCGGCAGGAGGAGAACTCCTGGGACGAAGATGATTGAACTGCTTCTCTTCTCTCTGGAGTCTGTATGAGATCTAATCTCTGATTGCAGGATAATTTCTTGCACCACAAACCCTTGGTTCGAAATCTGATACATTTCTCTTGGGTTTCTCCTCCTTTCTTCTTGATTAAGAAACCTCCTAATTAGGATTTATCCCAATCCAAATCTGTATTTGGATAGGGGATTATCTTAATCCTATCTGCAAATTAAGTTAGCTTACTCCTGATCTTATCAGGAGGTTACCAGATTCAATTCTAATTTGAATTTGGTCTCCTGGAGTGGATAAAGTTAAAGGCCCAATCCTTTTACTAACATTAATCTCAGATTCGCCCCATAGATGGGTGATCATATCAGCCCAGCTCGAAATGGTCTTTTGGCCCATTAAGTGTTCAGTGTTTAACTAGTTTCCAATTTGCCACCCTGTTGGGCTTCTTTGTATGGCGTGGGACCCAAGCATTGATCTACACACCAGCCACATGGGTTCGTCCCAGCCTTTAATACAAGGCCCAGCCAGATTCACTGAAAAACTCAGTGAACCCCTGAGCCCATCACATGGACCCTATGGGCCCAACACTTACATTAAGTGGTCCCTAGGCCAAGCCATCTTATAAAAACCCAGGGACTGTGGGCAGGTGCAAGATTAGCCCATCAGGTATTATCCTAAATGGTCTTACACTTAACCTCTCAGCCCTTAATGATCAAGCACTGCCCGACAAAAGATGACCTCTCCCTCGGCTGCAAGAAACAGTGCCGCACTCTCCATTCACATGGATCCCGGGAATTAAAACCATTTGCAAACATTTCAAAACCGTACATATATATATATATATTTGTATATATATATATATATTAATTTTGCAAAACAAAATTCCAACGATTGAAATCAACTGATGAGAATAAAATTTGTCATATCTTTATCCCTCAATATTCAGTATTTTACACTTAATTGGTACCTAATTGGACTCATTACTCTTGTATTTCGATTCAGGGCAAGCAAGAAGGCGATTGGAAGAAAACAAGGCTAATCAGATTATTTTGCACAGTTTCGGCACCGATCATTGATCTGGGCATAACTCTCAATTCCATACTTCGATTTGGACAATTCAAGAAGCACTGGAAAGATAAGGAAAAAACCCACAACTTTTATGTTTTGGGTTTTGGCGGAATTGTTAGACAGTTTTGTATGCCCTTAGCTTCAATCAGAATGATGTACTTTATGAGTTTATTGTAAATGAATAAAGATACATATTTGATTCATGTTCCCTTGGTATGTTTCTGTGTAATACCCTTAAACTGGACACTTAATGAGACTCGTGTTAGCTTAGAATGTTCACAGCCAGTGGGTCGGTCTGGGGAGACCTATCCTGACAAGGCTGACACTGTGGTGCCACCAAGTCGGTTGGGGTGGCCTGTCTCAGCTACCAGGGTGAGACCCTAGGCACATACAGTGTAGGATTAATTGAATCTTTGAACTGGACTAGATTTCCAGTATTGCCCTGGACCTTGGAGATTGATGGGCAAAACTGGAAAATTACACCCAACCCATAGACTCGATTATGATACTACACTAGGTGTCGGATTGGGCTATCTTTGATGTACCAATCAGTGAGATCCTTAGCGGGGGTCAAAACCTGGGTATGTTGGGACAGTCCGAGAATTCATCTGAGTGGGTGATCATAGTGACAGGATCAGCCCCTTTGTCGGACAAAGGTAATGATCGGGGATGCACTCTCACTGATGGAAACTAAGACTCCCGGCAGCCGATTTCAACCATTGAGATTTGTTTTGCAAAATATATTTTATATAAGATATAAAAGAATATATATATGGTTTCTAAAATGTTTGCAAGAAGGTTTTAATTCCCGGGATCCATATGAGTGGAGAGTGCAACACTGTTCCTTGCAGCCGAGGGAGAGGTCCTCTCTTGTCGGGCAGTGTATGATCATTATGGGCTGAGAGGTTAAGTGTAAGACCATTGAGGTTAATACCTGATGGGCTAATCTTGCATCTGCCCACAGTCCCTGGGTGTTACAAGGTGGCTTGGCCCAGGGACCTCTTAGGGTAAGTGTTGGGCCCGTAGAGCCCATTTGATGGGTTTCAAGGGGTGCACTGTCTTTAACAGTGTATTCGGCCAGGCCTTGTAACAAAGGCTGGGCCGAACCCATGTGGCTGATGTGTAGATCAATGCTTGGGTCCCACACCATACAAGGAAGCCCAACTGGGCAGCAGTTAAGAGGGTTAAGTGAGCACATAAGCTTAATGGGCCTAAAGCCCATTTCGAACTGGGCTGCTTATTTAGTTAATAAAGGGGCGAAATCTGAAGTGGATCAGCTAATAGGATTGGGATTAGACCCTATCCACTTAGAGAGTCCAAGATCTAAATAAGACTTAGATCTGGAAACCTCCTAATCAGATTAGGAGATGGCTGATCTGATCTCCAGATAAGATAAGGATTATCCCTTATCACTTAAAGGGACTTCTAAACCAAATATGATTTGGATTAGCAACTCCTAATCTGATTAGGAGCTGATCCCTTTAAGACTATAAAAGAAGAAGGGGGCGGCAGCCTTTAGAGACACAATACACACAAATCATCAGGTTTCTTTGGTGCTGAAATCTAGAAGAGAGAATTCTGCTCCCTGCAAATACTCTCTAGCCGCCTCCCTGTTCTTGCCGCCCTGCTTTCCAGTTCGATCTCCACTTGTGGGAGAAGTCAAGATTGGATCTTGACATCAGTCCTTTGAGAAAGGATTGAAAGGAAGCTGTGCTCACGTGCCATCTTGCTGATTCTTGCGAAGGACAGAGTTCTTAGAGAAGAAGACTGCTGATTCTGCTCCACCTGCACTGCGCCATCTTCAGTGGGAGCAGTCTTTGGATCCTTCCTTGGGCGTGAACACCTTCGTTGGGAGATATTACTTCTCCGTATCAGGTATAATCCTTCCCACTTCGTTTTGGTTCAGATCTGGTTCAGTTTATGATTCAGAATTGATCATTGAAAATATGATTTTCTAAATGGGGAATACGATTCCCAGTTGAAGGGAGAGAAAAATTTTTGAAATTCGCCCCTTATTCCGCAATCTTTTGGGCGTCCATAGGATGGATCTCTCATCCCTTCAAGAATCGGTCCGCATCGAAGACGAATTCGGGCCCAAAATCATAGTAATTTCGTAGCAAAGCCCATTTCATAAGCTGAAGCCCATTTCGCAGAAGAGTCTTGAAGCAAGCCCGAGTTGTTAAAGAAGTCCAGTTCGAATTCAAAATCCAAGAGTCCCATTAGAATAGAAGTTGAATGTAATCTCAATAAAAGAGTTTTATCAGATTTAAATTCTCAAATTGTAATCCTAGAAAGATAAGAGATAAGAGTGGATAATCTCCTTAAGGGAGTTGGAGAGCAGCCCTCTCCCCAAACCTATATCAAGGGGGGCAGACCAGCACCCAAGGCATCAATTCCTCCAAGAGAGCTTCAGTCTTCAGAGAGGGAAATCAGCAACCAAGGAAGAAGAAGCAAGAGTTCGCCCCCCTTTCTCATCTAGAAGCTGTGTTTTCATCATGAAGTGTCTGTAAGTTTTTATTTCTGGTTGAAGGGTTAGGGAAGCCTTGATTCCGTAATATTGTGAGATCTAATTTATTTTTATTTTAGTTCATTGTTTATGGGTATTCATATGTTTTCTGCTAATTAACTGCGAGGATTATTTTTGTTGATTAAGCAAGAAGGGCCCCTTGCTCATTCAATGGAAATAATCTATGGCCGATTGAACCTCCAGTTTCGTATATGATTGGTAGGTTCGATCATGGTGGCAACTAACATAAATTGATTGCAAAAAAGTTTTTGATCTATGTTAGGAAAATATATGATCTGGTTTAAACGATCCGATCTTGTGAGATCGCTGACCAGAATTGGGTCTCTCCCCTCTTAATGCTATTAATAGGTTAAATCCTAAGAGCTTGTTTAGGACTGCCTATTAATAAGGGAAGCAGTCAAAGAGCTTGTTTTGGTTGTCGAATAATAAGAGTAGAGGCTGGCTGTTAGAGCTTGTTAATAGCTATAACCAATTTATTCATAAACATATGAATCTATCTTTGCATCAAGGATCAATGCTACGAAT